>NC_140974.1:3461563-3934063 GCF_056783735.1 Eptatretus burgeri
CACGTCACCCACCGGACGGACAATTCTGTCGTGACCCTCTCGGACTAACGCCGGGAGCCAGTAACGGGTGGGCCTTTCGGCCTCACCACGATCGTGCCAATCGGCCACCCGCGTGGGATAGGGTTGTTCGCCAAACTCGACCTACCTAAGTACGCACGCGGAGGGTAGACGGGGCGATCGCACCTCGCCGCAGGTCGACCCCGGACACGGGCCGCTTAAGCGACCCGTTCCGTACTATCGGGATAACCGAGCGGTGTTATCGTCGGCCTCGACGGTTCCGATTAATTATCGGGCGTATTAAGCCCACTACCAACCCTTTACGTGAAGCAAGATGGAGATTCAATCGAATCATTCTCCTCGGATCCGAATTCTCCTCGGAAAGGCCACATTTTGCACTCGCGGCTCGGCGCGTACCTTGTACGAGCCCAGGACAGCCCGACGCTCGGTGCTCACAGGTGGTGCGGGAATGGCCGCAGAAGGAGAGAGGTGAAGGTGGTGGAGGGTTTATGGTGGTGGTTTTTGGCCATGGTGCCGTTCGGAATGGCGGTGATGCGATGTTTGTGGAAGCGAGTTGTGAAGGTAAAGATCGTGGCTGTTGGTGTTGTTGTTGTTGTGAAGTGGCGTTGTGGTTGGTGGTTGTTGTGTGATGGCGGTTGAGACATGGTTGGTTCAAAATAAAGATAGAACAGAAAACGGCTATCTCAAAGCGTCGCAGCGTGAATGAATCACATTTATTCCCTCTAAACAACGGGTTTGGGGCTAACTACACATGTACTTACAGAGATATCTCACCTACGGGACCTGAATGGTGGTTTGCGAATTTCCACAACCGCAACAATATATATGTATCTATATAATACATATATATATATATATATATATATATATATATATATATATATATATATATACACACATATATATCACGATATCTCATATAGTTGTGGACAGATTCGGATGAACGTTGGTGGACATGTTGGGTGTGCGACAAGGAAGAATTGATTCGATTTTGGTGAAGATCTGAATCTGGATATGAGAATTACTTAATTTTCAAAGTAATTCTTCACCAATGAGAGATAGGGCCAAAAACGATATGGTACTGTATAGAATGATATTTCAAACATGTACTGGGCCCGATATGATCTCATGGATCAGGCATTACGTGGTGGAGGTGCTCTACCGAGTGCCTTTCTATTTGATTATTTTTACTCTGGATGAAGAGAAGCTGCTACATGATGTAAAAAAGCTGGGGCAAGACCATAAGAAAACCATTTGTAATCGTGAAAGACTATCAACGTGCCAGTTATAAGGAGCAGAAAGTGCTGTGCCACAGCTTTTGCAGGGAAATATCGAATGAGCTGAAAAGTAACTCTCCACCACAAAAGATTGTGAGGTGACGTGCTCGCAGTTACAGCCAAAAAAGGAAGAGCACGTCTCATGGCACTGGAAAGAAACACTTTGTACACGATGAAGGCCTGATGAGAGATAACAATAATAATAATATTGTTGTGGTTTTGGAAGACCCCAGGGAGTTGATATCCAACACATAAAGGAACCTTGGAGTTTAGATATTTCTGTTGTATTTTGTTGAGATAGATGACCTTTCCGCTCATATCAGTGGACAGGGAACTGTGTTGTGTTTGTGTAGCAGGTGTGAATTTCAATTGTAACTCTTTTCCAAATCCACTCTCTTCTTATATCCTTTCTAATCTCTTCTCTCCATCTTTCCTCATCTTTCTCATTCTCTGCACATCATTAAAGTACATCCATACACACAAACAACATGCTTTGCATTACATTACAATCACATTTCATTACAAAACCAGAATACAAAGCAAAAGCTACAAGGAACAGCAAACGCAAACCGAGGCAACAGGAACAAGGACCGCATCAGGGCAGGTCTGCCGTCAACTCAAACATGGAGCCAGTAGCACAGCCAATGGGAGCTGCATGCCAACAGCAGTGCTCCAATGCGAAGGCAGCGTCGTGAACAAGCTACACGAGGATACTGGTCGGCTTTTAGGCCACACGTCTGCTGAGGGCTTTACAGGTCCGGGGAGCCCAGAACTCGGTGTCGTATATGCCCAGGAAGTCAACAGAGTCAAAAGGAGTCCTCCAGGAACGAACCAGGGCTATTTCCCTGGATGTGCTGGCTATTAAATACCGACTTATATGATCCTTCTCTTGCTCTCCCTATGATCTAATTGTTTACTTGGAAAGCACAGAGTTATCAGTGATTTCCCTTTGACTCACTCAGAGCAAGGGTACTGACATGCATTCACAATTTCCTCCACGCATTACGAAGGATTCACCGCATTTCTCCCCACACAGCGTATTACATCACCACCCTCTCCCCTTGGGACCATGTAAGCCTTCAGGATTACATCGGGTGAGCGAGGGGTCGTCAACAAGCATTGCCTTCTTTATGTCTCGATCTGTCAACCTTACTTGTGTCTAACTTCTCGGAATGAAAGAGGGACCCATGTCTGTAGATTCCTGATATGGATTGTCCAAGGGGCCTGTGTGCTGAGGGCTAAGATCTTTCTTTTGTGAACTGCATTCCTGTAAACACGCGTTCTTCATTTAACAAGAACTTTCGCTTCCAACCTGCCTGAGTATCTCTTTCTCAATTGGTTAGACGTAGTATGTAATTAGTAGACGGGAGTTTGCACCACCGTTTCACTAAGGTCAGACTAGCCGACATCCCACATAAGGTTCCGCTCGGCCGTAACTACTTGATCCATAAAGGTGGGGCGTCGAGAGCACAGGCCTTATCAGGGGTGACTAATTCACTGGGGAGGTAACGTGGGATTTGGATGTGAAGACTCTCCCAGAATTTGTCGTTTCAGATGGTGCCTGTGGTTGCTTCATCATGACGAGAAACTAGTCATGTCGGGGAGTTATCTGCGGCTTGTCAGCTTCAGGGTCAAAGGCCAGGACGCGGGTCCGAGAGAGGCCTCTTGTGATCCAGCCAGCGAACTCGTAACAATATAGTAATAATAATAATAATAATAATACAGCAGCAATAAATGAACATCCAAAAATACTTATCTTGTACAAGGCAAATTTGTCTCCCGGAATCTGGAATATTACGAGTCCAAAGAAAACATATCTGCAGAATAACGAAGCAGTGAAACACCACCATAATGATTATAAAATAATTCGAGTCACAGGCAACTTGAAAACCTCCACAGTTAGCGGCCAGTGTTCTTTCCTGCTTCGATAGAACTTCACCCACAGCTAAGATTTTGCACCGAATGTGTCCCGTTGACCCTTGTTCTTTCATCCCTGTGTCGTGTTTTGTGTCCATTCCTTTATCTTATCCGTGTCTTCTTTACTCTGTCATGTCGAATTGGCACTTGTGTCCGTCGATGCTACAGGCTTCAGCGACACAGCGTTTAGGCCGCAGGCATAAGGCCTGACACTCAATCTCTCTGTTTTTTGGGGTTTTTTTTTTTTAATCCTGGGTGTCTTCCTTTCATGATTTTTTTTCATTCCATTTCTTCTTCTCAAAAAGCAAAAAAAAAAAACAAATAAAAATGAACACATAAATAATACGATCTCATTCCATCTACTATTACTTCCTTCACTTATTCTCTAACTTTCTTCTTCTCAATCCTAATTGAAATAATTTATATGCTCCTTTGATTAAAAGCTTTTAAACAACATATTCATCTCCCTTTTCTCTTCTGTACAAACATCTCATACCTGACCTCTTCTTCTTCTTCTTATTCACAAATTTCTGTTCTAATTCTGGTGAACTCTCAAGTTTGCACTCCATGTGTCATCACACAGATCTTTAGCTTGGCTTTTTCATGCTTTTAACAACCTTTCTTCTCATCCTGGGCAAGATGTCTGTATTTGTTTGACAGAATTGGGGATCCACAAAAGAAATCTGGTCAGTAAAAAAAATGCCAGTTCATGAACGTTAGTTATCTCTTCCTGGTATGCATTTCCTCCGTGAATCTTGCAGCCCCCACCATGCATCTTGCTGCACCCAACAGGCATCCCACCCCCTCACCCCCAAATATGTGTTCCGCGACTTCCACCATTCCAACCTTGGATCCCACCACCCCCATTACGCTTTCCCGTTGCCCCCACTGCACATCTCGCAAGCAACACCATGCATCCCACACCCCCCACCATGTATCCTGCAGTTCCCACAATGCTACAAACCCCATAGATCACACATCCCTCACCTGCTCCTCCCCTCTGCCACAACGTATGGTCCACTAATAGTTGAGTTCCTCACTCTAATATTCCCAAACTCTCCTTTCAGTTTACTATTTTAGCTCTGGACCTTGTATGTTTAAGAGAAACATTTCCCCCAGAGCTTGTTTCCAATTCCTCCTGTCTTTCGCTGGCTATTCGCTCTTCTACTTTGACAGGCTTTTCCCCCAATCCGGAGGTGGTGTTGCCATGTATGTCAAGAACTCTATTGCTCATCGTCCAGCACACAACAACCCCATCCAAGCCCTCTGGAATATTTCTGGCTGTATGTACTCTCCACAACCACCAAATGTTTGGCTGTGTGGTTTTCCATCCACCTTCAGAGGAGGACTCTCCATACACCTTTAAATTTCCTCTCACATGCATCATATAGTAACCATCCACCCCACACTCTGTCCCTTATCTCTGACAATTTAAACTGTCACCATACCAGCTGGCTGGGTGTAAGCTCTGCAAGAACAAGCCTCAGCATTGCAGCAAAGGCTTTCTGCAACTATGGTGGTCTGACCCAATTTGTAAATTTCTCAACCTGGATTGCTGCAACTGGTACATTCTCTCTCCTGGACCTAGTAAAGACTAACTTTCTCGACAATCTCTCCTGTTCCTTTTCTGCCCCTCTTGGCTCTTCAGACCACTTTCTTGCCAAAGCCCATATCTCTCTGGCTATTATAAGGGAGCAACTTCGACAACGTAAATTCTGTAGTAAACCAAATCCTGTGGAGAGGCAATTGTAGTGAAGTAGCTTGCTTTCTCAAAATGGAAAGCGAACCTGACCGTGGGCAACTTCAGTTCATTCCATAAGGCTTGCAACAAGTGTGCGTGTGTCCATGCTGAGGCATGTCAGCCAGAAACACCATGTTGCAGATCTCAAGGCTGAACACTCCAACCGGTTTCCTGCCTCCAAATCATGGTGGTAGGTTATGAAGTCGGTCTCTGGTGTAAGCTCCCCCTCCATCCCCTTCCTCACCTCAAATTTCATGACTACACACTCTGCCGAAGATAAGGCAGAATGTATAAACTCTGTGTTTGCCTCCAAATCTCGTGCAGCTATTTCTTCTCACTCTGTCCTCATCTTATGACCTTGTAACTACTACATATGGATTTCGTATCTCTCTCACCTGAGCAGGAAAAGAAAGTTCTGTCCAGCCTTGCTTCGGTGATGGGCCCAGATGGTATCAATGACGATTCTGAAATCCTCTTCTGCCATTGTTGCTTTTCCTTTGACTGCCCTCTTTGGTCTCTCCTCATTTGGCTGCCTCACATCACATTGAAAGTCAGCAAATGTCACTCTCATCTATAACAAGGGGACATAAACAGATCCAATCAACTACAGACCAGTGAGCTTACTTCCACTTACAAGCAAAGTCATGGAATACATCATTGCCGTTGATGTGAAGTATTTCCTGCTTTCCAACTGCCTGACTCTGTCCCTCAGTTTTGATTACATTGCAGTCAGTCAATTCTAGACATGTTGCTGCTTCTCTTTCAGCAATGGATGGAGGGCTTAAATCTGAATCAAGATGTCAGTACCATCTTGTTGGATATATCTCAGGCATTCAATACAGTTTGGCATTCTGCTTTGCTTGACAAGCTTGTTATGGATTTATAACTAACTCCACTCATACAGTCAACATGTTGCTGTCAATGGAACACCCTCTTCCCCTCTTCCAGTGGAGGCTGGTGTTACCCGAGGCAGGATGCTGGGCCCAGTCGACATTAATGACCTTTCTGCTGATCTGGAATTGATTAGATGCTCGTCTGATAAATGCGACATGACCTTAAATGCTGAAAAATCTCTGTCTCACCCTGTTGCTCCAGAACGATTGACAAACTAACCCACCCATTTCCCTATTCGGTCTCTGGAAGAGGTTCAGTATCTTGAATCTATAAGCCTCGCCATTGGCCGTGACATCTCCTGGGCCAACCCCAAAGCAAAGCTGGCTTCCAAACCTAGCCAAAGACTGAGAATCCTCAGTTGATTCAAGGGGTTCCTTGGAAAAATAGAGCTACTCAAAGCCAACTAAACATTTGTTCATAGCCCAATGGAGTAATGCTCTTCCCTATGGGCAGACAGCCAGCATTTGATCTGTCTCTCCTGGATTTTTGATCTGTTGTATTCGTTTGTTATCTCCATCTCCATCTCTCTCCATATCTCTCTCCCATTTTCCTGGTCGTTCATGCCCTTTGCTGATTGTGCCAAATTGTTGCCCCGCTAACTCACTGGGAGTTCAACCATACTCTTCCGTGAGTCCGCTCTTGGAGAGAGAGAGAGAGAGAGAGAGAGAGAGAGAGAGAGAGAGAGAGAGAGAGAGAGAGAGAGAGAGAGAGAGAGAGAGAGAGAGAGAGAGAGAGAGAGAGAGAGAGAGAGAGAGAGAGAGAGAGAGAGAGAGAGAGAGAGAGAGAGAGAGAGAGAGAGAGAGAGAGAGAGAGATGGAGATGGAGATGGAGATGGAGATGGAGATGGAGATGGAGATGGAGATGGAGATGGAGATGGAGATGGAGATGGAGATGGAGATGGAGATGGAGATGGAGATGGAGATGGAGAGGGAGATGGAGAGGGAGAGGGAGAGAGAGAGAGGTGGGGATAGAAGAGTTAGCAGAAAGAATATATTTTGCTTCACAAACAGCTGCATGTGACGGGTGGAAAAAAAATTGGCTCGGTAATTGAGAACACACGGTAATACGGCAAAAGGCTCGGAAATCGGGTGTTATTTCACAACTCGCTCAGGGTGACGGAGCACGAACCACTCGCTCAGGGTGATGGAGCACGAACTACTCGCTCAGGGTGATGGAGCACGAACCACTCGCTCAGGGTGACGGAGCACGAACCACTCGCTCAGGGTGACGGAGCATGAACCACTTGCTCAGGGTGATGGAGCACGAACCACTCGCTCAGGGTGACGGGGCATGAACCACTCGCTCAGGGTGAAGGAGCACAAACCACTCGCTCAGGGTGAAGGAGCACAAACCACTCACTCAGGGTGAAGGAGCACAAACCACTCGCTCAGGGTGAAGGAGCACGAACCACTCACTCTGAATGACGTGGCGTCGCAAAAGCATCTGCAGAGAGTGAATGATTCACTCAGAACGAGGTAGTGCGGGACCGCTGTCGAAAATGAGTGTTCGGCAAGTGGCTTAAGCACTCATGCAAGCACTCCAATCAAATGGTTGATCAGGAATGGTTGGCCAGGCTGTCGCTGCATACCATAAAGGATCCCTTTAACTTTAAAGCCGGTCTTCACTGCGCACGCATCAGTTAATGAAATAAAATGAATTAATGAAATAAAATGACTTCATCCACAAAAGAGTTGCGGCTTAATGCAGAACAAGCCTGGAGACATCGCAAAGTTCAATCGCCGATGAAATAAACATTGCAGAAAATGTGCCATTTTGCCTGCTCGTCTGTGCACGCGTCACGTCATACAACAGTTCGAGGTCCACGCAAACATTATAACTTCATTTTAAAACAACCGTTTTTCACCAGATTTGCTTTGATTCTCTGTGGAGCACCTCGCAAAACCTCCAAAATATAGACACAGATCTGGCAGACGCGAGGGATAAGCAGTCCCTCTGGGGGACAACGACTGCCTATCCATAGCGTCTGGTTGATTTATCAATGAAGCTGGTTAATTTTGTTATGTTCCTAAATTTTTTTGTTCACTCAATATCATTCTCCAAACAGGAGAAAAGAATAAGTTTAATGCTTTGGAAATTTCACATTTTCTTGTGTATGGATGGAGGAGGGAGCCTTGCTTGCTTAAAGTAAATAGGTATATCGGCTTAGTTATAAGACTCCTTATTTCGTTAAATTATCAGATTTCACAACAGATTTCGACACATTTAGTCCAGACGATATCCAATCCTAAAAACCAAAGTAATATTTCGATGATATACATTAATTAGTCCGTGAGAGTAGATCATGGAAAACCGTATCGTATAATGCATGAAATCGCTCCAAGCTCCTAATTTGAAAACTTTAGAACTTATAAAAGTGATTCACACATTGATTCGAAGCTATGATGAACAGGCATTCGATAATATGAGTGAGGAACGTGAAAAAAAAAAAAACTTTATCGTCAAGAAATCGTTGCAGTCTGTTCAAAGTCAAGCCATGGTTGAGCATTCCAAATAACATGACAGCTTCAGACCCTAGCGAGGTTACCTAGGAAACGCCTTAAGACCCAGAGAGCGAGGTAGCCGAGGATCGCCTGATGAAGGATATAATTAAATACGGCCGTTAATTATCTTCAAAAGAGGTGCTTCAATTAACCAAAAACCCAATTTTCATTCTTGCACTTCCTTGGAGTTTTCTTAGTATGCATGCACAGTTTCAGGCTGCTCGGTTTTATAGTTTTGGAGTTATGGAGGAGACACACACACACACACACACACGCACACACACACACACACACACACACACACACACACACACACACACACACACACACACACACACACACACACACACACACACACAGACACACACAGACACACACATACTGACTTTTATTAGAATAGATTAGCAAATGCAACTGTCGCTTCGCTGAAGGTGGTGTGAATGGGAGGGGGTGAAGAAAGAGAAAGGGAGAGGGGGGAGGGGAGGCAGAGAGGACAGAGGAAAGGGTGGGGTGGGCAGAGGAGGGAGGGAAGGGAGGGGCAGGGAGAGGAAGGAGTGGAAGTGAGGAGTGGGTGAAGAAGGGGAGACGAGTGATGAATGTTTAGAGCTTTCTGGGGGTTTTTTTGTTCTGGGTTTGGAGCAATGGCAGGGTCTTTCAGGACTCTCCAGTGACTTTCTCAAAGTTAAGTTTCCAGTCGTTATCTGTTTCGCTTTAACTGTTTATTTTCTCACCTACATGTTACTGTGTGTTCCTCGTTTGGTTTTGTTTCAAAAATCGTGCTACTTTGTGAGTTTTTGTCGACATTGTCTGACCGGGTTTCTTGAGGCCTACCCATCCTTCCCCTCTTGGTGTGCGATCGTTTTTATTTGTATTTTCTCCCCATTACCTTCAATTCCTATCTTCACTACTTTCCCAACGTCCCCCATCCCTCTCAACGAATGGTACCTGTAGCAGATCACAGATCTAACCTGACCTGACAACAGGATCTGACCTGACAAATGATCTGGAACAAACCAGACATAATCTGCCGAACAAAAACTTTCCTCCCCAAGACGTCTCTGACTACAAAGTATCTCTCGCCGGTTACTCCCTCCTCTGGTATGACAGATCTGAGCCTCGTCCTGGTGGAGGAGTTGCTCTCTTCATCGAAGAATCTATTCCTCACTCTCCATGCAATGCCCTCACTCTCCACACCCCCAGGAATACCTCTGGCTGCGGCTTCCCCTCCACTCCCACCTTATGTTTATATGTGTACTGTACCATCCACCAAACAGTGATGACTCCATCGACATCTCATTATCCGAAAACATGGACCATCTTCTATCTTCTCATCGAAACTCTCTCTTCCTCAAATGTGGTGACTTCATCATGCCAGTTGGCTGGGTGTGGGTACCTCTTTCACCTGTCATGGCACTTCAGCAAAAGCTTTCTGCGACTCATTGGGACTGACTCAATCGGTCAATTTCCCACCCGTATCTCAACCAATAGTTATCTCTTCTGGATACTCAACCAGATACTCAACCAACTCAGCCAATCTCTTCTGGATCTGATTTTGACAAATTTCTATGAAAATATCTGCTGCTCTTCCTCCGATCCAATCGGTTCTTCTGACCACGTCCTTGTAAAAGTGGACATCTCTCTGGCTGTTATCAGAGAACTACCTCAGTGCAGTCAAGTCTGGCATTTCACTCAAGCCAACTGGCAGGGTCTCAAAGCAGCCATCATACTTCTAGACTGGTCTCCCATCGCTACTTTCTCCAACATCAACTCATCCTGGGAATTCTTTCAAAGAAACTTGCTCTCCCTCATGCACAGATTTATCCCCTCTCGTCTTCAGTTGTCCTACCCTTCCTCCCGCCCATGGTTCACTTAAGCTTGTGGCAAGGCAGGTGTCCTGAAACAACTTCCCTTTGCTTCAAGGAGAGCAAACCCAACTGAGGGTAATCTCAGTTCCTTCCATAAAGCTCGGAACAAGTGTGTATGAAACACACCTTGGAACCTCAGGAGAGCCAGAAAACAACATCTTTCAAAGCTCAAGTCTGAACTCTCAAACCTCTCTCCCTCCTCCAAATCCTGGTGGCATCTAATCAAATTTGTTTCTGGTGTATGTTCCCCCTCCATCCCCTCCCTTACCTCAAATGGCCGCAATGCCGATACCTCACGTGAAAAAGCTGAATGCCTAAACTCGGTGTTTGCAATGAAATCTTGCGTCCAAAACCCATCGCTCTCTGTACTCACCTTACCCAGTCGCACCCAACTGTCCCTGGACTCTGTGTCCTTTTTTCATGACAAGGTGGAGAGCGTGCTGTCAAATGTCGTCTCAGATTATGTAACTAGTCCAGATGGCATCAGCCCACGTGTCCTAAAATCCTGCTCCTCTGCGCTTTCTCACCCTCTCTCTGTTCTATTCACCCTCTCATTTGTTCAAGATCATCTGCCATCTGATTGGAAATCAGCAAACATTACTGCCCTGAACAAAAAAGGTGGAAAAACAGATCCCTGCAACGACAGACCAAACAGCCTTCTCCCAATCATCAGCAAGGTTATGGAATCCATCATCACTTCAGACATTAAATCCTTCCTCTTCTCCAATGGCTTGATTTCCGTTCATCAATTTGGTTTCAGACCAGGTCACTCTACGCTGGATATGCTGCTTCTGCTCTCCCAACAATGGATGGAGATCCTCAATTCCGAACATGAAATCAGAGCCATATCCCTTGACATATCATGTGCTTTTGACATGGTCTGGCACCCTGCCCTGCTCACCAAACTCTCTTCCTATGGTATCCAAGGCCATCTCCACTTATGGCTCGCAGACTCCTCTCCTGTTGCAGTCAACGTGTGGCTCGAAATGGAGTTCTTTCATCCCCTCTTCCTGTCCAGGATGGAGTTCCTCAAGGGAGCATTCTAGGCCCTGTTCTGTTTCTGGTTTTCATCAAAGATCTCTCTGACTCTCTGGAAAATCTTCTTTATCTCTTTGCTGATGACTCTACCCTCTGCCGTACCATCTGTCATCCCTCAGACCGGCATGCAGCAGCTTCTTCGCTCACTGCAGATCTGGGTAAAAAACCAACACGTGGAACATGATTTTCAATGCAGACAAATCTCACACTCTCATTATGTCTCTCCGAAAGGACCGTTTGGCAACCGCACCCCCCCCCCCATCTACTTTCTCAACAATCCTCTCGAAGAAGTCCTTTCTTTCAAACTTCTGGGTCTCATGATCTGCCATGATCTTTCCTGGGAAAGCCACATTTCAAACCTGGCCTCCAAAGCCAGTCGCCGACTGGGAATTCTCCATCGTGCAAAGTCCTTCCTTGGTCAACCTGAGCTCCTGACCACATACAAAGCTTTCGTCTGCAGCATGATGGAGTACTACTCTCCACTCTGGGCTGGTGCTCCTGCCTCTCACCCCTATCAGCTTTATTCTGTGGAAACAGAGGCATTTCGAATCATTGGCATCTCCCGTGATGAGGCTGTCTTTGGGCCTCTCACTCTCTCACCACAGGCAGGTCGGTGGTCTTTCTGTCTTCCACTGTCTCCTCTCTGGTCTCCTTCCCCCCTCCTGCTGTGTCTGCAATTTGTCCCCCACCATATTTCTGCAGGGCACTCAAGGTCCGCCAACAACCCCCTTCTGGTAAAACTACCAAAATCAAGAATCACTGCTCACCTTCACTCTTTCATTCCTCTTTCTTCCTGCCTTTGGAACAAACTCTCACACACTCTCTGCAATCCCATTCTTCCATCCAGGCCTTCAAAACAGCTGTTCACCACCACCTCCAATCGTCCCCCATCCAAATCCTCGATCTTTTCTACCCCCGTTAATCCACCCCAAACCCACCTCCTGCAAATTCCCTGCTTTCCTTCCTGAAAGTTCCTGTAATATCTATCTTGTATACCCCATGTTCCCCACCCCCATCCCTCTCCCCTCCACAGATCTCCTCATGTTTCTGTTCCCCACTGTTTTGTCCTTCCGTCTCCTGCCCCTCTTGTCTCATGTCCCCCTTTCTGTGCGTTGTGTGTTCGCTCTCACACGAGCCTTGACAAGGTATACAAAAAAAAAAAAACGTGGAGGTGGGGAGAGCAATGCCTCACGAAACGTTGCTATACACTGTGGGAGGGAAGGGTGAGAGAGAGAGAGAGAGAGAGAGAGAGAGAAAGAGAGAGAGAGAGAGAGAGAGAGAGAGAGAGAGAGAGAGAGAGAGAGAGAGAGAGAGAGAGAGAGAGAGAGAGAGAGAGAGAGACAGACAGACAGACAGACAGACAGACAGAGACGGGGGGAGAGCGACAGAGGTGTGGGAGGAGAGTGCTGAATTTTATTCAGAGGGGGGAGTGAGGAGGGGACAGACAGACAGAGAGAGAGAATGAGAGAGAGAGAGAGAGAGAGAGAGAGAGAGAGAGAGAGAGAGAGAGAGAGAGAGAGAGAGAGAGAGAGAGAGAGAGAGAGAGAGAGAGAGAGAGAGAGAGAGAGAGAGAGAGAGAGAGAGAGACAGAGACAGAGACAGAGACAGAGACAGACAGACAGAAAGATAGACAGAAACTGCAGAAGAGCGAAAGAGGTGTGGAAGGACAGTGCTGGATTTTATTCAGAGGAGGGAGTGAGGACGGGACAGACAGAGAGAGAGAGAGAGAGAGAGAGAGAGAGAGAGAGAGAGAGAGAGAGAGAGAGAGAGAGAGAGAGAGAGAGAGAGAGAGAGAGAGAGAGAGAGAGAGAGAGAGATGGAGATGAGAGATGGAGATAGATGGAGATGGAGATGGAGATGGAGATGCAGATGGAGATGGAGATGGCGATGGAGATGGAGATGGAGATGGAGACGGAGATGGAGATGGAGATGGAGATGGAGATGGAGACGAGGGAGAGGGAGAGGGGAGAGGGGAGAGAGAGAGAGGTGGGGATAGAAGAGTTAGCAGAAAGAATATATTTTGCTTCACAAACAGCTGCATGTGACGGGTGGAAAAAATTGGCTCGGTAATTGAGAACACACGGTAATACGGCAAAAGGCTCGGAAATCGGGTGTTATTTCACAACTCGCTCAGGGTGACGGAGCACGAACCACTCGCTCAGGGTGATGGAGCACGAACTACTCGCTCAGGGTGATGGAGCACGAACCACTCGCTCAGGGTGACGGAGCACGAACCACTCGCTCAGGGTGACGGAGCATGAACCACTTGCTCAGGGTGATGGAGCACGAACCACTCGCTCAGGGTGACGGGGCATGAACCACTCGCTCAGGGTGAAGGAGCACAAACCACTCGCTCAGGGTGAAGGAGCACAAACCACTCACTCAGGGTGAAGGAGCACAAACCACTCGCTCAGGGTGAAGGAGCACGAACCACTCACTCTGAATGACGTGGCGTCGCAAAAGCATCTGCAGAGAGTGAATGATTCACTCAGAACGAGGTAGTGCGGGACCGCTGTCGAAAATGAGTGTTCGGCAAGTGGCTTAAGCACTCATGCAAGCACTCCAATCAAATGGTTGATCAGGAATGGTTGGCCAGGCTGTCGCTGCATACCATAAAGGATCCCTTTAACTTTAAAGCCGGGTCTTCACTGCGCACGCATCAGTTAATGAAATAAAATGAATTAATGAAATAAAATGACTTCATCCACAAAAGAGTTGCGGCTTAATGCAGAACAAGCCTGGAGACATCGCAAAGTTCAATCGCCGATGAAATAAACATTGCAGAAAATGTGCCATTTTGCCTGCTCGTCTGTGCACGCGTCACGTCATACAACAGTTCGAGGTCCACGCAAACATTATAACTTCATTTTAAAACAACCGTTTTTCACCAGATTTGCTTTGATTCTCTGTGGAGCACCTCGCAAAACCTCCAAAATATAGACACAGATCTGGCAGACGCGAGGGATAAGCAGTCCCTCTGGGGGACAACGACTGCCTATCCATAGCGTCTGGTTGATTTATCAATGAAGCTGGTTAATTTTGTTATGTTCCTAAATTTTTTTGTTCACTCAATATCATTCTCCAAACAGGAGAAAAGAATAAGTTTAATGCTTTGGAAATTTCACATTTTCTTGTGTATGGATGGAGGAGGAAGCCTTGCTTGCTTAAAGTAAATAGGTATATCGGCTTAGTTATAAGACTCCTTATTTCGTTAAATTATCAGATTTCACAACAGATTTCGACACATTTAGTCCAGACGATATCCAATCCTAAAAACCAAAGTAATATTTCGATGATATACATTAATTAGTCCGTGAGAGTAGATCATGGAAAACCGTATCGTATAATGCATGAAATTGCTCCAAGCTCCTAATTTGAAAACTTTAGAACTTATAAAAGTGATTCACACATTGATTCGAAGCTATGATGAACAGGCATTCGATAATATGAGTGAGGAACGTGAAAAAAAAAAAAAACTTTATCGTCAAGAAATCGTTGCAGTCTGTTCAAAGTCAAGCCATGGTTGAGCATTCCAAATAACATGACAGCTTCAGACCCTAGCGAGGTTACCTAGGAAACGCCTTAAGACCCAGAGAGCGAGGTAGCCGAGGATCGCCTGATGAAGGATATAATTAAATACGGCCGTTAATTATCTTCAAAAGAGGTGCTTCAATTAACCAAAAACCCAATTTTCATTCTTGCACTTCCTTGGAGTTTTCTTAGTATGCATGCACAGTTTCAGGCTGCTCGGTTTTATAGTTTTGGAGTTATGGAGGAGACACACACACACACACACACACGCACACACACACACACACACACACACACACACACACACACACACACACACACACACACACACACACACACACACACACACACACACACACACACACACACAGACACACACAGACACACACATACTGACTTTTATTAGAATAGATTAGCAAATGCAACTGTCGCTTCGCTGAAGGTGGTGTGAATGGGAGGGGGTGAAGAAAGAGAAAGGGAGAGGGGGGAGGGGAGGCAGAGAGGACAGAGGAAAGGGTGGGGTGGGCAGAGGAGGGAGGGAAGGGAGGGGCAGGGAGAGGAAGGAGTGGAAGTGAGGAGTGGGTGAAGAAGGGGAGACGAGTGATGAATGTTTAGAGCTTTCTGGGGGTTTTTTTGTTCTGGGTTTGGAGCAATGGCAGGGTCTTTCAGGACTCTCCAGTGACTTTCTCAAAATTAAGTTTCCAGTCGTTATCTGTTTCGCTTTAACTGTTTATTTTCTCACCTACATGTTACTGTGTGTTCCTCGTTTGGTTTTGTTTCAAAAATCGTGCTGCTACTTTGTGAGTTTTTGTCGACATTGTCTGACCGGGTTTCTTGAGGCCTACCCATCCTTCCCCTCTTGGTGTGCGATCGTTTTTATTTGTATTTTCTCCCATTACCTTCAATTCCTATCTTCACTACTTTCCCAACGTCCCCCATCCCTCTCAACGAATGGTACCTGTAGCAGATCACAGATCTAACCTGACCTGACAACAGGATCTGACCTGACAAATGATCTGGAACAAACCAGACATAATCTGCCGAACAAAAACTTTCCTCCCCAAGACGTCTCTGACTACAAAGTATCTCTCGCCGCTTACTCCCTCCTCTGGTATGACAGATCCTGAGCCTCGTCCTGGTGGACGAGTTGCTCTCTTCATCGAAGAATCTATTCCTCACTCTCCATGCAATGCCCTCACTCTCCACACCCGCAGGAATACCTCTGGCTGCGGCTTCCCCTCCACTCCCACCTTATGTTTATATGTGTACTGTACCATCCCCCAAACAGTGATGACTCCATCGACATCTCATTATCCGAAAACATGGACCATCTTCTATCTTCATCGAAACTCTCTCTTCCTCAAATGTGGTGACTTCATCATGCCAGTTGGCTGGGTGTGGGTACCTCTTTCACCTGTCATGGCACTTCAGCAAAAGCTTTCTGCGACTCATTGGGACTGACTCAATCGGTCAATTTCCCACCCGTATCTCAACCAATAGTTATCTCTTCTGGATACTCAACCAGATACTCAACCAACTCAGCCAATCTCTTCTGGATCTGATTTTGACAAATTTCTATGAAAATATCTGCTGCTCTTCCTCCGATCCAATCGGTTCTTCTGACCACGTCCTTGTAAAAGTGGACATCTCTCTGGCTGTTATCAGAGAACTACCTCAGTGCAGTCAAGTCTGGCATTTCACTCAAGCCAACTGGCAGGGTCTCAAAGCAGCCATCATACTTCTAGACTGGTCTCCCATCGCTACTTTCTCCAACATCAACTCATCCTGGGAATTCTTTCAAAGAAACTTGCTCTCCCTCATGCACAGATTTATCCCCTCTCGTCTTCAGTTGTCCTACCCTTCCTCCCGCCCATGGTTCACTTAAGCTTGTTGCAAGGCAGGTGTCCTGAAACAACTTCCCTTTGCTTCAAGGAGAGCAAACCCAACTGAGGGTAATCTCAGTTCCTTCCATAAAGCTCGGAACAAGTGTGTATGAAACACACCTTGGAACCTCAGGAGAGCCAGAACACAACATCTTTCAAAGCTCAAGTCTGAACTCTCAAACCTCTCTCCCTCCTCCAAATCCTGGTGGCATCTAATCAAATTTGTTTCTGGTGTATGTTCCCCCTCCATCCCCTCCCTTACCTCAAATGGCCGCAATGCCGATACCTCACGTGAAAAAGCTGAATGCCTAAACTCGGTGTTTGCAATGAAATCTTGCGTCCAAAACCCATCGCTCTCTGTACTCACCTTACCCAGTCGCACCCAACTGTCCCTGGACTCTGTGTCCTTTTTTCATGACAAGGTGGAGAGCGTGCTGTCAAATGTCGTCTCAGATTATGTAACTAGTCCAGATGGCATCAGCCCACGTGTCCTAAAATCCTGCTCCTCTGCGCTTTCTCACCCTCTCTCTGTTCTATTCACCCTCTCATTTGTTCAAGATCATCTGCCATCTGATTGGAAATCAGCAAACATTACTGCCCTGAACAAAAAAGGTGGAAAAACAGATCCCTGCAACGACAGACCAAACAGCCTTCTCCCAATCATCAGCAAGGTTATGGAATCCATCATCACTTCAGACATTAAATCCTTCCTCTTCTCCAATGGCTTGATTTCCGTTCATCAATTTGGTTTCAGACCAGGTCACTCTACGCTGGATATGCTGCTTCTGCTCTCCCAACAATGGATGGAGATCCTCAATTCCGAACATGAAATCAGAGCCATATCCCTTGACATATCATGTGCTTTTGACATGGTCTGGCACCCTGCCCTGCTCACCAAACTCTCTTCCTATGGTATCCAAGGCCATCTCCACTTATGGCTCGCAGACTCCTCTCCTGTTGCAGTCAACGTGTGGCTCTAAATGGAGTTCTTTCATCCCCTCTTCCTGTCCAGGATGGAGTTCCTCAAGGGAGCATTCTAGGCCCTGTTCTGTTTCTGGTTTTCATCAAAGATCTCTCTGACTCTCTGGAAAATCTTCTTTATCTCTTTGCTGATGACTCTACCCTCTGCCGTACCATCTGTCATCCCTCAGACCGGCATGCAGCAGCTTCTTCGCTCACTGCAGATCTGGGTAAAAAACCAACACGTGGAACATGACTTTCAATGCAGACAAATCTCACACTCTCATTATGTCTCTCCGAAAGGACCGTTTGGCAACCGCACCCCCCCCCCCCCATCTACTTTCTCAGCAATCCTCTCGAAGAAGTCCTTTCTTTCAAACTTCTGGGTCTCATGATCTGCCATGATCTTTCCTGGGAAAGCCACATTTCAAACCTGGCCTCCAAAGCCAGTCGCCGACTGGGAATTCTCCATCGTGCAAAGTCCTTCCTTGGTCAACCTGAGCTCCTGACCACATACAAAGCTTTCGTCTGCAGCATGATGGAGTACTACTCTCCACTCTGGGCTGGTGCTCCTGCCTCTCACCCCTATCAGCTTTATTCTGTGGAAACAGAGGCATTTCGAATCATTGGCATCTCCCGTGATGAGGCTGTCTTTGGGCCTCTCACTCTCTCACCACAGGCAGGTCGGTGGTCTTTCTGTCTTCCACTGTCTCCTCTCTGGTCTCCTTCCCCCCTCCTGCTGTGTCTGCAATTTGTCCCCCACCATATTTCTGCAGGGCACTCAAGGTCCGCCAACAACCCCCTTCTGGTAAAACTACCAAAATCAAGAATCACTGCTCACCTTCACTCTTTCATTCCTCTTTCTTCCTGCCTTTGGAACAAACTCTCACACACTCTCTGCAATCCCATTCTTCCATCCAGGCCTTCAAAACAGCTGTTCACCACCACCTCCAATCGTCCCCCATCCAAATCCTCGATCTTTTCTACCCCCGTTAATCCACCCCAAACCCACCTCCTGCAAATTCCCTGCTTTCCTTCCTGAAAGTTCCTGTAATATCTATCTTGTATACCCCATGTTCCCCACCCCCATCCCTCTCCCTCCACAGATCTCCTCATGTTTCTGTTCCCCACTGTTTTGTCCTTCCGTCTCCTGCCCCTCTTGTCTCATGTCCCCCTTTCTGTGCGTTGTGTGTTCGCTCTCACACGAGCCTTGACAAGGTATACAAAAAAAAACGTGGAGGTGGGGAGAGCAATGCCTCACGAAACGTTGCTATAAACTGTGGGAGGGAAGGGTGAGAGAGAGAGAGAGAGAGAGAGAGAGAGAGAGAGAGAGAGAGAGAGAGAGAGAGAGAGAGAGAGAGAGAGAGAGAGAGAGAGAGAGAGAGAGAGAGAGAGAGAGAGAGAGAGAGAGAGAGAGAGACAGACAGACAGACAGACAGACAGACAGAGACGGCGGGAGAGCGACAGAGGTGTGGGAGGAGAGTGCTGAATTTTATTCAGAGGGGGAGTGAGGAGGGGACAGACAGACAGAGAGAGAGAGAATGAGAGAGAGAGAGAAGAGAGAGAGAGAGAGAGAGAGAGAGAGAGAGAGAGAGAGAGAGAGAGAGAGAGAGAGAGAGAGAGAGAGAGAGAGAGAGAGAGAGAGAGAGAGAGAGAGAGAGAGAGAGAGAGAGAGAGAGAGAGAGAGAGAGAGAGAGAGAGAGAGAGAGAGAGAGAGAGAGAGAGAGAGAGAGAGAGAGAGAGAGAGAGAGAGAGAGAGAGAGAGAGAGAGAGAGAGAGAGAGAGAGAGAGAGAGAGAGAGAGAGAGAGAGAGAGAGAGAGAGAGAGAGAGAGAGAGAGAGAGAGAGAGAGAGAGAGAGAGAGAGAGAGAGAGAGAGAGAGAGAGAGAGAGAGAGAGAGAGAGAGAGAGAGAGAGAGAGAGAGAGAGAGAGAGAGAGAGAGAGAGAGAGAGAGAGAGAGAGAGAGAGAGAGAGAGAGAGAGAGAGAGAGAGAGAGAGAGAGAGAGAGAGAGAGAGAGAGAGAGAGAGAGAGAGAGAGAGAGAGAGAGAGAGAGAGAGAGAGAGAGAGAGAGAGAGAGAGAGAGAGAGAGAGAGAGAGAGAGAGAGAGAGAGAGAGAGAGAGAGAGAGAGAGAGAGAGAGAGAGAGAGAGAGAGAGAGAGAGAGAGAGAGAGAGAGAGAGAGAGAGAGAGAGAGAGAGAGAGAGAGAGAGAGAGAGAGAGAGAGAGAGAGAGAGAGAGAGAGAGAGAGAGAGAGAGAGAGAGAGAGAGAGAGAGAGAGAGAGAGAGAGAGAGAGAGAGAGAGAGAGAGAGAGAGAGAGAGAGAGAGAGAGAGAGAGAGAGAGAGAGAGAGAGAGAGAGAGAGAGAGAGAGAGAGAGAGAGAGAGAGAGAGAGAGAGAGAGAGAGAGAGAGAGAGAGAGAGAGAGAGAGAGAGAGAGAGAGAGAGAGAGAGAGAGAGAGAGAGAGAGAGAGAGAGAGAGAGAGAGAGAGAGAGAGAGAGAGAGAGAGAGAGAGAGAGAGAGCTGGGGAGGGGGCAGGAGGAAAAAAAAACAAAGACAGGTGAGGGGTTGAGATGGCGTTAGCAAAGAGAGTGATATGTTATGCTTAATGACCGAACACACACACACACACACACACACACACACACACACACACACACACACACACACACACACACACACACACACACACACACACACACACACACACACATCTCACGTCAGAACAGCTGGACACACAGCGATACAAGAGAGTTTGGAAAATTAACCATAGGCACATCTGCAAAAACTATGATATCCCAGCTCTAGAAAATTTGTGGGAACATTAACCAAAAGCATTGCCTGAAAAACATGGAAGTACCGCTCACGTACGACCTTATGATCCCAACGAGCGTGAACATCGAAAACAAAGCGTTATGACCAGACATCACACTTAGGTTCAATAAAGAGAGAAGAAAGCATTGCCAATTGAGGTGTTAATACTGGGGATTTTGGACTAACGATGCAGAAATCAAGAAAATTACCAAATTCCAAGACCTCAAGAATGAACTGAAAAGATCATGGAAGCTGAAGAATGCCAAAGTTGTAACAGTGATAGTTGGAGCCCTGGGAATGATGACAAAGAACCTCACAGAGATATTAAAAACCATCCCTTGGAATATTATTACACACGAACTACAGTTGGAAGCTGTCCAGGGTTCAGTGATGATCCTGAAGAGAGCCCTCGGCACAAAATTTGAGAACAGAAAACTTTACAGCTTGGTCCATGAATCGTGACCCCTTATTGAAATGATGGTGAATACTTTAAGCTCACCCTGGGATGACTCCATTCCACCTTGTGAAGCTTGCATATGAATATACCAATCCACGACACACACACACACACACACACACACACACACACACACACACACACACACACACACACACACACACACACACACACACACACACACACACACACACACACACACACACACACACACACACACACACACACACACACACACACACACTGCCTTTCGTTTGTATAGATTAACAGTTGAGGTGGTTGGCTTGATATCTTAAGGTCCTGAGTTCAAGCCCACGTTCTGCCAAAATAATACCAGGTGGGTTGACTCAGCCTATCCTCCTTCTGAGGTTTGTAAAATGAGCACTAGCTTGCTGGGAAAATGAGCCATTTGAGTATCCTGCATTGGAGTGGTGACCTATCCTGGATTATTCCCCCTCGCCAATGAAACTGCCAAAGCAGCATGATGTGCCTGATTGCCCAAGGAGGACCATCCATCCATGAACTCTAAAGGATGTAGTAACACTTATTCTCATATGAAAAGTTAAATCTTTCTTTATATACAGTATATTCAATAATAAGTGTGACCATTTTCGCCTTGAGAATGGCCTCAACTCAATTTGGCATTGATTCAATTCGTTTATGGATTATCCTCGAGTCAATTTTTTGTTCGTTTTTGTAATGTACTTCAGAGCATACAAAGTTGCAGTCAATAATGATTATAATAAATGAAAGAATATGAATAAATATCTTCAATCCGATGAAATGTTGCTGTTTCAAATTGTGGTACGAGAAAGCTTGGCATTGATTTAAGTGGACTTAGATTTTTGTACCCGACTGTACATACAGTATATGGAAATTTCGTCTTGTTGCAGTATTTGAAATGCACAAAGCAATCTATTGCTTAAAGATCTATTTGCTGCTACATGTTAACAAAAAGTATCTCTCATCCTACATCTGCTTTGAAGCCTTTATTTTTTGGCAGATGTGATCAAATACAGACCAATAAGCTTACAGTCGGGATGATACCTAGCAACATTAAATGAGGAAAACCAGCTCAGTTGTACGAGTAGTCCATGAAAGACAGAACCACCCAGTGCTTAATGCAGTGTCAGCTACTGTGGTTAGGAGTGTACCGCAACTGAACCGGTCTGTCCATTTAATGTTGATAGTTGTCATCCCGGCTGATATGTAAAACTTCTTATGAACCGGCAATGGGTTTCGAAATAGGACGGATGTATGCCAAGCAACACCTGTTGGTCAGGAACACGACAGCAAGTGCTGATGTGGCACAGGGGTTCATGGTCACCATCCAAGTTACGAGGTGGAAGAAGTCATACTCCTTCAAGAGACAGCATGTCAGTTGACATTTTGTGCTTCCTTCACTCTGTGGAATGGGTTGGCAACTGATGATCCTGTAGGTAAGGATGTGAGTGTTTGTATGACTATGAGCTTTAGCATTTGGGACATACTGCATGTGTATTAGTTTGACAATATTTGTTTGACAGTGCACTTAGAATTTGGAGTCGAAGTATATGTCCTTCCTTACCTTTGTTGTGGTGTATAAAAAAAACTATTTTTATGCAAAAAGGCATCTTTCAACAAAGATGACAGCTGGGGAGCTATAAACGCTCCGTGGCGTGGATTGACTGCTTTCTCTAAGAGTGCTGCAAACAAGACCCCCAAAAATCATGGAGTACAACTGGCAGTACCGAAAGTATATATATATATATATATATATATATATATATATATATATATATATATATATATATATATATATATATATCCATCCATCAGGACCATACTCTGCACAGAGCATTGGTGCTGCTGAAGCAATCTCCTTGGCTATTGGACACAATCCTGGACAGGTCACCACTCTGACACCTGCTGGCACTCATTTTTCCAACCTTGGTAAGGATGACAGGCAGAGTAAACCCCAACTGGTATTAATTCAACAGCCGAGTGGGGTTTGAACTCAGGATCAAAGGATCCAACACCCACCACCCAAACCATTGAGCCAACATCAGGCATGCATATATATTTACATACATATATATATATATATATATATATATATATATATATATATATATATATATATATATATATATATATATATATATATATATGTATATATATATATATATATATATATATATATATATATATATATATATATATATATATATATATATATGTGTATATATATATATATATATATATATATATATATATATATATATATATATATATATATAGTGTATATATATATATATATATATATATATATATATATATATATATATATATGTGTATATATATATATATATATATATATATATATATATATATATATATATATATATATATATATATATATATTCACATACTCCTCCCAGGCTCTTCTCGCTGCAGAAGCTGCATAAAGCAACCATGAAAGGCTACCCAAGGTAAACCAAGTGTTTGATTGCTCACCCACTAACAGGGGATGTGAGCTGGGGTTAGACTGTCTTGAGACAAATTAGTTTTACCCTACTGATGATTTTTTCGCCGGGACAGCAACCCCGCTCAGTATGAGAGGAACCATGGGTTCAGACACTTGATGCGTGCATCTGGCTGAGCAGCCAGTGTCGCAAAGCTACCCTCTGTGGGATTATGGCTGAACACCTCTAAGTCAGAACCCCTTCTTTGGCGCAGCAATAATACTCACAGCGGTGGATCACTCAGCTTACACCTTGATGAAAAACGCAGATAATTGCTGATAAGAAAGGGATTATTCACCCTCTTTCCTCAGTCTTTCAACATCTGTGTCCCAGTGCCTGACAACTGAAGTGTTTGTCACTTTGTGGAACCTTGTCTGTCTTCTTGGGGTTTGTGGATGCTTCATGGAACTTGAGTGCATACTTGGCTGTGACAGGACGAGCCAAGAACCTCCTTGTTAGACTTGAGTGTGTGTCACTCAATGGGAGGAGAGCACATCATGCACTGCCTCAGCCCAAGGATGGATATCTGCAGCAGCAATGATTGGGCCTTTAAAGCTCTTAGCACCAACACTGGCTTTTGAAGCTCAATCATTCATTGTTTTGCATGGGCAAATATTTTTCACACAACAAGCCTCTGAGACCATATTATCTTCTTCTCTTCTTCTTCTATGTCTGTCTGTTTGGGGAGGAGCTTCCCAGTTCAGGGTGGCGCTTCAAAAACACATTGCCGCCATTTTGTTCTCTACATGTGGCCTATTTTCCAAGGCTCACAGTTTCTTACACTCTCAGGGCTTGATATTAACTCTAATTCGATATATAATTTCATTTTTCATCATCGCCAACATGGTTTAAGACACAGCTGCAAGAAATGGGGAAAAAATTAACGTTTTTAGAATTTTTTTTTGCATTTTAATTGAAATTAAGGCCTGTCTGTGATATGAAGTCCATTCAGACTCCCTCACGGCTATATCTTAACTCCATTTCACCATCTGATTTCATTTTTTGTAGTCGTTAAGATGATTCAAATTTCAATTTCAGCAAAAGGTAAGAAAATTGGACAAATATTGGCGCTTTTGCACAGAAATGCATTCAAATAGCCATTTTCAAGATATCTGGTCGGTAGTGATGTGGGGAGGGGGAGTTATCATTTAAGTTAGCTTTTTATCATCGTTACTTTTTGAAGACAGAAAGGTACATTTTGATTACAACTCATGCAAAAATAGCGAAGTAATGCACGTTTCCTTCGGAGCGATCGTGACAGCAGTCCATTATACACTGCCCAAAGAAGGTATGTTTTCATAATACAGAGGAAAGAAAATCGTGGTCTTTAATAATAAAAAAACAAACTTTTCATTTTCACACAAGTTTTCAAGGCTGAATCGTGTGCAAGCACAGGATTTGCAAACAAACTGTATTTCACATGTGCATGGACATGTAATTCACATCTACAATGTGAAATAAATAAACATTAGAAGGAAAATTCCTGAGAGATTTTTTAGTTCTTATTTTAGAAGTTAGGTACATATACACTTTAAAGAAGTTTATTTTAAATCTTTAATAATAATAAAACAAATGTCCTTTTGTATGCTGTACACAAACGAAAAGAGTAATCTCTGTTTTCCCCAGACAGAAGGTTGTCACGTTCATATACACGGCCCACAACACTTTTTCCCAGGGACTTTTCCATTTGAGCTGTATTCTTCCGACAGTCGTCACAATAAAATGTTTCATTCTTTAGACGTAGCTACAATAAAAAGTTGCAAGTCTTAGGTATGCTTGAATCCCAGAGTCACACACTGACACAAGTATAAAGCTCCTGTGCGAAGCAGGATGACATTTACATGATGATGTCACACATCCTTAACATAGTAAAAGTAAAGTATTACTTCAAATAATCAATCACATTGCATTTGTTATGTTATGGCTTTCCAGGATAGCTTAGATTCTTATAGGATTGTACATTCGGCTTTGAGCTACCTTGCCATGTTTGGAATCCAAACCCAGCTATAAACTACCACCCTGTAATTTGGCATGCAGGGTGAGGCATCAATTGGAGGGATGTTAAACTGGAGGATGTGACGCTTTGCGCTTGGAACTGCCATTTCCAAAATGAATAAAAGCATGAGGGAACAGAATGAAACAGCTGATGAACTTCAACACAGACTTGCACAGGATGCAGCAAGAAAAAGAATGAGGTGGGAGAAAGAGATGCCTGTTCAACTGCAATACAGACTTGCACAGGATGCTGAGCAACGAAGACTTGGAGGGTAATGCATTTTTTTTTTTTTTGTATACCTTGGTCGAGGCTCGTCTGAGAGCTAACACACAACTCACAGCAAGGAGGCATGAGACAAGAGGGGCGGGAGTGGAAGGGACAAAACAGTGGGGAACAGACACATTAGGTGAACTGTGGAAGGGAGAGGGATGGGGATGGGACGGGGAACATGGCGAAGAGAAGATGGACATTTCAGGGACTTTCAGGAAGGAAAGCAGGAGAAATGAAGGAAGTGGGCTTGGGTGGATTATCGGGGGTAGAAAAGATCGAGGATTTGGATGGGGGAAGATAAGAGGTGGTGGTGAACAGCTGTTTTGAAAGCCTGGAGGGAAGAATGGGAAAGAATAGAGTGAGGAAGTTTATTCCAAAGGCAGGAAAAAAGAGGAATGAAAGAGTGAAGATGAGCAGTGATTCGTGATTTTGGTAGTTTTACAAGAAGAGGGTTGTTGGCGGACCTTAAGCGCCCTGTGGAAATGTGGTGGGGACAAATCGCAGAGAGAGCAGGGGGGGCAAGGCTGGAGAGGAGTCGGTAGAAGACAGAAAGACCACCGACCAACCTGCGGTGATTGAGTGAGAGGCCCAAAGACTCAGCTTCATTGCGGGAGATGCCGATGATCTTAAATGCCCTGGTTTCGACAGTGTGAAGCCGAGAAAGGTGGGAGGCAGGAGCACCAGCCCAGAGGGGAGAGCAGTACTCCATCAGGCTAAGGACAAAAGCTTTGTAAGTGGTCAGGAGCTCAAGAGGGCCGAGGAAGGACTTAGCACGGCGGAGGATTCCCAGTCGGCGATTGGCTTTTGAGGCGAGGTTGGAAATGTGACTTTCCCAGGAAAGGTCATGGCAGATAGTGAGACCTAGAAGCTTGAAAGAAAAGACTTCTTCCAGAGGATTGTTGAGAAAGTGGATGGGGGGGTTTTGTAAACGGTCCTTTCGAAGAGACATAGTGAGAGTGTGAGATTTGTCTGAATTGAAAGACATGTTCCACGTGTTGGACCAGTTTGTGATTTTATCCAGATCTGCAGTGAGTGAAGAAGCTGCTGCTTGCCGGTCTGAGGGATGACAGATGGTACGGCAGAGGGTGGAGTCGTCGGCAAAGAGAAATAGAGGATTTTCCAGAGAGTCCGAGAGATCATTGATGATCATGCTCAGCAAACACATATAATAGCATCCGTAATGAATCGGACAAAGTATCTGATAATATTGTCCAAGAGCATAGTTGCGTTCCAATGACCTCACTATGCGTGGACTGTTCTGCAAAACATTTCACAAATGAATCAACAGGGAAAGTGAATGGATTTATACTTTGTTGCTCCAAGACGAAAGTCCATTTACCTCCACTATTTGCCCTACCTGCTTGACTGCAACAACTTTATAAAGGTAGTGATGGAAAATATCGCAACTTCTGAGACAATATCCGAATTTGCAATTCAATTTTGCTTTGAACACAGCCATTTCAGAAACCTGGGATGTATAAACAAACTGTATTTCACATGTGCATGTACATGTATTCACATATGATGTGTTCACATGTTATGTGAAGTAAATAAATTTTGTACATTATACATCATTTCTGGATCAGATGAATTGTCAGTACCAATTTTGGAAGATTCTATGTGCAGCATCTAACTCTAGATGTCCAAATTTCATACATGTCGATTCCCGTGGGTTTCCCACGTGTGCCCCACTAGTCTATATGATAAAGCAGGAGTATCTGTCTGTCCGTCTATCTGTCTGTCTCCGCAAACTAGTCCCTCAGCTTTGGGGCTAGCCCCGTCAAACCTTCTGTGGGATGTTTGAGAATCCGAGCTGATGTCCTAAGGTGGGAGGGGGGTTTCATAAACACCTCAATAAAATTACGATTTTGATTTTCGATCCGATCCGGAAGTAAACATAATCACGCGCTTGGCAGAAATATTCGCTGGTTTGATAATATCTTGATGCAATTGTGAGTTTCCACCCGAACTTTTATCAATCTTTTAATTTTTTATCAATGTTATGTTATCAATGTTATCAAAGCTTTTATCAATCCTAAGGTGGGTGAGACGTTTCATAAATTTCTCAATACAATTATTGGTTCGCAGCTGCCAGCAGTGACCACTATTTTCGTTGTGTCTGTGTGTCTGTCTGTCTGTTTGTGACTCTCTCTAGAGCATAGCTCCATGACATTTGATGTGATTTTGATGAAACTTGGACACAAGCTGGATATCATGATCTTGTTGTGTCTTTTTGTATGAGGAGCATCCCACGCCCCTTGTGAGCGGAGCCACGCCCACTTGAGCTTTTTATTTATTTTTCTCGATTATTTTCTCGCAATTTCATTTCCTAGAAGCTGTGCGTAATGTCCATAAGTACAACATTAAAAAAATCCGATTTGATTGGGTCAATTTTGACGGAAGAGATAGGTTTTTACAGTAGGGCTTCCTCAATAATGCTCGGGAACCATCATCACCTCCCGGCTTGTGATTTTAATTTTCGATCCGTACGAAGTGTTTTGTATCCGCCCTTTGTCGTCGGCAGATTTGTCTGTATTGGGTGTCGGTTGAGAACAGCGTCTGCATTTGTTCACCTCACGCATGTTTGTTTTTTTCATATTTTGTTACATTAATTGTATCGTATTAATTTGTGATTGGAATGATGCTGTTCAAAAAGAAAATTTCGAGAGATTGATTTTAAAGCAGAATGAGGAAATTATGTGAGGGTTTCCACACATAACATTTGCAGATTCGCCATTGTTGCATGATAGAAATACTTATCATCCACCTTATTTCTGTTTGGGTCAGCTGCAGTAAGTTTTTTGCCCAAGTCATTCATGAACGGCTGTCCATGCTTGGCGATCGACTGAAGGTGTCAATGAAATGTGGAATCTATTGGTTCATGGTTTGCCATTCACCATTTCTGCATTGTGTGTTTGCTTTTGGGCTCCCTCACGAGTACATTACAAGCACAATTTTATGATTTATCATGTGCATTATATAGGTAATAAAATCTTTTCCAATTTTGAAATAAATATACCAAATATATCACTACTTTTATACTACAAAAGGATAAAAAAACATTTTCATCCAATAATAATTATCTATATATTAACACTGAAGGACCAATTTTATGCTCCTCCTAGCGGTCACGTCACGTTTTTCTTGGTACTGTGACCTGGACTGAAAGAAACTTTGTACCTGTAAGAGTGCATCGCACATAGTGGCAATAGTCAACCTTCAACTCTGAAGCAGAATAAACACTTTTCGTTGAGACGAGTGAAGAGGCGGGGGCGGGGGATGAAGAGATGGGGGCAGGAAGTGAAGAGGCGGGGGGAAAGGTAAGCAATTTTTTGGGCGGGGGTAAGCAAATTGAAAGCGGGAGAGGGGGGAATGGGGCGGAGGATGAGTGGGCGGGGGCTGGGGTTAATTAGGCGGGGTTGAGTGTGAGGGGTGGACAGGGAGGCAGGGGCAAGTGGGGTGGGGAATCAAGAGACGAGGGGGGTGGGGAGTGAAGAGGCGGGGGCGGGGCCAGGGTAATTAAATTTTTGGGCGGGGTAAGCAAACCCCTAAAACTAAAATAAAGATATCTCCCACATCATCCACCTAAAAGTTTGCATGCATACTAAGGGACCTCCAAGGAAGTGCGTGAGTGAAAATTGGTTGTTTGCGTTAATTGAAACACCCCTTTTGAAGAAAATTAACGGCCTTATTTAATTATGTTTTCTCAAGGCGGCATTATGCTTGGTCGCCTCGCTGTCCCTCACTGGGGTCTTAATTCACCATTTTTTTTTTTGGCCTGCTCAACAATGCCTTGACTCGGAACAGGCCGCAATGATTTCTTAATGATGAATTTTTTTCTCTCACCATCCTCACTCATATCATCAAATACCTGATCAACATAGCTACAAATAACTGGATACATTGCAATGCTTATAAACGCCCGGAGGCACCAGCGTTCGTGGCTTTATTTCATTTCTGCACAGTCAATAACCTTTGGAATCTCTTAATCTCAGCCAAATTTCAAAATTTAAACTTCTTTATTTATTTCAGCAACAGTTCTGACTGCTAAAAAAAAGTGTTCATTTATCTAATTCGGACATTGCTTGGGCATTTCTGGGTACATGGGTTTATGTGACCGATCGGTGATCGCTCATTGCCTGCCAAGCCATTTCTGTTCCTTATTAGCCATTTCATTGGAGTGCTTGCTTAGTGTTTAAGCTACTTGATGAGCACTCAACAATAATCGGACTGCCACTGAATATATTCATACACTTGACCAAAGTTCAGGGCACATTCACCTGTGTTTGGCCGTGCGGTGTCTCGGACGGTGCGTCAGGCGGTGTTTTCACTGAACTTGGCTCACTGAAAAAAAAACCACTCACTTTTATTTTACACCATGTTTCCTTTTTTTTGTATGATCTTTCACGATAATATGGAATAGGCAAAGCCTAGAAGCGACTGTAGACTTCTTCTTACATTTGCTTCTAAAATATATCAAATTAAAGTCTTTTTGCAATGAAAAAATAAATATTACCTTAACACCACCTAGAACAGGATCTCATCTGAAAAAAAAATCCTCAACATTACCTTCACAACGACAACTACACCGCCTCGAACAGGATCTCATCTAAAAAAAAAAAATATTACCTCAACATTACCTTCACAACAACTACACCGCCTAGAACAGGATTTCATCTGAAAAAAAATCCTCAACATTACCTTCACAATGACAACTACACCGCCAAGAACAGGATCTCATCTAAAAAAAAAAATATTACCTCAACATTACCTTCACAACGACAACTACACCGCCGAGAACAGGATCTCATCTAAAAAAATAAATACTACAAGCGAACGTAGAATTCTTCTTACATTCACTTCTGACTTTACCTATAACTTGTTCACAACTGTATACGCAATTTCTGGTTACTTCGGCGTGGATTCGGGATTAGCGATCAGATAACGTAAATCACGATTAAAAATTATTTTTTGATGATGTGGGAGATATCTTTATTAAAATCAGTGGAGGAAATATACACCATGTCTGATATTTGGGTCTTTCATGTCTCCGACGATGCCTTTATCTCCCGGCATGCATCATTCCCCATGACAAAAACCGGAAACAAAACAAAAAAAACCAGAAGCAAAAAAAAAACGGAAGCAAAAGGGTCATCGCCAATGACACAGATTCCAAATTGCCAGGGTATTGTGTTGTTGTTGTTGTTTCCTATTCTCTCATGTGCACGCGTTAGGTAATATTCACAAGATAGAAATAAAACCCAATCGTGTTTATACACCACACAGCGTTTAAAAAAAACCCGGAAGCAAAAGGGTCATAGCCAACGACACGGATTCCAAATTGCCAGGGGTATTGTTTTGTTGTTGTTGTTGTTGTTGTTGTTGTTGTTTCCTATTCTCTCATGTGCACGCGTTTAGTATGAAGCTCACTGCGTTCACTATGACCCGTCACTTCGGCATCAATCGATACATCTATCTATCTATCTATCTATCTACCTCTCTCTCTCTCTCTCTTTCTTTTGTTGCTTCTCTAAGTTTGAAAAAACCATCAAGGTTTTTATTCGTATGCTCAGGGTGTCTGCAGTATACTTGGTTTCATCAACACAGCAGACAAAACTTCACAGGAAATTATGCATTGTGGTTTCTCAATGTTGGAGGTAATGATGCTCTTAAAACCATACATTATAATGTAAGACTCAAGATACTTGAGCCACTTACCAATTTTAACTGCAGAGATGGCAATTTTTTTTCAGAACAGCTCAGTGCACAGTTGTAGGAGAAGATGGTATGTTTGACTACCGTAAAATTCGGACCATTGAGCGCATCGTATTATAAGCCGCATCTGGAATTTAAACACACACAGCCACACTGGTTTATAAGCCGCAAATGTGCACAAAAAAACCAAGCGCAAAAACGTCCGAAAATTAGCCACAAAAAGTGAGAAACTCGACAGCCACAGAAACTTGTCAGACGCGCGCAAAGCACAAATTCAATCACAAATTCAATCACAAATTCAGTGACAAAGCAACACAAAAATAAAAATACAGCTACACCAAAGATACACAATAATACACACAATCAAAAAATACCGGTAGTCACATTTATTCGTCATCGTCATCATTTCCACTGAAGCCACTGAAAGCTTCGTCTTCAGTGTCGGAGTTGAACAACAGAAGCACAGCTTCTTCTGCTATGGCTACATCGCTGACCCCGGCCTCTTTTTTCACTGTCGGATGAATCCGAGTCTTGCTGGCTGGAGCTGGTGGCTTCTCTGTCGTCTGCTACATACAAGAGTTCAGCTTTGCGAAAGCTGTTGACGATCGTAGATTGTTTGACTTTTCCCCACGCTGTCAAAATCCATTGACAGACCTCCGGGAAGCTTGCTCGTCGCATACTTCCAGTTTTGGTGAAAGATTTTTCACCACTGGTCACCAATGTTTCCCATTCGACACGCAGTGCTACTTTGAAAGCACGATTAACACTGATATCAAGAGGTTGAAGATATTTGGTCGTGCCGCCTGGGATCACTGCTGGGATGGAGTTAGTCGATCTGATAGCTTCTTTTATGGTATCAGTAATGTGGGCCTTCATGCTGTCCAAAACCAACATGGCCTTGTTTCGGTGGAAGAACCCTCCCAGTCACTTGCCGTAGCACTCAGTGAGCCACGTCTTCATTAGCATTTCATTCATCCACCCTTTCTTGTTCACTTTAATAACGATTCCTTTTGGAAACTTCTCCTTTGGCAACGCAACGCGTTTAAATATGACCATTGGTGGAAGTTTTTCTCCAGATGCCATGCAGCTCAGGACGCAAGTAAAATTGGTTTTCTCGTGACCAGTTGTTTTTAAACAGATGGACGATTCCCCTTTTTAGGTCATCTCTTCGAGCATGACCTAATAATATGGGTGTCGATGTCCTTCGATCCGTCCGTCTGTCCGTTCACAATGAAGTTGAAGCGGGAGATCTGGTCATCAGTGATCCTGTTAGAGGTCGATGAGACGTACACGATGGTATGACTTTCAAGGTCACCGAAGGTCAAGGTCAAGGTCACGAGGCCTTTGAAGTTGCGAAAATGACGATTTTCAAATTCTATCTCCTCCGCCATTTCTCAAGCGATCTTGAATTTGCTTGTAGCAAATGAATCTATGTGACAATATCTAAATTTAGATCAGGCCGGATTTTCGATATTCGCTTTTGTTTTCATGTCACGTGACTTCAAAGTTGGCAAAAAATGCGAAAATGACGATTTTCAAAATATATCTCCTCCTACATTTCTCAAGCAGTCTTGAATTTGATTGTAGCATATGAATCCATGGTACAATATCTAAATTTTGTTGGGCCAGATTTTCGATATTCGCTTTCGTGTCACGTGACTTCAAAGTTGGCAAAAAATGCGAAAATGACGATTTTCAAAATCTATCTCCTCCTACATTTCTCAAGCGATCTTGAATTTGATTGTGGCATATGAATCTATGGGACAATATCTAAATTTCGTCAGGCCGGATTTTCGATATTCGCTTTCGTTTTCGCGTCATGTGACTTTAAAGTTTGCAAAAACTGCCCTACCTTCAGGAGGCTATATATTTTCTCACAGAGATGACCGTCACTCCCGCACGGGGGTAATTTTTTGTTTACAGTCCGATTGAGAGGTAGGTCAAAGATCAGAGGGACCTCATCCATATTAATTATGTCCTGGGGAGCAATGAAGTTCTCTACTATTTTCTCCTGCGTGTAGTTCCGAAAGTTTGCGATTTTTTCTTCGAAGTCAGGAGGGAGTTGTTGACAGAGAGTCGTTCGTGCTCTGACAGAAAGACCTTTGCGTTTCATAAATCTGAAACACCATGACTGCCCGCCCTGAAATTCTTCTATTTTCTTTTCTGCAGCAATCGATCTTGCTTTGAGTCTAATCTGAACAGTAGAAACACCCAGACCATCCACTCTCTGTGTGTTAACCCAGTCTTCAAGTTTGTCTTCCAGTTCAGACCATCGGCATTTCCTACCTCTGAAAGCCTTTGTTGACTTTTTGCAGCGAGAAAGTTCGCCCCTCTGCTTTCTCCAACGTCTGATCATGGATTCATTCACTCCAAGTTCATAGACAGCAGCTCGGTTTCCCTTTTCAATAGCCAGTTTGATCGCCTTCAATTTGAAAGCTGCATCGTAAGCAATGCATCGTGTTTTTGGCATGATGGAAGTTGTCTGCGCAAGGGCGATTAACTGAATTTTTCGTGTGTGTAAAGGCCGTGTGTAAATTTGGAGGAAAAAAAACCGTAAACAGTTATCACTACCACACTTTTACAGTGAGTTTTGAATTCACGAAGAGTCAAAACCAGTTTTGAAACCTAATGTGAATCAAACATAGACTGGAGACTGATGACAATAACTTGATTTGGCCTGAACACATCATCGGAAAAATCCATAAACAAGCCGCATCGTTATTTTAGCCGCAGAGGTCAAAGTTGAGGGAAACAGTTGCGGCTAATAGTCCGAATTTTACGGTACTTCATTATCAATTACGTTTTTTTTTTTTTTTACTAATTGTAGTCCGATGATTGCTCCATGATTGGTCCTTCTGCTGAACAATGAGGCCCTCTCAAAAAAATGGGAATGAAGACCTGCCTAAAAGCCCTAACAACATATTTTGTCCCAACAACCCACAAGACATGAGGGAAGGGCTATCTAAAATGGATCCTAATGAAATAACTGTCTCTGGACCGCTATATCCATCCATCCATTGGGAGCATACTCTGTGCAGAGCGTTGGTGCTGCCGAAGCAGTTTCCTTGGCTCTTGGACACAGTAGGCCAACAATTAACTGAATAGGCTGAATCAGTAGGCTGAATCAGTAGGCCAGCAATTAACTCAGCTCATGACAAGGTCGACTCAAGAATTAAGGGTTGACTCAAGGCCATTTCAGCACAGAACATCACCTCTGTGGATGAATTTATCCACAATGATTGAAGCATGAAGTTAGATGACATTGCAATGTAAATGACGTCAACCACAGCACCGTGCACACAATTGTACATGAACTTCATCAAGTCGGACAACTGTAAACATTTTATTCTCACGTTTTATTCTCTTGCACCACCAATGGAGACTGCCAGACCAACTCAACTTTCACAACGTGTCATGTAGGTAGGTAGGTTTCCAAAATGCCCACAGATGTCAAGAAGGATCAGAATTTGGAAAGTAGTACCATCCTTACTCCTTCACTTCCACAACGAAGGGGATGACTTCCTGTATCGTATGACAAGGAACATGACATCAGTGTTCGATATAATGAACTGGAATCAGAGATAAACCATGGAGTGGAAGCATCCAACATCTCGGAAGAAGTTCAAGGTCCAGTGGTATGTTGACAACGTAATGCTGATGGTGTTCTGGGACATGACCAGTCCCCTTTTGATTTCATAACAAACACGGAATGTGACCAATGCAATGCATCGTCACTCGCTCCACCAATTGCGAGATTCTCAGACACCATCTCAGTCTGCTGTCTCGAGGTTTGCAGGAAAATGCCAGACCTCACACAGCACACCAGACGAGAGGCACAATCGCCAAACTTAAGTAGGAGGTTGAAAATGTAGTTGCTAATTCCAGCACACAACTCGTGATCTGCATTGGCAGTCCAAGAAAATAAAACAAGAATAAAATGGTTAGAGTTAACCAACATGAAGAGGCCAAAAGAGAGCCAGAGGCCAGAAACATTTGCTGATAAGTCAAGAAAATTCACCCTCTTTTGTTCACTCTTTCACCCTTTTCACCATCTGATGTAGGGCTTGTAATCAGCACCTTGTAATCCTTCATAGCAGATAACTCCAAACAATTTTATTCTTATGTTTTAAGTGGGAGGTTGTCCCACACCAACCTACAGCCCAGACTACAACCTATTTCTGCTGCTGAAGGAGGCCATACTTGGCAAGCACTTCACCTGGCAAAAGGATATCAAAAAGGCTGTCCATGTGTAACTACACACCAAACCTCAGGAGTGCTACACTGGAGGAATCAGAAATCTGGCATCGATTTGAGTTGCCCTGATCGCAAATGGCTTTAGTTATTAATCGTCTATTAGAAGACAGCTTGTGTTTGGGACAATTAGCGTCCACATGGAAAGCACACTGCGTCTAGCACGGTGACCACTCAAACTGCCATTCGGGTGCTTGGTATGAGAGAGTACTGGCACATCGCTTAGCTAGCTCAGGCATTCCACCAAGGCATGATAGCACCTGCTCCCCACCCTCTCCCTCCTGTAATCCCTCCACTCTCAATCTGCATCATTAAATTGGCTATTTGTGTAAATATATTAATTCAAGTGTTCTATATTGATTTGTTTATTTTTTGTCTCTAACGTGTACTTAAGTGAAGTTTAAGTTACGTGAGGGTGAACAAATTTTTTTTCTTTGGCAACACACATCCACCCATTACAACACTATGCATATCCTGGAAAATCGCATCGGAATAACGTCGTTTTGTATAACGTTGCAGTTCTTAGGAACACATCCATGACATAAATTGGCGACCTCTTTTATACACACCATTAAAATTAAATTATGACAGTTTTTGTCACAATCTCACGAGATTCCCGGAACTTCAAAGACCTTGATAATGATATTGGTTTTGTGGCCCCTGGTTGAGTAGTTGAAGAGAAAATCGTGGAAAACAGACCGCTGCCTGTATAATTCCAGAAAATTAAAAAAAATAACCAGGTTTGAAGCAAATATATGTCCATATGCATATTGTTGCGGTTCTACAAAACCGTCACTCACCAAGGCAATGGCAGACAACATATATCGGTTATGCCTGGTGTTGGCTTAATGGCTCGAGTGGTGGGCTTTGGATCCGAGGGTCTTGAGTTCAAATCCTGCTTAGCTGTTAAATTAATACCAGGTGGGGTTGAATCTGTCTGTCATCCTTCTGAGGTCGGCAAAATGAGTGCCAGCTTACTGGTATCCTGTGTCGGAGTGGCAACCCATCCAGGATTGTGTCCAAGAGTCAAGGAGACTGCTTAGGCAGCACCAATGCTCTGCACAGAGTATGCTCCCAATGGATGGATGGATGGACATAGTGGTCCAGAGACAGTTATTTCATTAGGATCCATTTTAGACAGCCCTTCCCTCATGTCTAGTGGGTTGTTGGGACAAAATGTGTTGTGAGGGCTTTTAGGCAGGTCTTCTTTCCAATTTTTTAAAAATTATTTTATCCATTTTATTTTACTTCACACATTACCTTCTCAGTCACGCAAGCATGCAGACCAAATTTGAGAGGATACATCAGAAAAGTAAGGTCTCATGAGGTTGTGCTCCCCATCTGGATCTGCCCCCTATAAGATGCTGAAAAGGGGGGGGGGGGATTTGTCTCAAATTCAGGTAATTGATTTTAAAATCTTCTCAGAAACCAATGGCGAGATTCAGACCAAAGTCGACATGAAACATAAGGACCATGCCAATCACTTAAGTTGTGCTTCCTACAACTGTATCACTTCAGGAAGGGGGGTCAGGGCCCCTTCCCCCTAATCCCTCATTTTCACCCCATCTGTTGGGGAAATAACCGTCAGTCCCCCACGGGGATATTTATTATGTCAACCGTCATACTTAGGGTGAGGGCTATGGTTATGTAATTCCACTTGCAATTTTAAAACAAATCATATCACAGTGTGAGCCTGGTGTTGGCCTTGTGGTTCGGGTGGCTGACTTGGGATCCTGTGGGATTCTAGGGTCCTGATGTTCGAGCCCCGTTGGCCACAGAATTAATACCAGGTGGGGTTGACTCAGCCTGTCATCCTTCTGAGGTCGGCAAAATGAGTGCCAGTGTACTGGTAATACGAACACTGCATCAGCGGCATAGCTGTGTCCCCAACCCATTATGCAACCAGCAGCCATGAGGCCGCACTCAAAAGAGAAAAAAAATCACAGTGTGAAGGGGATTTCTATGAGTACGGAAAGCGTTCGGATGTTCCTGTAAGACAATTAAAAAAATAATAATTGGAGTATAGATAAGGAGCAAAATTCACAATTTTAAACACGATTTATGGATTAAATAAGTTACCAATTTTCAAAATATTGTCAGAATAGGTGTCCACTTTGTGAAGTAATAATCAAGAAATGTATGTTTTAATATTAATTTGATTTCAGATCATCGCTGTTTGGGTGAGTAGATTTTAATGTTCAGGTTATGTAATTCAAAAGTGGTCGGATATTCCTGCACGACAAAAATAAACAAATTAGAACATAAATAAGGAGCAAAATTGAAGATTTAAAAAACGATTTATGCATTAAATAATCTCCCGAATTTCTAAATATGGTCAGAATCGGTTTCCTCACCAGGCAAAAAAACAACAACATCACTTTCCTGTAATAATTCTCTGCAGACTACTGTAGTATATGAGAGTACACCTCTCATATACTATGTATCTAACTGTAGCATTTTTGCCTGGGTCAACAGAAAGCAACCCAAAAATCTATTCTAAAATAAAAATTCATCTTTAAAAACAATCTTTTTTCAAATTTGTTCCTGGCAATCTAATCGGAGTTGCTAATCTCTGTGCGAAATTAACTGCATTTTTTGATGTAATACTTCGAAGTCAAACATCGTAATATAAACTCACAGATGAAAGTCAATATGTAAGATTGCATGTATCTCCTCTTGCCAAAAATAAAGTAATTTGTCCCTTTCATGTTTGATCTGAGGATGTTTTATCATTTTCTGTTAAAACAGTGCGTAATATTGGACAACTTGCTGAAATGTTAAAAAAAAATTTTTTAAGTGATTGAAAGCACTGAAATGTCTCTATTAGCTGTTATGGTTAATATACCAGTCTCTCATCTCTCCTATTACCAAAAATGTAACGTTTGTTGATGAGAAAACACTTAAAATGACATGTGTATATATATATATATATATATATATATATATATATATATATATATATATATATATATATATATATATATATATATATATATATATATATATATTTAACATTGTTTTTCTCTCTGTGGCTGTCTGTCTGTCTATCTTTGTTCCTTAACCTGGTGGTCATGGCAGCGGGTCTTACAATTTCCAAATTGGCGACAAAATGCTACATATTCATGTTTCTCTTCCCGTGCACTCTATACTGACAAATGTCAATGTTTGCATGTGTGTGTGTGTGTGTGTGTGTGTGTGTGTGTGTTTGTGTGTGTGTGTGTCCATAACTCCAAAACCATAAAACCTATCAGCCTGAAACTTTGTAGTCGGCCATAAGGATTTCTTAAAGATAAAGTTTTTTTTTTTTTTTCCACTTTCCTAACTCATATTATCCAATCCTTGTTCATCATAGCTGCGAATCGCTGGGTATATTGCAATGCTTATAAACGCCTGAGATGCCAGCGTTCGTGGTTTTATTTCATTTCCACACATGACATAACCTTGAGAATTTCCTAAACTAAACTGATTTACAAAATTTAGGCTCCAGAAATGAACTTAGCAGCAGTTCCGGTGCTAAAAATAGTGTTAATTTGTCTAATTCGAACATTGCTTGGGAATTTCAGGATGCATGGGTATATCAATGGCAATTGATAATTGCTTGCCAAGCCAGGCATTCCATTGGAGTGCTGAAGCCACTTGCTGAGTGCCCTACAGTCCATAGCAGTGGAGTATGTGTCGCGATCAGTTACTGCAAGGTAAAGGTACATATACAGCACACATTGATGTGGCACATATGGGAAGATTTGGATCTGAAGGGACTCTTTCATCCCATACCTCATGGAGGTTATATCAGGTTTCCCTTTACTTGTAACTGTTTCTAAAGCAATTTGTTATTGGGTTTGCTTTACAAAGGTGAAATGGTTTCTCCTTGTGAGTTTCAAAGCAAAAGATGTTTGATAACACCTGATTTCTGAGCCATTTCCATTTTAAGTGTTTTCTAAATTATCAACATAATTTTTTTTCCCACCCTTCACACACAGCTGTTTATAAAGATTAATGTTTGTGATCATCTCCTTGAAACGTCTATATAAATTCAACGTTGTTTTTCGGTGGAAGTGAAAGGTTTTTTGGTTGTATACAACACGTACTGTAGTCAGTAATCATCCTGTAGTCAGTAAAACCGATTCCTGAAAAATTGCCGATATCGGCCAAGCACAAAAGACCCAGATGACCCAAAAAGGACTAAAAAGACCCAGAATACCCAAAAGTCTCCAGGGGACCCAAAAGAACACAAAGACCCAGATGACCGAAAGGTACCCGAGGACCCAAAATACCCATTAAATCCTTTAAGACTCCTTATATCCTTTAAGACCTTTAAGATGTCTTTTACCTTTCAGACCCTTTTAACACTTTAGCCATCTTTAGATTCCTTCACCCTTTAGACCTTTGATATGCTTTTGACCACGAGAATCTTTAGACGTTTACAACACTGAAGTCACTTTGCACCCCACAGACCTTAACACCATTCAAACCCCTTATAGCCTGCCGAAAGATTCGCCCATTGACCATTTGGAGATTTAGACCATTTTATCTCTGTGTCTCTGTGGTCGTGGCAGAGGGTATTACAATTCCCTTTTTTTTTACCTGGGCAACACTGAGGTTAAAGTACTCTTCACACGGGTAAATTTGTTCCCCTTCCATTCTCCATACCACCCGCCAAAACAAAACAAAACTGAGGGGCCTGTAAAAGCCCGTCATCGTGTGTGACATTTCTAGCAGGAAAGGACCTCAGGGCAAACGGGGAGCAAAGGAGCGGTGGAGTGTGACGTGAGGATGGGATCGGGATGGGAGGTGAGGAGTTGGAGTTAAATCACTCTATGCACAGGTAAATTTGATTTCCTTTCCTTCTCCTTCTCACCCAAAACTTTTGGCAAACAGGCTGACTAATTGGTCCGTCAGCAAAGCGATGGATAGGCTCTGCTATTTTTTTCTTATAAAACACAACCTAAATGTCTCTTTCATTTCTCATTAAACTTTCATTTTGAATTCAACATTTAACCTCGAGACATGTACTGGAGTTGACAAGTGCATTTAATTTGTACATGTCAAAATCGTCCGGAGCCGAACATTTATATGTGAAATTAAATTCATTCATTAATAAAAAAAGGCCGAACAAAGCCATGCACGAACAATATCAAGGCATCAGGAATCGAACTATTACCATATAAAATTATCATTATTTATTATTTTGCAGGTTTTTGAGCAAAGAAAAGAAAGAGGGATACATACAGCAAAAATGAGCAAACTACAGCAAGAATGAACTACAACAAGAATAACAAAAGCAAGAATGAGCAAACAATGAGCAAACAACAGCAGACATCAGCAAACAATGAGCAAACTAGAGCAAACATCAGCAAACAATGAGCAAACTACAGCAAAAATGAGCTACAACAAGAATAAGTAACAGCAAGAATGAGCAAAAACGAGCAAACTACAGCAAAAATAAGCAAACTACAAAAAAAGGAGCAAACAATGAGCAAGCTACAGAAAACATCAGTGAACAATTAGCAAACTACAGCAAAATGAGAAAACAATGAGCAAACTACAGCAACAATGAGCCCCAACAAGAAGCAACAGCAAGAATGAGCAGATTGCAGCAAGAATGAGCAGATTGCAGCAAAAATAAGCAACAACAAGCAAAACTTCAGCAAAAATGAGCAATCTACAGCAAAAATAAGCAAACTACAGCAAAAATGAGCAAACAATGAGCAAACTACAGCAAAAATGAGCAAAAAATGAGTAAACTACAGCAAAAATGAGCAAAGAATGAGCAAATTATAGCAAAAATGAGCAAGCTACAGCAAAAATGAGCAAACAACAGCAAAAATGAGCAACAATGAGCAATCTACAGCAAGAGGGACCGAATATGGAATCAAATCTTGATGCAAGTAACAAGTTACACTGTGCATCGGTTTTGATATTTTATTGTCTTAATTTACATAAACTATAAGCACAAAAAATTGCTATTCTTGCCACCTTACAAAAAACTTTCAGCAAAGGACTTGACTCTGAATGCCATGGACCCAGACAATATATTATCCACTCACAAATGCAACCCGTTGCTGAGCAATTGCAACCCGCTGACAGGGACAATAAATTGGGAGAGAGAGAGAGAGAGAGAGAGAGAGAGAGAGAGAGAGAGAGAGAGAGAGAGAGAGAGAGAGAGAGAGAGAGAGAGAGAGAGAGAGAGAGAGAGAGAGAGAGAGAGAGAGAGAGAGAGAGAGAGAGAGAGAGAGAGAGAGAGAGAGAGAGAGAGAGAGAGAGAGAGAGAGAGAGAGAGAGAGAGAGAGAGAGAGAGAGAGAGAGAGAGAGAGAGAGAGAGAGAGAGAGAGAGAGAGAGAGAGAGAGAGAGAGAGAGAGAGAGAGAGAGAGAGAGAGAGAGAGAGAGAGAGAGAGAGAGAGAGAGAGAGAGAGAGAGAGAGAGAGAGAGAGAGAGAGAGAGAGAGAGAGAGAGAGAGAGAGAGAGAGAGAGAGAGAGAGAGAGAGAGAGAGAGAGAGAGAGAGAGAGAGAGAGAGAGAGAGAGAGAGAGAGAGAGAGAGAGAGAGAGAGAGAGAGAGAGAGAGAGAGAGATATATATATATATATATATATATATATATATATATATATATATATATATATGGGAGGAGTGCTGCATTTTTTGAGGAGGAGGGAGCGAGGAGGGGACAAAGTGAGCGAGAAAGGGGGGGGGGTGAGAGAAGAAAATAAAAGACAGGTGATGGGTGGAGGTGGGGTTAACCAAGAGAATGATGTGTGACGCTTAATACAGAAACACCATGGCCTGGTGACAGTCCTGTGATTTACAGAGCTGTATGATCACTCCACATGGCTGCAGCTATGGTTGATGCAGACCATTACACACATTCCATTAGATGAGATTTATTTTTCACTTCCACAGTACCACTTGTGAATGTCTGCAGGTGTAGAAGAATCTGGGTAGGGTTTGAAACAGTAATGGACTGACCTTGTGTGGCTTTACACAGCTCTCTTTGGCTGGAAGTTAATCTATTTGGTAATCCTAGCCATTTGGGGTAATTGATTGGGTGAGAGCTCATTGTTTATTCCCTCCAATTGCAGGTGAGACACGTGATTAGGTCTTGAGGTGTATGTTTACATATACAGGGTGCCCCACAGAAAACCAGGAAATTTGAGATTTTGAGATTTATTTTGCTGTATTTTACCATATCAATAAACTAACATATAAATAAAGTGTATCTTTGTTTTACACTACATATAAGTTTGCTTTTGTTTTGTTTTAAATAAACTGTACCAAATTTCCTGGTTTTCTGTTGGGCACCCTGGTGTATATATATATATATATATATATATATATATATATATATATATATATATATATATATATATATATATATATATATCTTCTTCTTCTTTCGGCTGCTCCCGTTAGGAGTCGCCACAGCGGATCATCCAATATGATCCGCATAATGATTTGTCACAGGTTTTATGCCGGATGCCCTTCCTGACGCAACCCTTGTCACCTCTTACTACACAGGGATATGGTACACCTATTCTAACCGGGGCATACACCGGGCCCAGTACACTGGTACTCACTTTGCCGACCTCGGAAGGATGACAGGCTGGGTCAACCTCCTTGTGTGTATTAATTCAAGCGGCCAACGGGGCTTGAACTCAGGACCTTTTGGATCCCAAGGCACTACGCCAACACCAGTGTATATATATATATATATATATATATATATATATATATATATATATATATATATATATATATATATATATATATATATATATATATATATATATATCTTCTTCTTCTTCCGGCTGCTCCTGTAAGGGGTCGCCACAGCGGATCATCCGTATGATCCGCATAGTGATTTGGCACATGTTTTACGCCGGATGCCCTTCCTGACGCAACACTGGTCGCCTCTTACGACACAGGGATATGGTACACCTATTTTAACCGGGGTATACACCGGCCCAGTACACTGGTACTCACTTCGCCGACCTCGGAAGGATGACAGGCTGAGTCAACCCCCTGGTGTATTAATTCAGTGGCCCAACGGGGCTTGAACTCAGGACCTTTTAGATCCCAAGCCACTGCCCTAACCACTGCGCCAACACCAGGCTCCAGGCAGGATATATATATATATATATATATATATATATATATATATATATATATATATATATATATATATATATATATATATATATATATATATATATATATATATATATATATATATATGTATATATATATATATATATATGTATATATATATATATATATATATATATATATATATATATATATATCTATGTATATATATATGTGTATATATACATATATATGTATATGTATATATATATATATATATATATATATATATATATATATATATATATATATATATATATACATATATGTTTATTTATATATATATATATATATATATATATATCTATATATGTATATATAATATGTATATACAGTATGTATATATACAGGGTAGGGTAGCCCGAAAGTTACTTTTCCCCTGATAAATTTCTCACACTTCCCTCCGTCCCTTCCCCTCTGCCCTTGCCCCCTCGCCTGCGATGGTATGCGGAAACACTGGCTCAGAAGAATGATGGAGCACATACAGATACAATGACAAATTAATTATTGTAAGTAATGTACAATAAAACCTGTTTATTAAAAGAGTTCAAGAACAATGCTTTACTGGGAAGGGGTAAAGTGACTTTCAGGCCACCCTGTATACATATATATATATATATATATATATATATATATATATATATATATATATATATATATATATATATATATATATATATGTATATAAGTAGATGATAAATTGGGCTTCTGGGACACCCATTCAAATGAATGAGGGGAAAGGGAAAAACATTCTGACTCAAGCCCCAAAAGCCCAAAATGGGAGACTGATTTTCTCCCCACCTATCCCCTTCCCTCCCATACAAGCAAATGCAAAATTGAGACTCGTTACCTCCCCCTCCCATACAAGCAAATGTAAAATTGAGATTGATTTTCTCCCCACCTATCCCCTTCCCTCCCATACAAGCAAATGTAAAATTGAGAGTATGAAAGATTGACACTTACTGATTAAAGCACTTCTTCCCTTTTATATTTTCATTCCACTCAAAGAGGGAACCAACGAATATTTGTCCATGTTCTAATTTAGGGAATAACTTCGTTTTCTTATAACGTTCATTTCCATCGAGTATATTCACAAAGAATAACTTGGAACTTGGTTCTTGGTTTAAGTGTCTTTGTTGTGCAGAAATGAAATGATAAACTTCTCTTAATGCTCTTATTTGACCACCTCCTGAGCCACATATCATTTTGAGATTGTAGTAAATTGTTTTTCCATTGTTCAATTGATAACCATCAAAGTTTTCTGTCCATTCAAGGATATATTTTTTTTTCTTTACATCCTCCAACTTATTTGTTATTAAATTTATCCGCTTATTTGTTGTATCTACTTTTACCCTGGTTATTTCTTCAATAAGACTTATTTGATATTTCTCAAATTCTTTATGTTTCCCATTTAATTACCAAAGCTGATTACATCTCCACTCTTTGGTTTCGTTATTGCTTGGTTCTCTCATTTATAAATCAGTAAAAAGACGGCGGTAGCCCGTTAAAATTCCCAACCCAATATCTTAACACATACTTATAAACATAAGGGAGACTGTTGATTCCATTCTCTAAAATATATCTTTTATCATCAAAGGCATCAAATGCTTTCTTATTTTTCTCTTCTGTATATAATTGATGTTTATAACTTCTTATTGTATTCATTTTTCTGTACTCTTCCTTCTTTAAGGTTAAACAATTATCATAATGTTTCAAGTTTATTGTTTCCTTGATTATATTTTTCTTTATTCCCTTTAGCTTCTTATCACACCTTTCAATGTTATTATTATCAATGTATGTGAAAGCATAAGACTTTGATGTAATTCCCATAAATTCACTCATGACCTTCCCACCCAATTCATCTTTAAACTTTCCAATAACCTTTTTATTCTTTGATGAAAACAGCACATCACCTGACTTATACTTACTTGTATCATCTAGATCAATATTATCAATCATATCCTCATATACATCACTTGTCTTAATTTGTAATATAAAACTATCTGTATCCATATATAACAATGACACATTATCGTTATACTTTGATTTCAAATTATTATAGTAATAGTCATACATTAATGACTTTGACAAGTCAAGAATCTATGTTCCTATATAAATAGGGTTATCCATTTCAATACTCTCTTTTTTCAAATTAATAGCACAAAAGTTTTCTGAAAACACCTCCGCTCGCTCAAAACTTGGTCTATTAATTAGGGCTTCAAGCATGGCTGAAGCTCTATTGAAATCGTTAGTATTATTATTAAAGGCATTTTTATGTTCTACTGACCGATTTTGTGGCGGATCTGGAGGGACAAATGTTTGATGAAATTAAACGAAACTTAACAAGATAATTACTCACCACCTGAAGTTTATAGTATGAAACATTTGATCACGTAGGTCACGTGGTCTGGCGGCCATATTGGATTTTCTCCAAAACCTAAAAACATCTTCTCCAGAAGGGATAATCTGACAGCCTTAATCTTTTGCACACATTTGCTATGTTCGATGGTAATGTGAATTTGTTAATTTGGTCGAAATCGTTACATAATTAATATGATTTAAAATGATGCCGATTCACCTCATTAAATATGCAAAATATGCAAATGAGAGTTGAAAAAATTTAATGACAAATTTAGATAGCACATAAACAGGGGACTCCCAATATATTTATACTATGTCTGTATTTGACCCCAGTGAGCCCCCAGAGCCCCCCAAAGTTGAAAATGACCCATTTTTGAAATGTCATTAAATAAAAACAACGCTTGGATGAAATTCAATGAAACTTATCCATTTAATAACTCTTCACCTGAAGATTATACTTTGAAAATTTTGATGACGTCGGTCACGTGGTCTGGCGGCCATATTGGATTTTCTCCAAAACCTAAAAACATCTTCTTCTCCAGAAGGGATAATTTGACAGCCTCAATCTTTTACAGACCTTTGCTAAGTTCCATGGTAATGTTAATTTGTTAATTTGGTCGAAATCGTTATTTAATTTATATGATTTTAAATGATGCCGATTCGCCTCATTAAATATGCAAAATATGCTAATGAGAGTTGAAAAAATATAATGACAAATTTAGATAGCACATAAACAGGGGACTCCCAATATATTTACACTATGTCTGTATTTGACCCCAGTGAGCCCCCAGCGCCCCCCAAAGTTGAAAATGACCCATTTTTGAAATGTCATAAAATAAAAACAACGCTTGGATGAAATTCAATGAAACTTATTCATTTAATAACTCTCCACCTGAAGTTTATACTTTGAAAATTTTGATGACGTCGGTCACGTGGTATGGCGGCCATATTGGATTTTCTCCAAAACCTAAAAACATCTTCTTCTCCAGAAGGGATAACCCAACAGCCTCAAGCTTTTGTACGTCTATCCAATATTCCATGGGAATGTTAAGTTGTTAATTTGGTCAAAATCGTTATTTAATTTATGTGATTTTGAATGATGCCAATTCGCCTCATTAAATATGCAAAATATGCAAATGAGAGTTGAAAAGATTTAATGACAGATTTAGATAGTTCATTAACAGGGGACTCCAAATATGTTTATACCATGTCTGGACTTGACCCCAGTGAGGCCCCAGAGACCCCCAAAGTTTAAAATCACCCATTTTTGTAATGTCGTTAAATGAAAACAATACTTTGATGAAATTCAATGAAACTTAACACTTTAATAACTCTCCACTTGCTGTTTATACTTTGAAAATTTTGATGACGTTGGTCACGTGATATGGCGGCCATATTGGATTTTCTCCAAAACCTAAAAACATCTTCTTCTCCAGAAGGGTTAATACCACAGCCTCAAACTTTTGCACACATTTGCGAGGTTCCATTGGAATGTTAAGTTGTTAATTTCATCGAAATCGTTACATAATTTATATGATTATAATGATGCCGATTCGCCTCATTAAATATGCCAAATATGCAAATGAGAGTTGAAAAAATTTAATGAGAGATTCTGATCGGCCTTGAAGAGGGGATTCCAAATATGTTTACACTATGTCTGTATTTTACCCCAGTGAGGCCCCAGAGCCCTCCAAAGTTGAAAATCACCCATTTTTGACATGTCGTAAAATGAAAACCAAAGAAGATAGACAAAAAGTGACCACACATTCTGGAAGATATTTTAATGTTCTATAAATTCGCCATTTACATTAATATGCAAATGTGGAGTTATTGGACTTTTTTGGGGACTAGAAAATTTGTCCATCCTCGATTTGTCCAATGTGAAGTTTTCGTTCTCTATCATGTATTGCTATGGGCTTTTCAATCCTTCATTGATATAACATGAGGGACCCCGTAGCTGGACCCCATTGCAGACTTGAAATAACTTTCTAACTCGGAAAACCCATATCATGTGACAGGGTGATGGTGTTGAAATTTGTTAAAATGGAGGCACGCCTTGAAGCCCGGGATTACTGGTTTACCAGTTTTAATTATGTAACGATTTCGACCAAATTAACAAATTCACATTACCATCGAACATAGCAAATGTGTGCAAAAGATTGAGGCTGTCAGATTATCCCTTCTGGAGAAGAAGATGTTTTTAGGTTTTGGAGAAAATCCAATATGGCCGCCAGACCATGTGACCTACGTCATCAAATGTTTCATACTATAAACTTCAGGTGGTGAGTAATTATCCTGTTAAGTTTCGTTTAATTTCATCAAACAGTTTTCCCTCCAGATCCGCCACAAAATCGGTCAGTAGAACATAAAAACGCCTTTAATAATAATACTAACGATTTCAATAGAGCTTCAGCCATGCTTGAAGCCCTAATAATAATGAGTCAAAGACAGAGACAGACACACATGCACACACACGCACACACACATAAACACACACACACAAACGCACACACATAAACACACATACACACACACACACACACACACACACACACACACACACACACACACACACACACACACACACACACACACACCGTTGATGCATTTCAATTTGGACACAGGTATCTTTGCAGGAAGGAACGATCCTTCACCAAAACAAGAATGGATTCTTCAAGTCCTGGGAGGACTCGGTTCCACCTTTTGAAACCCAAATGATGGAGATAACAATCAACGACACACACACACACACACACACACACACACACACACACACACACACACACACACACACACACACACACACACACACACACACACACACACACACACACACACACACACACACACAAACACACATATATACACAACAGAGAGACAGAGGGATAATTTCTCACCTTTGACTCGATTCATTCAAGGTCAGAGGATGTGAGAGAACTTCTTGCCAGCCAACAAAAATGTCATTCAATTCTCTTCTGAACGATCAAATATCTTCAAGGAAGTCATTCATTTTTAGCTATCATCGTGTAATTCAAAGGCCTCCTGTTCTAGATCAGTTATCAACTATGTTCTTATTGGGGGCAACCTGTTAGAAAAAGACAATAATTATTGGTTGAATAGTGATTTAATGCTGTGTAAAACAACAAATAATGAATTGGGTTGAGGATCTCACCTGTCATCTTGTGAAAACGATTGATCCGCAAGGTCAGAGAAATTATCTGCACAATTCATTCTCTAAACAAAACATACGAAGCCAGAGCAATAAATACGAAGCCCGAGCATACGAAGCAATAAATAGCCTCCTGTTGATGACGTAATGGTACATTACACAGCAATGGGGTTTCAGGGTGTGCCCCACATAGGAAATGACTTCGGAATTTTTTGGCTTGGTTCGGGCGAGGCAGCTTGGCTGACTCCAGACTGACTCATTTTAACACGAAAATGAAACAGCTTGCTTTGAATGATTTTGAGAAAACTTACGTTTAAAATATATTATTTCATTAAAAGCTGTTTTTGCTTACTTTTAGCAAAACTTTGTTCTGTTAGTGTTCTGATGATTTAAGATATAACCATGAGAGACATGGGCACAGAATACTTCCTCATTTTCACAGCACGACTGTGCTCTTAAAGGCACTTCCCCATTTTACAGAACCAAAGGAGGGATAGTGAACTTCCCTTTCTTTTGTGCTTGAAGAGATAAAGTGAATATACTCGATGGAAATGAATGTTATAAGAAAATTAAGTTATTCCCTAAAGTAGAACATGGACAAATATTCGTTGGTTCGCTCTCTCTTTGAGTGGAATGAAAATATAAAAGGGAAGAAGTGTTTTAATCAGTAAGTCTCAATCCTTCATCGTCTCAATTTTACATTTGCTTGTATGGGAGGGAAGGGGATTGGTGGGGAGAAAATCAGTCTCCAATTCTGGGGTTGAGTCAGAAGGTTCTTCCCTTTTTGCCCATTCATTTGAATGGGTGTCCCAGAAGCCCCATTTATAATCTACATATATATATATATATATATATATATATATATATATATATATATATATATATATATATATATATATATATATATATATGTACATACACACAGATAGATAGATAGATAGATAGATAGATAGATAGATAGATATATACTGTATATGAAACCTGGTGTTGGCTCAGTAGTTAGGGTAGCGGCTTGGGATCCAAGGGCCCTGAGTTAAAGCCCCGTTAGCCACTGAATTAACACATAGCAGGGTTAACACATGTTAATTAACACAACACAGGATTAACACTCAGCCTGTCATCCTTCTGAGGTCGGCAAATTGAGTACCAGCTTGCTGGGATATTTGAGCCATTCGAGGTCAGAAAATCATCTATGGCAGCGGGTCGATGAGGCATGAATTAGCAACTGCTAATATACTTGCAGAACGGTATGAAGTGCACTCCGCCTAAGGGGGGAGACCGGTTCAAGCGAACACTGCGATCTACAATAGGACTGGCAACCACTGTAGATTATTTCTGCCATCGAGAGGCAAAATGCCTGAGTACGCTCGATCAGATGATGATGATGATGATGATGATATGTATATATATATATATATATATATATATATATATATATATATATATATATATATATATATATATATATATATATATATATATATTGTTGTGGTTACCAAATTCGCAAACCACCATTCAGGTCCCTTAGGTGAGGTATCTCGGTAAGTGCATGTGTAGTTAGGCCCAAACCCGTTGTCTAGTGGGAATACATGTCATTTATGCGAGCTGCGACTCTTCAGGATAGCCGTTTTTCTTTTACTATCTTTATTTTGGACCAACCGCCATGATTACCACCACAACCACAACATCAACCACCAACCACAACGCCGCTTCACCACAACCGCCACGACCTTCCCGTCACACCTCGCAACCGTAGCATCGCCACCGTTCTTGCCCCGCTGTGGGTACCGGTGTTGGACTCGTGCAGGGGGCGCGTCGAACAGCATGTACAAAATCACGGATTTTGTGCTTCAAAAACGGATCAAAAACGACACACGCCCACTTTTTGCCGTCCAATCGGTGAGCGAGGGGCGAATTGGCCCCGCCTCCAGGACGATCGATATATGCAAATTTGTGGATCAAAAAGCCTTCACGCCCACTTTTTCTCGGGCCAATGGGGAGCGAGGTGAAAGGTCAAAGGGAGGGGGTCAAAGGCGAAGCTACGGGGGGATAAAAGGACCGTGTTCGTCAGTCAGGAGAGTCGAGAAGGAGAGAGTCCAAAGAAGAGTCCAAAGAAGAGTCCAACGGGAGAGTCCAAAGAAGAGTCCAACGGGAGAGTCCAAAGAAGAGTCCAGAGTCGGAGAGTCCAGAGGCGGAGAGGCGGCAGCGGCGAAGGCAGACGAGGGGGTGCTCGCGTCGGTGCCGGGAGCTGCACGCCCGAGGGAGGCCGGCAGCGCGACCTGGCCGAGGTGGAGACGCACACCAGGGATAATAAAGATCCTCTATACCCCGAGCATCAGCAACCCCCTCCTGTTTCCCCCCGCGCTGAGATAGTGCGACCAAGGGGGCCCCTTTCCCACCCCCTGCCAGACACTGTCCGCGAGGCCCGCGGAGTGAGGCGCCATCGCCGCTCCGCGTCTCATCACCAGACGGGTAGGCGCGACCCGGTCTCGGCCTCAGGCCCGCCTCATTCTTGGGGATGTTCTTTTCCTTGGTTTTGGGTATGTGTTGTCGGCGCCGTCTGTGAAGTAGAATTGTATAAGTGTTGCCGTGTGCTCGGTAGTCGGTATTAGCTCTGCATTGTGTTTTCGCTTTTATATTTGCTTTTTGTGTAAATTGCATTGTGTCTTTTCTGTGTGCTTTTGGTGGAATTGAATATGTGTGCTTCCCGTGTGCCGCGAATAAATGTGCTTTATTATTGAACTGTTCTCCCGCTTCGCTTCGTCTTTTTCTCCCATTGAATCCTCATCTTGCTTCACGTAAAGGGTTGGTAGTGGGCTGAATACGCCCGATAATTAATCGAACCTTCTTTTTCAGAAGAAAACCAGAAATCGAATTCTGATAGTACGGAACGGGTCGCTTAAGTGGCCCGTGTCCGAAGTCGACCTGCGGCGAGGTGCGATCGCCCGGTCTACCCTCCGCGTGGGTACTTAGGTAGGTCGAATTTGGCGAGCAACCCTATCCCATGCGGGGGCTGATTGGCTCGATCGCGGTGAGACCGAAAGGTCCACCCGTGACTGGTTCCCGGCGTTAGTCCGAGAGGGTCACGACTGGATTGTCCGTCCGGTGGGCGACGTGCCGCGATTCGAGTTACGTGGCCGTCAGCACGCCGGCGGGCGCGGAATCCGCAACACTGGTGTCAGGTCGTGCGATACAAATTCATCGCCCTCCTCGCGGCCGGCACTGGTATCGGAGAACAGGAAAACGGGCTCTCCTGTCTCCGGCTAAATTCACGGGAATCGGTCCAGGGGTGAGAGAAGCGACCCCCGATTCCCTCCAAATTACGAGCGAGCTAAATTAACCCTTCACGAGAAGCAAGATGGCGTCTCAAGGCGAGCGGGAGCCGGGGGTATTAGAAATGTATATGTGTAGTAATGTAGAATCCATGGTCCAGGATGGAATCCCCGAGCAGGAAATGTTGATTGTGCAGGAACACGGACTCGCCCAACTGAACCCAGAGCCCGAAATGGGTGCGGCAGCGGCCGCGGTGTATGACACCTCCCCCCCCCCTCTCCACCAAAACCCTTCCCCAACCCTTGCCGAAACGGCTCAGCTGAGTGCATCCAACATGGCCCAGCTATGCGCCATGCTGGCGGCAATGAACACCAAGATGAATGCGAAAATGATCGAAAAAATGGATGCAAATACAAACGAAATGAAAGGCATGAACAAACAAATGATCGAAAAAATGGATGCGAATACACAAAAAATGGATGAAAAGATGGATACAAATACAAATGAAGTGAAAACGACGATGGATGCGAATACACAGCAAATGAGGGAAGAGATGAAAAAGTTCCGGGGTGAGACGCAGAACATGGGCCGATGCCTGCAGGCGGGCATGAAGGCCGTGACAAAGGAAATAATAGTTGAGACAAGGGAGGTAAAGGGTGAAGAGTTGGCAGTGACGGTAGCCGGGAAGGGAACGATAGAGGAGAGACTGCACGGTGAGGACGGGGTAAGTGACGCACACACGGAGGTAGTGGAGGATAATGGGGTTGAGCTCGCGGAGCGTGTTGAGACCCAGTGCGAGCACCTGGATGGCCTCCTCCAGGAACGAGGGGAGGGAGTATGCCCCCTTGAGGTGAGTCACGACCAGGTGAGTTCGGTCGTGCTTTGCGAGGTTGAGGGGACGAGTGCTGTGGACAGGTGCACGGAGAGCTTGGGGGGTATAGAGGCCCCGGAGACCCTTGTGGGGACACGAATCCCCAGTGTGGTTGTCCCTGTGTGTGTGGTGCAAGGTGTGAGTGCGGCACCGTGTGTGGAAGCGACCCCGTGTGTGAGTGGTGTGGTGGCGATGGTGCCAGGGTACGTGCTTCCCAGCACGCCGAGTGTGAGTGAGGCACCGCGGGTTAGTGCCCCCGCGTGTGTGGGTGAGGCACCGTGTGTGGATGAGGCACCGCGGTTGAGTGCCCCCGCGTGTATGAGTGGGGCACGGTGTGTGGAAGAGACCGCGTGTGTGAGTGTCGCCGTGTGTATGAGTGAGGTACCGCGGGTGAGTGCCCCCGCGTGTGTGGATGAGGCACGGAGTGCGAGTGAGGCACCGCGGGTGAGTGCCCCCGCACGCGTGAGTGAACGGCCGTGTGCAAGGTTGCTGTGTGCCAGGGAGACCGTGTGTGTGAGAGAGCGGTATGTGAGGGAGATGTCCGTTGGCATGCGGGAGCACGCAGCCGCATCTCCCGGTGTGAATGTGATGGAGTGGACTGTGTGCGTCGTAACACGCAGGTATGCGTGTGTGGAATGGAGACTGAGACGGCGACAGAGGAGAGAAAGCCGAGTAGCGGCTGTAGCTATTTCGGGGACCGTGCCGGGTTCACCCAGCAGTGAGCACGCGGTTCGTGCTGTGCAACGCACGAGACCGCCACGTGCTCGCTTGCGAGAGTGAAGTCCCGGTCCGGAAACGCACGCGGTGGATTTGCCGATCCCGCGGACGGACAAAGTTTAGGCAGGTAAATGGATTTGGACCGGACGGGTTCTCCACGCGATAGTGTGTGTTAAGCTCCAACGGGCAAAGCACATGTGTTCGCGTGGGGAACCCCTCGAGACGTGGGGCTTGTGTTTTTTTTTTTTTTTGCGCACGGTGACGTCATGGCTGCACGTGTGGTTGGAATCCGGCAGGAGGGGTATCTCTGCCGGATGGTAGCGTCCAAGGAGGGACGAGGAACACGTGCAGCTGCATGACGTCACGGGCAGGTGCAAAGTGCGCGAGTTGCCGCGCAGGTGCTGCGCATGAAAAAAAAAAAAAAAAGCAAGCCTCACTTTCGGGTGTACAGGATTCCTGGGCAAGGGGTGAAAGACCCCCTTACCAGGGGCACAGGATGGAAACTAGTTAGGGGGAAGGGTTAGCTTAGTTAGACCGACTTCATGGGGCAGGGGTAAGTCCTCATGGAGTCCGTGGAATGGATTAGTTAGAGGGATTGTAGCCAGATTTAGGTTGGGAAATTGATTTATGGGATTATTTTGGAGACAGTGACAGACTTGTGAATGTGTAGAGGGGACGTAGCTTAGCTACGTAGTGTTAAAAGGAACGTGCTACTAGTTTAAGGGACGACGTGGGAGCACGAGTTAGTTAGGGGAGGTAGTTAGAAGGATGGCAGAGTTCAGTGGTGTGTGTGTGTTGAAGAGTTGTTGGTGAGTGAATTGGAAGCATGTGCTTGGTGAGTGAGTGAGGCCAGCGGGTCTTTGTGTGTGGAGTGAATGGGGAATGCATGGTGCGATGAGTGATTGGGGGGAGGAGTGACTCCCGCCCAAGGGACCCCGGGGTCAGTGCAGATTGAGTTAGCTGGGTTAGTCAAATTGAAAAATGGAGGTCGTTTTGTTGTTGGTGGGAAAGTAGGCTCGAGACCCATTTGGAGGGGTGCAGGAGCCCTGTTGACGGGCTTGGGAGCGTGGCTGCGAAAGGTGAGTATCGCTGAGTGGGTACCCCGGGCACCAGGCTAGTCGGCCGCGGTAGGCCAAGGGCCCATGGGGGGCCGGGATAGCGTAGTGGGCACGGGTGCGCCTGCTTGGTGCGGGGGCCCGGGGCGCCATTAGCCGCGTGGGCAGTGTTGTGGGCACGGGTGACCATCGGAAAGGGGCCTGGGAGGCCGGCCTGCCACGTGTGCATTTCAGGGGAGGTGCCATGGGGGGCACTCCCCGGTGTTAGGGAGCTGGTAGGCTCGGAGGCAGTGTAGTGCCCGGGGGTGCCATAGCGGGAGATTCGGCAGAGGGTCGTGCCTGCCAAAGGGAGCCACGTGTCCCAGCCAGGAGACCGTGTGAGGGCACGGAGAGAAAATTGGGGGGCGAGGCCCGAAATTGTGAGGACACCAACACAGGCGACGGGAATCTGGGTTGTTAGAACCAATAGTTTAAGCGAGAGGCGCTTGTTGAAAGCCCCGGGGTAGTTTAACAGTTAAATGGTTAGGGTAGATTAGGAGATGTACCCCTCCGCACCATCCATCCCCTCGCTGTCGTTGTGGGCCGCTGGACCCACTTTGGGTTAGATCGCCGAACTCTGGGGAGGCCATTCTGAGGCTTCGTTGGGCCTCGACACAGGACGTTAGCTCTCCCTTGTTCCCCTCTGGGAAGGGAACGTAGGGGTTGGGAGTAGGCTAGGTGACAGAATAGGTTAGCCGAACAAGGACGATAAAGGGGGTTAGGGGACGATTTATAGTGGGGAAGTAAAAATAAAAACAACAAAATAATAAGTTGGGGCTAAATTGGGGTTTGACAAATTAAGGGAGTGGGTATGCACAGTGACAGGCAAAGGCGATAGGTTGGGAGGGAGACAGGTAGGTAGGTCCGAGCCCGCCCTCCAAGTGGCCAGCACCACCGCACTCCCTCCACCAACCTCCACTGAACGGCAAGAGCTGGCCAACTTCATCGGCTGGCCGTGTTTTGCTTCAAGGCGGAGGCCGGCCAACTTCATCGGCAGCTGTTGTTTTGCTGCAAGGCCTGTGCCATCGGCTGGCCGTGTTTGCTTCAAGGCCTGTGCCGGCCAGTTCATCTGCCCACTATGTTTGCCTGCAGCGGCCTTCTTCTGCAGGCTGTGTTTGCCTGCTCACCTTTGCCATGCCATGCCCACTGCCCACGTTCACCAGCCCCGTTCAATTTTTGCTTTGCCCCCCCTGTTCATTTCCATGTGCGCCAGGATCCGCAAGGCAACAGTTTGCAAGCTGCAAGAACTGCCCTGTTGGCAGCTACAACACGGGCCTGCAGTGGCGGCCCGTGCACCGTGTTTGTGTTCATCCATCCATTCGTTGTGCTCATTGCGTGTGCCACTTGAGCTGGCACGGAGACTGCGTTGTGCAGCCCATGCACCGTTGTGGTTCACTGCGTTCAGTTCAAAAGGGAAGGCCTTGGACTGCGTGTGAGCAGCCAGCCACGTTCCCTGTCACCTGCATTGTTTGAGCCAGAGACTGCATGTGGGCAGCCTGGCTCCCTGCTAACTGCTTTCTTTTGCAGAGTTCATTGATCCTGGGCCATGGTTTAGTGTAAAATTTGTAAGTTAAGGTTAAGATGTACTGTAAATATGAGTGCGCCCCCGGCATGTTTGTCTAGCGCCGGCAATTTTATTTAAGTCGTCCGTGTGAGTGAGTTTGTTTAGGTAGTTACGCAGCCCTCAGGTTATTTATTTTGGGGACACGAATACCATGAATGTCGCACTCAGGGATCCGTAGGTAAAATGTACTAGGGGAAAACTACACATGATGGCACACGAAAATTTGACGACTCGGGACGAGTCTGTAAAAAGGGGAGGGGGTAGTGTTGTGGTTACCAAATTCGCAAACCACCATTCAGGTCCCTTAGGTGAGGTATCTCGGTAAGTGCATGTGTAGTTAGGCCCAAACCCGTTGTCTAGTGGGAATACATGTCATTTATGCGAGCTGCGACTCTTCAGGATAGCCGTTTTTCTTTTACTATCTTTATTTTGGACCAACCGCCATGATTACCACCACAACCACAACATCAACCACCAACCACAACGCCGCTTCACCACAACCGCCACGACCTTCCCGTCACACCTCGCAACCGTAGCATCGCCACCGTTCTTGCCCCGCTGTGGGTACCGGTGTTGGACTCGTGCAGGGGGCGCGTCGAACAGCGTGTACAAAATCACGGATTTTGTGCTTCAAAAACGGATCAAAAACGACACACGCCCACTTTTTGCCGTCCAATCGGTGAGCGAGGGGCGAATTGGCCCCGCCTCCAGGACGATCGATATATGCAAATTTGTGGATCGTCCTGGAGGCGGAGCCAATTCGCCCCTCGCTCACCGATTGGACGGCAAAAAGTGGGCGTGTGTCGTTTTTGATCCGTTTTTGAAGCACAAAATCCGTGATTTTGTACACGCTGTACAATTTTGTACACGATTTTGTACACGATTTTGTACACGCTTCAAAAACGGATCAAAAACGACACACGCCCACTTTTTGCCGTCCAATCGGTGAGCGAGGGGCGAATTGGCCCCGCCTCCAGGACGATCGATATATGCAAATTTGTGGATCAAAAAGCCTTCACGCCCACTTTTTCTCGGGCCAATGGGGAGCGAGGTGAAAGGTCAAAGGGAGGGGGTCAAAGGCGAAGCTACGGGGGGATAAAAGGACCGTGTTCGTCAGTCAGGAGAGTCGAGAAGGAGAGAGTCCAAAGAAGAGTCCAAAGAAGAGTCCAACGGGAGAGTCCAAAGAAGAGTCCAACGGGAGAGTCCAAAGAAGAGTCCAGAGTCGGAGAGTCCAGAGGCGGAGAGGCGGCAGCGGCGAAGTCAGACGAGGGGGTGCTCGCGTCGGTGCCGGGAGCTGCACGCCCGAGGGAGGCCGGCAGCGCGACCTGGCCGAGGTGGAGACGCACACCAGGGATAATAAAGATCCTCTATACCCCGAGCATCAGCAACCCCCTCCTGTTTCCCCCCGCGCTGAGATAGTGCGACCAAGGGGGCCCCTTTCCCACCCCCTGCCAGACACTGTCCGCGAGGCCCGCGGAGTGAGGCGCCATCGCCGCTCCGCGTCTCATCACCAGACGGGTAGGCGCGACCCGGTCTCGGCCTCAGGTCCGCCTCATTCTTGGGGATGTTCTTTTCCTTGGTTTTGGGTATGTGTTGTCGGCGCCGTCTGTGAAGTAGAATTGTATAAGTGTTGCCGTGTGCTCGGTAGTCGGTATTAGCTCTGCATTGCGTTTTCGCTTTTATATTTGCTTTTTGTGTAAATTGCATTGTGTCTTTTCTGTGTGCTTTTGGTGGAATTGAATATGTGTGCTTCCCGTGTGCCGAGAATAAATGTGCTTTATTATTGAACTGTTCTCCCGCTTCGCTTCGTCTTTTTCTCCCATTGAATCCTCATCTTGCTTCACGTAAAGGGTTGGTAGTGGGCTGAATACGCCCGATAATTAATCGAACCGTCGAGGTCGACGATAACACCGCTCGGTTATTCTGATAGTACGGAACGGGTCGCTTAAGTGGCCCGTGTCCGAAGTCGACCTGCGGCGAGGTGCGATCGCCCGGTCTACCCTCCGCGTGGGTACTTAGGTAGGTCGAATTTGGCGAGCAACCCTATCCCACGCGGGGGCTGATTGGCTCGATCGCGGTGAGACCGAAAGGTCCACCCGTGACTGGTTCCCGGCGTTAGTCCGAGAGGGTCACGACTGGATTGTCCGTCCGGTGGGCGACGTGCCGCGATTCGAGTTACGTGGCTGTCAGCATGCCGGCGGGCGCGGAATCCGCAAAAATATATATATATATATATATATATATATATATATATATATATATATATATATATATATATATATATATATCTCGACTCTCCGACTCTCCTCTATATATATACATATATATATATATATATATATATACATATATATATATATATATATATATATATATATATATATATATATATATATATATATTGTTGCGGTTTTCGCGCCCGCCGGCGTGCTGACGGCCACGTAACTCGAATCGCGGCACGTCGCCCACCGGACGGACAATCCAGTCGTGACCCTCTCGGACTAACGCCGGGAACCAGTCACGGGTGGACCTTTCGGTCTCACCGCGATCGAGCCAATCAGCCCCCGCGTGGGATAGGGTTGCTCGCCAAATTCGACCTACCTAAGTACCCACGCGGAGGGTAGACCGGGCGATCGCACCTCGCCGCAGGTCGATTTCGGACACGGGCCACTTAAGCGACCCGTTCCGTACTATCAGAATAACCGAGCGGTGTTATCGTCGACCTCGACGGTTCGATTAATTATCGGGCGTATTCAGCCCACTACCAACCCTTTACGTGAAGCAAGATGAGGATTCAATGGGAGAAATGACGAAGCGAAGCGGGAAACAGTTCAACACAAAAGCACATTTATTCGCGGCACACGGGAAGCACACATATACAATTCCACCAAAAGCACACAGAGAAAACACAATTCCATTTACACAAAAAGCAAATATAAAAGCGAAAACAATGCAGAGCTAATACCGACTACCGAGCACACGGCAACACTTATACAATTCTACTTCACAGACGGCGCCGACAACACATACCCAAAACCAAGGAAAAGAAATACCCTCAAGGATGAGGCGGGCCTGAGGCCGAGACCGGGTCGAGCCTACCCGTCTGGTGATGAGACGCGGAGCGGCGATGGCGCCCCAACCCGCGGGCCTCGTGGAGGGTGTCTGGTAGGGGGTGGGAAAGGGGCCCCCTTGGTCGCACTATCTCAGCGCGGGGGGAAACAGGAGGGGGTTGTTGATGCTCGGGGTATAGAGGATCTTTATTATGTGCGACGAGCGTCTCCACCTCGGCCAGGTCGCGCTGTCGGCCTCCCTCGGGTGCAGCTCCCTGCATGACGCGAGCACCCCCTCGTCTGGTGTCGCCGCCTTTCCACAGCTCGTCCCCTCCGTTCCGACTCCAACGCACACGACGAGCAGCTCCACCGCCCGCGAAGTCTTGACCCTCTGCTTCCGACTCTCCTACTCTCCGCCTCTGGACTCTCCGACTCTCCACCCTCCGACTCTCCGACTCTCCACCTCTTCTCCGCCTCTCGACTCTCCGACTCTCCTCTCTGGACTCTCCGACTCTCCACTCTGGACTCTTCTTTGGACTCTCCTCTTCTGACTGACGAACACGGTCCTTTTATCCCCCCGTAGCTTCGGCTTTGACCCCCTCCCTTTGACCTTTCACCTCGCTCCCCATTGGCCCGAGAAAAAGTGGGCGTGAAGGCTTTTTGATCCACAAATTTGCATATATCGATCGTCCTGGAGGCGGGGCCAAATCGCCCCTCGCTCACCGATTGGACGGCAAAAAGTGGGCGTGTGTCGTTTTTGATCCGTTTTTGAAGCACAAAATCCGTGATTTTGTACACGCTGTTCGACGCGCGCCCTGCACGAGTCCAACACCGGTACCCACAGCGGGGCAAGAACGGTGGCGATGCTACGGTTGCGAGGTGTGACGTGAAGGTCGTGGCGGTTGTGGTGAAGCGGCGTTGTGGTTGGTGGTTGATGTTGTGATTGTGGTGGTAATCATGGCGGTTGGTCCAAATTAAAGATAGTAAAAGAAAAACGGCTATCCTGAAGAGTCGCAGCACGCATAAATGACATGTATTCCCACTAGACAACGGGTTTGGACCTAACTACACATGTACTTGCCGAGATACCTCACCTAAGGGACCTGAATGGTGGTTTGCGAATTTGGTAACCACAACACTACCCCCTCCCCTTTTTACAGACTCGTCCCGAGTCGTCAAATTTTCGTGTGCCATCATGTGTAGTTTTCCCCTAGTACATTTTACCTACGGATCCCTGAGTGCGACATTCATGGTATTCGTGTCCCCAAAATAAATAACCTGAGGGCTGCGTAACTACCTAAACAAACTCACTCACACGGACGACTTAAATAAAATTGCCGGCGCTAAGACATACATGCCGGGGGCGCACTCATATTTACAGTACATCTTAACCTTAACTTACAAATTTTACACTAAACCATGGCCCAGGATCATTGAACTCTGCAAAAAGAAAGCAGTTAGCAGGGAGCCAGGCTGCCCACATGCAGTCTCTGGCTCAAACAATGCAGGTGACAGGGAACGTGGCTGGCTGCTCACACGCAGTCCAAGGCCTTCCCTTTTGAACTGAACGCAGTGAACCACAACGGTGCATGGGCTGCACAAACGTAGTCTCCGTGCCAGCTCAAGCGGCACACGCAATGAGCACAACGAATGGATGCATGAATGGATGGACGCAAACACGGTGCACGGGCCGCCACTGCAGGCCCGTGTTGTAGCTGCCAACAGGGCAGTTCTCGCAGCTTGCAAACTGTTGCCTTGCGGATCCTGGCGCACATGGAAATGAACAGGGGGGCAAAGCAAAAATTGAACGGGGCTGGTGAACGTGGGCAGTGGGCATGGCATGGCAAAGGTGAGCAGGCAAACACAGCCCGCAGAAGAAGGCCGCTGCAGGCAAACATAGCGGGCAGATGAACTGGCCGGCACAGGCCTTGAAGCAAACACGGCCAGCCGATGGCACAGGCCTTGCAGCAAAACAACAGCTGCCGATGAAGTTGGCCGGCCTCCGCCTTGAAGCAAAACACGGCCAGCCGATGAAGTTGGCCAGCTCTTGCCGTTCAGTGGAGGTTGGTGGAGGGAGTGCGGTGGTGCTGGCCACTTGGAGGGCGGGCTCGGACCTACCTACCTGTCTCCCTCCCAACCTATCGCCTTTGCCTGTCACTGTACATACCCACTCCCTTAATTTGTCAAACCCCAATTTAGCCCCAACTTATTTTTTTGTTGTTTTTTTTTTTTCTTACTTCCCCACTATAAATCGTCCCCTAACCCCCTTTATCGTCCTTGTTCGGCTAACCTATCCTGTCACCTAGCCTACTCCCAACCCCTACATTCCCTTCCCGGAGGGGAATAAGGGAGAGCTAACGTCCTGTGTCGAGGCCCAACTCAAGCCTCAGAATGGCCTCCCCAGAGTTCGGCGATCTAACCCAAAGTGGGTCCAGCGGCCCACAACGAGAGCGAGGGGATGGATGGTGAGGAGGGGTACATCTCCTAATCTACCCTAACCATTTAACTGTTAAACTACCCCGGGGCTTTCAACAAGCGCCTCTCGCTTAAACTATTGGTTCTAACAACCCAGATTCCCGTCGCCTGTGTTGGTGTCCTCACAATTTCGGGCCTCGCCCCCCAATTTTCTCTCCGTGCCCTCACACGGTCTCCTGGCTGGGACACGTGGCTCCCTTTGGCAGGCACGACCCTCTGCCGATTCTCCCGCTATGGCACCCCCGGGCACTACACTGCCTCCGAGCCTACCAGCTCCCTAACACCGGGGAGTGCCCCCCATGGCACCTCCCCTGAAACGCACACGTGGCAGGCCGGCCTCCCGGGCCCCTTTCCGAGGGTCACCCGTGCCCACAACATTGCCCACGCGGCTAATGGCGCCCCGGGCCCCCGCACCAAGCAGGCGCACCCGTGCCCACTACTCTATCCCGGCCCCCCATGGGCCCATGGCCTACCGCGGCCGACTAGCCTGGTGCCCGGGGTACCCACTCAGCGATACTCACCTTTCGCAGCCACGCTCCCAAGCCCGTCAACAGGGCTCCTGCACCCCTCCAAATGGGTCTCGAGCCTACATTCCCACCAACAGCAAAACGACCTCCGTTTTGTAAATTTGACTAACCCCCTAACTCACTCTACACTGACCCCGGGGTCCCTTGGGCGGGAGTCACTCCTCCCCCCAATCACTCATCGCACCATGCATTCCCCATTCGCTCCACTCACACAGACCCGCTGGCCTCACTCACTCACCAAGCACATGCCTCACAACTCACCAACTCTTCAACACACACACCGCTGAACTCTGCCATCCTTCTATCTACATCCCCTAACTAACTCGTGTTCCCACGTCGTCCCTTAAACTATAGCACGTTCCTTTTAACCTACGTAGCTAAGCTACGTCCCCTCTACACACTCACCAGTCTGTCTCTGTCTCCTAACTCAAAAATTCATTTTATTTCCCAACCTAAATCTGGCTACAATCCCTCTAACTAATCCATTCCACGGACTCCATGAGGACTTACCCCTGCCCCATGAAGTCGGTCTAACTAAGCTAACCCTTCCCCCTAACTAGTTTCCATCCTGTGCCCAGGGTTAAGGGGGTCTTTCACCCCTTGCCCAGGAATCCTGTGCACCTGAAAGTGAGGCTTGTTTTTTTTTTTTTCCATGCGCAGCACCTGCGCGGCAACTCAGAGCTCGCGCACTTTACATCTGCCCGTGACGTCATGCAGCTGCACGTGTTCCTCGTCCCTCCTTGGACGCTACCATCCGGCAGAGATACCCCTCCTGCCGGATTCCAACCACACGTGCAGCCATGACGTCACCGTGCGCATAAAAAAAAATCACAAGCCCCACGTCTCGAGGGGTTCCCCACGCGAACACATGTGCTTTGCCCGTTGGAGCTCAACACACACGATCGCGTGGAGAACCCGTCCGGTCCAAATCCATTTACCTGCCTAAACTTTGTCCGTCCGCGGGATCGGCAAATCCACCGCGTGCGTTTCCGGACCGGGACTTCACTCTCGCAAGCGAGCACGTGGCGGTCTCGTGCGTTGCACAGCACGAACCGCGTGCTCACTGCTGGGCGAACCTGGCACGGTCCGCGAAACAACTACAGCCGCTGCCCGGCTTTCTTTCTTCTGTCGCCGTCTCCGTCGCCATTCCACACACGCATACCTGCGTGTTACGACGCACACAGTCCACTCCATCACATTCACACCGGGAGATGCGGCTGCGTGCTCCCGCATGCCAACCGACATCTCCCTCACATACCGCTCTCTCACACACACGGTCTCCCTTGCACACAGCGACCTTGCACACGGCCGTTCACTCACGCGTGCGGGGGCACTCACCCGCGGTGCCTCACTCGCACTCCGTGCCTCATCCACACACGCGGGGGCACTCACCCGCGGTGCCTCATCCACACGCGGTGCCTCACTCACACACACGGCGACACTCATACACGGTGCCTCATCCACACACGCGGGGGAACTCAACCGCGGTGCCTCACTCACACTCCGTGCCTCACTCACACACGGCGTGCTGGGAAGCACGTACTCCGACACCATCGCCACCACACCACTCACACACGGGGTCGCTTCCGCACACGGGGACGCACTCACACCTTGCACCACACACACAGGGACAACCACCCTGGGGATTTGTGTCCCCACAAGGGTCTCCGGGGCCTCTACACCCCCCAAGCTCTCCGTGCACCCGTCCACAGCACTCGTCCCCTTAACCTCGCAAAGCACGACCGAACTCACCTGGTCGTGACTCACCTCAAGGGGGCATACTCCCTCCCCTCGTTCCTGGAGGAGGCCATCCAGGTGCTCGCACTGGGTCTCTACACGCTCCGCGAGCTCACCCCCATTATCCTCCACTACCTCCGTGTGTGTGTGCGCGTCACTTACCCCGTCTTCCTCGTGTAGTCTTTCCTCTATTTTTTCTATCTCCCGTGTCTCTGCCAACTCTTCACCCTTTACCTCCCTTGTCTCACCTATTATTTCCTTTGTCACAGCCTTCATGCCTGCCTGCAGGCATCGGCCCATGTTCTGCGTCTCACCCCGGAACTTTTTCATTTCCTCCTTCATGTTTGTTTCCATTCCGTTTATTTGCTTGTTCATTTCGTTTTTCATTTCATTTGTATTTGTATCCATCTTTTCGTTCATGCCTTTCATTTCGTTTGTATTTGTATCCATCGTCGTTTTCACTTCATTCATTTGCTTGTTCATGTCTTTCATTTCATTTGTATTTGTATCCATCTTTTCTGTCATTGCCGCCAGCATGGCGCATAGCTGGGCCATGTTGGATGCACTCAGCTGAGCCGTTTCGGCGAGGGTTGGGGAAGGGTTTTGGTGGAGAGGGGGGGGGGAGGTGTCATACACCGCGGCCGCTGCCGCACCCACCTCGGGCTCTGGGTTCAGTTGGGCGAGTCCGTGTTCCTGCACAATCAACATTTCCTGCTCGGGGATTCCATCCTGGACCATGGATCCTACACATTCTACATCCATTTCTAATACCCCCGGCTCCCGCTCGCCTTGAGACGCCATCTTGCTTCTCGTGAAGGGTTAATTTGCTCGCTCGTAATTTGGAGGGAATCGGGGGTCGCTTCTCACCCCTGGACCGATTCCCGTGAATTTAGCCGGAGACAGGAGAGCCCGTTTTCCTGTTCTCCGATACCAGTGCCGCGAGGAGGGCGATGAGTTTGTATCGCACGACCTGACACCAGTGTTGCGGTATTCGCGCCCGCCGGCGTGCTGACGGCCACGTAACTCGAATCGCGGCACGTCGCCCACCGGACGGACAATCCAGTCATGACCCTCTCGGACTAACGCCGGGAACCAGTCACGGGTGGACCTTTCGGTCTCACCGCGATCGAGCCAATCAGCCCCCGCGTGGGATAGGGTTGCTCGCCAAATTCGACCTACCTAAGTACCCACACGGAGGGTAGACCGGGCGATCGCACCTCGCCGCAGGTCGACTTCGGACACGGGCCACTTAAGCGACCCGTTCCGTACTAACAGAATAACCGAGCGGTGTTATCGTCGACCTCGACGGTTCGATTAATTATCGGGCGTATTCAGCCCACTACCAACCCTTTACGTGAAGCAAGATGAGGATTCAATGGGAGAAATGACGAAGCGAAGCGGGAAACAGTTCAACACAAAAGCACATTTATTCGCGGCACACGGGAAGCACACATATACAATTCCACCAAAAGCACACAGAAAAAACACAATTTCATTTACACAAAAAGCAAATATAAAAGCGAAAACAATGCAGAGCTAATACCGACTACCGAGCACACGGCAACACTTATACAATTCTACTTCACAGACGGCGCCGACAACACATACCCAAAACCAAGGAAAAGAAATACCCTCAAGGATGAGGCGGGCCTGAGGCCGAGACCGGGTCGCGCCTACCCGTCTGGTGATGAGACGCGGAGCGGCGATGGCGCCCAACCCGCGGGCCTCGCGGAGGGTGTCTGGTAGGGGGTGGGAAAGGGGCCCCCTTGGTCGCACTATCTCAGCGCGGGGGGAAACAGGAGGGGGTTGTTGATGCTCGGGGTATAGAGGATCTTTATTATGTGCGACGAGCGTCTCCACCTCGGCCAGGTCGCGCTGTCGGCCTCCCTCGGGTGCAGCTCCCTGCACGACGCGAGCACCCCCTCGTCTGGTGTCGCCGCCTTTCCACAGCTCGTCCCTCCGTTCCGACTCCAACGCACACGACGAGCAGCTCCACCGCCCGCGAAGTCTTGACCCTCTGCTTCCGACTCTCCTGCTCTCCGCCTCTGGACTCTCCGACTCTCCACCCTCCGACTCTCCGACTCTCCACCTCTTCTCCGCCTCTCGACTCTCCAACTCTCCTCTCTGGACTCTCCGACTCTCCACTCTGGACTCTTCTTTGGACTCTCCTCTTCTGACTGACGAACACGGTCCTTTTATCCCCCCGTAGCTTGGTAACCACAACAATATATATATATATATATATATATATATATATATATATATATATATATATATATATATATATATATATATATATCTTCTTCTTCTTCTTTCGGCTGCTCCCGTTCGGGGTCGCCACAGCGGATCATCCGAATGGTCCGCATAGTGATTTGGCACATGTTTTACACCGGATGCCCTTCCTGACGCAACCCTAGTCGCGTCTTACGACACAGGGATATGGTACACCGATTTTAACCGTGGTATACACCGGCCCAGTATACTGGTACTCATTTCGCCGACCTCGGAAGGATGACAGGCTGAGTCAACCCCTGGTGTATTAATTCAGTGGCCCAACGGGGCTTGAACTCAGGACCTTTTGGATCCCAAGCCATTGCCCTTTCCACTGCGCCAACACCAGGCTGTATGTGTATGTATATATATATATATATATATATATATATATATATATATATATATATATATATATATATATATATATATATATATATATATATATATATATATATATATATATATATATATATATATATATATATATATATATATATATATATATATATACATATATATATATATATATACACATATATATATATATATATATACACATATATATATATATATATATATATATATATATATATATACATATATATATATATATATATATATATATATATATATATATATATATATATATATATATATATATATATATATATATATATATATATATATATATATATATATATATATATATATATATATATATATATATATATATATATATATATATATATATATATATATATACTAGCAGGGATACCCTTGCTCCACACAGGAATCCCGTGAATGACGGCAGGTCTGAAGGAATATATGTCACAGTTAATTGTAAAATTTTAGAGGCTGCCACCATTATTGTTTTTTTTTCATCACCACTATAATATTATATTTTACCCGCCATGTTTTATATGCAGAAGACTCGAGTTCAAAAATGTTAAGATTTATTGCCGCATCAGATAAAAAACCATAATGCCTCAACAATGTGAGGCTGGTTTCATGTCATCATTTGCGACTTAATTAATTCTCATTCTCTAGCAAATTCCGTTGGTCCCATGTCAATCGGCTGAACTTGAAAAATTAACGTTACACAATCAGGTGATGACGTCATAATTCGGAAACCGGGAAGTCGGAAGTCATTGTCTTCAATTGACTGTAGCATTATTTTTTCATTCTATTGCAAATGGCGTTGGCCCCATGTCAATCGGCTGAACTTGAAAAATTAACGTAACGAAATCAGGTGATGACGTCATAATTCGGAAACCGCAAGTCGGAAGTAGAATTCTTTTACATCGGGACACTCCCGGGTACATGTTCTGTCAGCATGTGAAGTTTGGTGAGGATCAGTCCAGTACTTTTTGCGTGCATAGGTCACAGACAAACACACACACAGACACAGACAGACACACTTTCAACTTTATATATATAGATGAGCAGATATATCAGCAGTAAGACGACTCTCTCTCTCTCTCTCTCTCTCTCTCTCTCTCTCTCTCTCTCTCTCTCTCTCTCTCTCTCTCTCTCTCTCTCTCTCTCTCTCTCTCTCTCTCTCTCTCTCTGTCTCTGGCTCTCTCTCTCTCTTTCTCTCTTTCTCGTTCTCTCTCTCTCTCTCTCGTTCTCGTTCTCTCTCTCTCTCTCTCGTTCTCTCTCTCTCTCTCTCTCGTTCTCGTTCTCTCTCTCTCTCTCTCTCTCTCTCTCTCTCTGCAGCTGACTCCGCTTGCCTGGCTCTTTCATGAGCAGATCGATCAGCAGTCAGCTGTTGCCGTGCGCGTGCAGTTCAAGAATTCAAATAACAGGAGGAAAATGTGTATGTTTAAAAGTCAACGAATACGAACATTTTGTATTTCAAAAAACCCTTGCGTTTCTAACCATGAAGCCTTTTGTTATGATTAATACGCCGGCGCACTATTCGAAAGCCATTTTTTTTTCTCATGGAAATTTTATTATGTATATATATATTTGTTTTTTTAATATATATATATATATATATATATATATATATATGTTTTCATTTTTATGGAGAGCCACTTAGCGCATCCTGGAGCTGAATGTTAGTTCTATATATGTGTAAAGTTTCATCAAGATCGGTTCACTGATCTCGGAGCTTATTCGTCACAAAAAACAGACAGACACAGACAGAAGGACTGCCATTTATATAGTATATATATATATATATATATATATATATATATATATATATATATATATATATATATATATATATATATATATATATATATATACATATACATATACATATATATATATGTGTGTGTGTGTGTGTATGTATGTATACATGTATCGATATGTCTATTTTCACTTCATGCTTGAGGTCTTGGTATTTGGTCATTTTCTTGATTTCTGCATCATTTAGTCCAAAATCACCAGGATTAACACCACAATTAGCAATGCCTTTTCTTTTTGTTGCACTTAAGTATGATATCTGGTCACAATGTTTTGTTTTCAATGTTCACGCCCGATGGGATCATAAGGTCGTACGTGAGCGGTACTTCAATGTTTTCAGTGATTGCTTTTGGTTCCTTTTCCCACAAATTTTATGGAACTGGAATATCAAAGTTTTTGCAGATGTGACAGCAGATTACTTTACAAACTCTGTTGTGTTATTGTGTGTACAGCTGTTCTGATGGGTTTTTTTTGTTTGTTTGTTTTTTGTGTTTGGTCATTAATTATGTTTTCAAATGTTTTAAATGCTAAAAACATATATGTAGAATTTGTTGTAATATCTTTTGGCTGAATGAAAATCAGTTAGGCTTAAACTGCATGTCCTGTTAAAAATCAAATGTGCCTTTGCCTGGCCTTGTGGTTTGGTTTTTGTACGTCCTCTTTGAGCTGAAAAGTGCAGTTAGACCTCGGTCTTGTGATGCCTGGGGCAAGTCAGTAGTCATGAATTATTGTGTAACTTGTGTAAAGAATGCATTTTACTTAGGGGGTGAACTAATTCGACCTTAGATCTGCTGACAGAGACTTTGAGTGCTCCTTCCCTCTTCATAAGTCTCTGAATTATTTATTTTCTGTGCAAAACATCACATGTTGATTAGTCAGTGTCAGATGTCTTTCACATGACCCATCCCTATTTCCAATTTGTACACAATTCAGTCAGTCCTTTGGCACTGTAGAACCAGATGAGTTTCAAAGCTGATTGATGCTTTGCTATTCTCTATGCACATGACCAATGAACTGATTCAACCAAGGGTGGTCTTCAGAGTTTTTCCACGACGATACATACATGAGAATCACAATGCTACCCCCCTCCCCCTCTCAGTCGGTCTGGCATCATCATCATCATCGTCATCATATTGAGAAACCTAGATGTCTGGGTAAGCCTCGGACATGTCTCTGCCTGGAGATATGTCCACTTTGAAGTGTGAACAATTTTTTAAAATGGTAATACTGATGGAAGAGTGAAGTTGCTTAAGGTTAGATTTACCAGATCGTTTGAGGATAATTAAATGAACAACTTGAGAAATCTCTGGGTTCTATGAAATGTTACAAAAGATTTCTACAATCTTTTAGAAATTAAGTGATGAAGATAATTTCCATTGGTAATTTGTTGATTTTTGATATGTGAAATTACCTTGAACAAAGTGTTATGGCCTGCAGCACACCAAACCAACATACAATCAACCAACTTTCATTTAGGGATTGTAACCATCAGAAATACATACATATGCAGAATGAAGAAGGAAATAAAGAAGAAAGAGAAAGAACCCGATTAGGCTAGCACAAGGGTGAAGGAGTATGCAGCCAGGGAGCTGGAGGGTGCTGTTCGTGTAAAAGATGGTGATGACCGGATGGAATGCCTTTTGAATCCGGCCAGTTCTAAGAGAGAACCTGCAGTCTGATAGTCCTAAAACTGTCAGAAGAGGAGAGACCCAGATGTTGTGTATGCGAGCGACACCGTATCCTCCAGTACCAAACTCAAGACAAGATCAGGGATCCGAACTGGAGGAGATGCAACAAGAGTTCGAGCAAGCACAACATTCAATGCAGCCGACCCCCAGCAGGCCACAATCCAGGCCTCACAGTTGGCCCCAATGCAAGCCCAGCAGTAGGCTCCAATGCAAGCCCCAACAGTTGACCCCAAGCAGGCTATAGGCCAGGCCTCTAAAGAGAAAGTTCTAGAAGAAGCAAAAGGGTCACTGCAATAAACGATGGACTGGTTTGTTTTCACAACTACCCTTGTGAGGCACTGGTTTCTTTTAGAAATAATAACCTCTACAAAAAGAAGTGACTGTTTAAACCGACATAATTCACCAATTGAACATGCAATTAACCCTGGATGCTAATTGCGTGAAGTTATGAAGTTTCGTGAGCAAGGCCAGCTCAAAAGTGATGAATGTATGGGATCTTACCATTGAGATAACCGTGACCTATTTCGGTGTCGACAGCACATTGAGTAATGTCATTGCAATAAAAAAACAAGTTGGTGGCCAGTGACAAGACTATTTGTAAAAGAGAAAACAGAATAACCCTCACTGGTTCTATGCAGAGAATTTGCATCCATAGGTTTTGTTTTGATGATAGGAGTTCCAAAAAGCCATCTCAAGACTGATTTAAGCTTTCTAATATCCAAACGGAATTAAGCATTGAACACTGTCGCTTTTGGGTATTGTTTCCTTAAGTGGGGTTGTTTTATCCTTCCCTTTCTTACTCTATTTAATAACTTTATCAGCTTTATTCATTTGTTCATTACTCTCTCTTTATTGTTCTTTAATTAGTTTAAGTCAATCTTCACCAGTGTTTTTCTTCATGATTATATACAGTACTTCATTCATGTGGTTTTATCATTCATATTATTCCTTGTCCCTATTACTTCCAACTTCTTCTGTCCTTTTATGTAACATCTTCAACAGCTTTTGCGAACTCCTCTTTGCTTTCATCGTTCCTTCAACACATGACTTTCCAACACCTAACACTATGAAAAGATGTTTAGCAGCCTCTCAATGAATACTTCTATGAAACGAAGCTAACCTTGAAACCACATGCTTATCAACTGGACAATATTTTGTCATTACAGTAAAAGTTACCCAAACCCAACTCATTGTATTCTTTACTTTGGCATCATGTGTTGAGGTTAGGGTGTTTAATCGATATTCTTCATTGTTTTCCCCACCTTTATTTGTATCTAAAAATTCATATTGTGTCCTGGATGTATAAATACTAATATTTGACGACCACACTGTTTTAGTTTTGTGCAGTGAATTTCAATCCATGAATTCGGCTTCAAACCAAGCAGTGCACCAATTCGTGATATTAATTTTTTATTATTATTTATTTATACAAAGTCAAGATTTGTGGAAGAGTGAGAACACTAAATGGATCAGTACACAACAGAACAAACAACAGTAGAGAGAGGGGACAAATGCAAACAGCAGGGTTAAAGGACAAAATAGAGGGAGACTTGGACAAATAAGGGATGTGGGGAAGAATGAGAGACGTAGGGGAGGACACATGGCATAGACAAGATTGACACAGAAGGAAACTCTCAGGAAGGAAAAACTGGAAATTTGTAAAGAGCAGAGCTTGGGGGTGGGGTGGTGATGACGGTGCTGGGCTAACGAGGGTAGAAAAGATCATGGTTTTGGATTGGGGATGATCTGAGATTGTGGTGAATAGCTGTCTTGAGGACCTGGAGGGAAGAATGACATTGAAGAGGATGTGAAAGTTGGCTCCACAGGTGGGAAAAGAGAGGAATAAATGAGTGGAGGTGAGCAGAGATCCTTTATTTAGGTAGTTTCAGCAGAAGGAGGTCGATAATGGACCGTGTGTGCCCTGTACAGAAACAGGTTAAGTACAAGGCATGGAAAGAGTGGAGGGTACAAGACCAGAAACGAGGCGGTTGAAGACGGAGAGAACACCGACCTGTCTGTGATGGCCCATAGACTCAGCTTCATCATGGGATATTCCAATAATGTTGAAGGCCTTGGTTTCCCAATAATGTTGAAGGCCCTATTCCAATAATGAGGACATGATGGCAAAGTCAAGCTGAGCAAGGTGTGAGGCAGGAGAGCCAGCCCAGAGGGGAGAGCAGCACTCCAATAAGCTGTGGATGAAGGCCTTGTAGGTGGATAGGAGTTCAGGTGTGCCAAGGAAGGACTTTGTATGATGGAGGATAGCCAGTTGGCAACTGGCTTTAGAGGCCAACATTGAAATGTGGTTTGCCCAAGAAAGATCACGGCTGACAGTGAGACCCAGGAGAATGACTCCTGAGTCTCACCAATACAGTCTCATTGGTATATAATTACACACTTTCATTTTGATCCCTATATTTATTTTGATATTGCAACTGCATTCATTTATTTTAAACATAAAAAAAGTCGTTCCATGGGAGAACTAAACAACAAGTGGTGAAGCGCTTAATACTGCAGATAACAGGGTGGAGGGAAGCAAGAGAACATGGGACAGACATAACATTTATCAATTGCCCCATTTATTGGAGCAATGGCCTGTTTGCTGTCGAGTTGAGGAACTGTCCAGCAAAAAAAGTGCAATCATTGGCAAAGTGATGCAAAGGGATTTTCCAGAGAAGCAAAAAAATCAATTATTAGATCCCAAACAGTAACTTGAGAGATTCCAGCTCCAAAGAAGGAATGGAGGTAGTTTAGCCAGTGGGAGCTTCAAGTGACCTCATATACTTAGAGACTCTTAAGAATGTCACTTGGAGCTTGATGGTCATGTGAAATCAGGAAGCTCCTTCGACTTCATTTTACACACGTGAATTGATTAAAATGAGATAGACTAGCATGGAGTGCAATGGGTATGCAAATGATCTAGAGGAAGTCCAATGGCCCAACATGCCTGTGCCGTATTTACAATCCCAAAACTTGATTTATAAGATTAGTAATATTTATAAACAATTTCACGATTCTTACAATACTACTTAATTTTACTTAACATCAAAATCACTCTATAGTTAACTTTAAACTGGTGTGAGGCAGGGGTATAAAGTTAACTATAGTGTGACTCGATAGCTCCCTCATCTCACATCACTTGCTCTGCTTGATGCCATGGAAACCAAGGCTTTTAAGATTATGGAATCTCCCTGGATGAAGCAGAGTCTATGGGTCTATCCCTTCGCATCACAGACAGGTCGGTGGTCTCTCTTTCTCTCTCTTCTCCCACCCCCTTTCTGGTCTTGCACCCTCTGCTCTTTCCATGCTTTGTCCCCCCCAGGTTTCAGCAGGGCTCATACAAACCACAATCAAACCCCTTCTGGTGAAACTAGTTAAATCCAGGATCACTGCTCACCTCCACTCATTTGTTCGTCTTTATCCCACCTGTGGAACCAACTTCCAAATTCGTTTCAATCTCATTCTTCCTTCTCGGTCTTCAAGACGGCAGTTCTCCAGCATCTCAGATTGTCCCCAATCCAAAACAATGATCTTTTCTACCCTGGTTAATCCCCCAACCCCAATCCCTCCTTCTTCCAAATTTCCAGTTTTCCCTCCTTGGAGTTGCCTTCTGTATCCATATTGTTCACCCCATGCATGCTCTCCTGCCCCCAATTCCTTACCACACCCATTGTTTGTCCACTTCCCTTTCTCTTGGCCTTCAACTCTGCTGTTGGTGTTTCCACCCTCTCTCAACTGTTCCTATTTTTCCTGTTGCATCCTGATCCGTTCAGTGTGCTAGTACTAGCTCTTCCACGAGCCTAGACTATGAATACAAAAAAAACATCCCATTAATCTCTCAGCAGCGAATTTAGCTGGTATACCAACACATATACTGGCCTAATTTTGAGATACAATGGGATAATAAACATTTAACAAGATAAATGCAAATGAGATAACTCGTTTTATGCCCCTAACAAAAATATATTATCCAAAATGCAGCAGCCACTGCACCAGGAGAGTAGTATTAGTCATATTCACTCAGAGAGTACTAAGTGCATGGAATAATATTGGCAAGATTGTGCAGGCTTGATGAGCCTAATGGTCTCCTCCTGCATTGAAGTTCCTTGTAATTCCATGTAAAATCCAGAACCTGCATGTAGCTTCGAGGTGAGCATGTTACAAACTGGGCTGTCCTGTCATCCCTCACTCTAGAACTGTGCTGTCCAATACGTTCGCTACATGTGGTCAATCGGCCACAGACATGTGGCAAATTGATGCTCTTCAACAGTCATATGTTTTTCTTTGCAAACAGTCATGTCGGTGCGCCAGTGATGGGACAGCACCAGCAGGGTGCCCAAACACCCAATATTATTTCGAGCTTATCAAATGGGCTCAGGTTAAAGTGTTATTTTAGTGTGTTTCAAGAACAAATGTCTATTGTTATGCTGGCACCACTAGGGGCAGATCTCAGACATCTGACCTGCCACCCAGTCTCTATCTTCAAATCTACAATAAACTTATATTTTTGGATCCACATTCAAAAGTCAGCATTTTGGGTTTTGATTTCATGTGGTGAATATGGTGAGCATCAAAATGCTATTGGACACTGAAGGACACCTCGTCTTCCATGGAGGTCTCCCACCAAAGTACTTATTGGGTTCGACTCTGCTTGGCTTCCAAGACATGAGGGATTCGGATGCCTTAAAATTGTAAGTCACAGACTTGTGGGATGTCCTTCGAGCACAGAATATGTGCGAGGACACCACCTTAATCCTTTGCTTGACACTCATAGATGCCATCGAGCTTTTGTGCAAGAATGCAGTTTTATGCTTGATGTTGAGTATCCAGAGATGAAATCTAAACTGGTTGCCTATGTTGAAAGGAATGAAGTGGAATTATTACTGCTCCATGTCAATAATGATTTTTCCTTTCCTTGTTTCAAAAAGGAAGGAAACAATGTTTGTCATATAAACTACCCTGACATTATTGTCTGCCATCTCGGCAGTCTGCCTGAGAATCAGGTTTTCTGTAGGAGTGGAGGATATGTTAGTGCCGTTGTATAATTCTGGTTCTTTATACAAGCTTTCTGTAATTTTGTCATCTCCCAATTTAAAGTACCTTTCCAAGTCGCAGTAAATCTACGGCATTCTTTCCTGTGTGCTAAATCACAGCAGACCAGGCACGCCTTCCACCCGTGCAGCAAGATTAATTCAGTTGAGCAATTAAGTCAAAATGCTCGTCAGAAAAGTGAATTGAAGAAAAAGTTTAAAACTTGGCAAAAGGAGCATGGTCTGAGGTCACAATGATGGTAACATTAACACAATGTGCAAAGCTTGTAATTAAGAAAGATAAACTTGAGCAATACCCCAAGTCGTTGGGATCTTTGTTTGGTCTTTTGAGAGTGATGTACCTTCCCACCATATTCATCCATAACTAACAGAAGCCCGCAGGAACCTGCCCAAATTGCCAGGAAAACATATCTTGATGCCAAAAATCCTGGCATAGATAATATATCTGTGCTTTGTTTTATGCTCTCAAAAAGATGAACTCTTTGACAATGAAAGGCACATTTTGAGCAGATTTCTAATTATCCTAATGGGCTGCTGTTAAATGAAATAAAAGAGAACTTGCAATTGATTGGTTTTGAAAGCAGCCTATGTACAGGTGCTAGAGTCAGCTGGAAACTAGGTCTGGCTTGTTGGAAATGTAGTGGTTATTAAGCTTTGTATTTTCTCAAGTGAAATTGCTTATTGGAAAGGGGGAAGTGTTGAGGGTTTGAATCAAGTCTCTGAAGGCCTGGCAGTTCAATTATCATTACAGATCCAAAAGCTTTACTTCTCTTCTCTCCTCTGTGTTTTGGTTTCTTCTCTCATGTTTCCTATCTTTCCTTTGCCTGGGCTGACAGAAAACCTCAGATGAGGTGGATTCACCATTGAGCTGCCTAATCTCAGTTGGACTCCCAGCCTGAGATGTTTACTGTCATCCTGGTGCCTCACAGGCATGAGTCTGCCTTCCTTTGGATCATATTTATCTTAATGGCAAATCCTCCCTTCTGGACTTGGTGATAAATGACTTTCCTGAAAATGTCTCCTGCTGTTCTTCGACTCCAATTGGTTCATCTGATCATGTGCTTGTGGAAGTCAAATTCTCCTTGGCTATTCTCCAAAATCTGCCACAACCCCAGCGAGGCTGGCATTTCACTCAGATTGGCAGGGACTGCAAGCAGCCTTCTCTCTTCAGGACTGGTTTCCCATAATTACTGCCCCTGATGATGACTCAGCCTGGGAATTCTTCCACAGAAACCTGCTCTCTCTCGTACATAGTTTTTTTTTGTATACGATGTTGAGGCTCGTGTCAGAGCTAATACACCGAAACATATAACAAGGCAGGAGACCAGAGGGCTGGGAGAGGGAAGCACAAAATAATGGGGAACAGAGACAATGGGAGATCTGTGGAAGGGATAGGGATGGGGTAGGGTACATTGGGTAAACAAGATGGTACAACAGAGACTTTCAGGAAGGAAAACGGAATTTGAAGGAGGTGGGTTTGGGGTGGATTAACGGGGGTAGAAAATATCAAGATTTTGGATGGTGGAAGATTTCAGATGGTGGTGAACAGCTGTTTTGAAGACCTGGGGGGAGGCATGGGATTGAAGAGAGTGTGGGAGTTTGTTTCATAGGTGGGAAAAAAGAAGAATGAAAGAGTGAAGGTGAGCAGTGATTTGTGATTTTGGCAATTTTACCAGAAGGGGTTTTTTGGCAGACTTTGTGCGCCCTGCGGAAAAATAGGGGGGTCAGACAGAGCAGGGGGGCTAGGCCGGAGAGGAAATGGTAGAAGACAGAAAGACCACCGACCTGCCTCTAGTGAGAGAGTGAGAGACCCAAAGACTCAGCTTCATCGTGGGAGATACCGATGATCCTAAAAGCCTTTGTTTCCACAGCGTGAAATCGAGCTAGGTGTGAGGCTCGAGCACCAGCCCGAGGGGAGAGCAGTACTCCATCAGACTGTGGATAAAAGCTTTGTCAGTGGTAAATTCATCCCATCAGATTCATCCCATCACGTCTTCAATTTGCCTTCCCTTATTTCCACTCATGGTACACTGAATAATGTGGTGAGGCAGTTGCTCTGAAACAGCTTGCCTTCTCTTCCTGGAAAGCAAATCCGATCAAAGGCAATATTAGTTCATTCCAAAAAGTCCACAGCAAGTGTGTGTCGCCTCTCAGAAGAGCTAGAAAACATCTGTTCAACCTCAAAAATGAACTTTCAAACATGTCTCCCTCCTCTAACACCTGGTGGCACCTTCTGTTTCTGGAATGTGCTCCCCTTCCATGCCTTCCCTCTCTTCAAATTACACCACAGCAGACTCCACTCGTGAGAAGGCCGAATGCCTCAATTCTAATTGATTCAAAATCTTGTGTCCCCAACCCCTCACTCTCGATAACCGTCCTTCCCTGTCATACCCAAATGCTCCTGTACTCTGTATATTTTGCAGCTGAGAAGGTAGAAAGGTTCTTTCAACCCTCAACTCTGACTCTGCTACTGGACTGGATGGCATCAGCTCACATGTCCTAAAAACCTGCTTTGCTGCTCTTGCACATCCTCTCTCTGCCCTTTTCACTCTCTCGCTTGCCCGAGGTCATTCCTCTTTTTTCATACTATCTTTTTTCACCCTGCCCTTTACACCCTGTCATTTGCGGTATGTCTTCCGTCTGCTTCAAAATCAGCCACCATCACTGCATTACACAAAAAAGGAGCAAAAACTTCTCCCCTCAACTCCAGATATATCAGCTTACTTCCAATCATCAGCAAAGTCATGGAATCTGTCTTCACAGTTGATATGAAATCCTTCCTGTTCTCCAACAATCTCATCGCAGATCACCAATTTGATTTCCGATGAGGTCACTCCACCTTTGACATACTGCTTCTACTCTCCCAACAATGGATGGAGGCCCTCAATATCAGTCATGAGATCAGAGCCGTCGTCTCTAGATGTATCTCATGCTCTTAATACAGTGTGGTGTTTTGCCTTGCTCTCCAAACTTTCTACCTATGTTAGTGGTTCTCAACTAGTGGTCTATGGTGACTCTTTCGTTGGTCCACAGGAACATTGTCCAAAATCACATGGCATGAGCAGGCGCCGCTGTCCGGCTGCTTTATGCCGAGTTTACAAGCATGCGGCGCATCATCCATCTCATTGCCATTTGCCAGTAGCTTCCATCTGAGAGGGTTGCGCTGCGTGCCATAATTATGGTATATATATATATATATATATATATATATATATATATATATATATATATATATATATATATATATATATATATATATATATATATATATATATATATATGAGCCTGGTGTTGGCGCAGTGGTTAGGGCAGCGGCTTGGGATCCAAGAGGTCCTGGGTTCAAGCCCCGTTGAGCCACTGAATTAATACACCAGGGGGTTGACTCAGCTTGTCATCCTTCCGAGGTCGGCGAAATGAGTACCAGTAATACTGGGCCAGTGTATACCCCGGTTAAAAAATAGGTGTACCATATCCCTGTGTCGTAAGAGGCGACCAGGGTTGCGTCAGGAAGGGCATCCGGCGTAAAACATGTGCCAAATCACTATGCGGATCATACGGATGATCCGCTGTGGAGACTTCCTAACGGGAGCAGCCGAAAGAAAAAGAAAAAGATATATATATATATATATATATATATATATATATATATATACATATATATATATATATATATATATATATATATATATATATATATATATATATATATACCATATATATATATATATATATATATATATATATATATATATATATATATATATATATATATATATATCAAATCCATGGTAAATTCTCCAACCTTTGATTGAACAAACAATGGCTCAACGTTTCGATTAAAAATATATGTGCCAAACAACATGCATCCGTTAACCCTTCTCAAGAGTGATAAAATTATCACAATATCCCCCTAAATACCCAAAGGTGGGGTTGAGCAAAGCTGGACAGCCAATCAACATCTGTATCACGTAGCTTGCACATTCTGACCATTTTCAAATTCAAAAGCCATTCGCTAATTAACGGATATGCCTGCTGTTGGCTTCATGATTAGGGTGGTGGGCTTGGGATCCTATGATTCTGAAGTCAAACCCCACTCGGTTGTTGAATTAATACCAGGTGTGGTTGACTCTGCCCGTCATCCTTCCGAGGTTGGCAAAATGAGTGCCAGCTTGCTGGTATACTGTTGTCGGAGTGGCGACCCATCCAGGATTGTGTCCAATAGCCAAGGAGTCAGCTTCGGTAGCATCGACGCTCTGCACAGAGTATGGTCTTGTTGGATCGATGGATGGATGGATTAATGGATCAAACAACATGTTTGTTTAAACAAATAGAATTACACCAACAACAGTTCAGATGAATTAAACTAAATATGAAATGAGTTGCTTCAAATAAAAATTAAACTCCATTCGTTTTGACTTAGTTCTTCAAATGAAGGCTCACATTTATGCCATTTTCTGTCATGAATGAGAAAATCCCTGACATCGTCTAACTTTATGTATAATCTGCACATGTTTTAAAGGAATTACACACATTGGCATTGCTTTGTTTTCACTGACGATAGCATCTGTTTTTTTTTGTATTAAAATGCCTGCACCTGTGCAGCACTCAACGGCATGTACTGTGTTCACTATAAATGCAACCACAAGCATACGTGACAAGGACAGTCAGGCCTGAATGTTTGGTGTAGGTGTTTTCCAGGTGAGTGAGACAGGTGCATGGGAGTGGCAAAAGTGGAAGTCATCATGACTATAAAGTACTGACTTTATTTTAGCTTCGTTTTTAATTTCTCATCAATCTGTGTTATTTATCAAAATGGAAATGACAAGGAACAGTCACAACAGAGATCTATGAGAGATTTTTATTTTCAGCGAGTGCATATCGCGCCGAAATTAAATTTCGACTTTGGCCTGGTGGTTGCATTTTTACTTAGGTGCGGCCGTACTGCTGATCACCATGCACATTAGAGCAGGAATTTGGAATTTGGCCAGGATGCCAGTCACAATCACCTCCTCTTTGTGAAAAACACCATTGATAATTTAATGTCCACCAGTAACCAATGTTGGCATCTGTGTCCCCATTACAACATCCCACTGGATGGACAGTGCCCTGTTGGTGATACATCAGGTTGACGGTTCATATTCCTGGCAGGAATTGAAAAGGCAAGTGTGCTACCTGTGAGTTATCCTGCCAGCACAAATATTTGGTAAAGTGAAAATAATTGATGTATTGATCGTTTTCATACCAGTGTAGATAATTTTGTGTGGGCTCTCTGAGGGTAATGAAGAGATAATACAAGACCAATTAAACTGCCCTGAAATCCACTCTGAAACACCAGCCTTTACAAACAGGAATAAATTTGTCTTCAAGAAGATGATGTATCTTCAATAACCCTCTCTCGCAGCTTTACCCCTCACTCTGCAGCATGCTTCATTAGGTTTCGGACAATCAGCGGTGGACATAAAGCCAAATGTATCGGACATCTTTTTCAGAAAAGCATCCTCTTCTCTTAGATTGTACTCCAGAATGATGAATGATGTTCTGGAGCAATTTGTTGAATGTTTTGTCCCTGTAAATGTAATCCCTTGGTGATGGCTTGTGAATGGGATGGTTTAACCACAGTATCGATAGGTGTTTAATGTTTATACGACATCAAAATGCATCCATTGGTGGTTTCAAGCAGAGTAATAGCTGTAAGGTTGAAAAAAATTTTTATGTATACATAGTCGAGGATCGTGAAAGAGCTCGTACACTGAATAGATGAGGATATAACAGGATGCAAAAGGAACAGGAGAGAGAGAGAGAGAGAGAGAGAGAGAGAGACAGAGAGAGAGAGAGAGAGAGAGAGAGAGAGAGAGAGAGAGAGAGAGAGAGAGAGAGAGAGAGAGAGAGAGAGAGAGAGAGAGAGAGAGAGAGAGAGAGAGAGAGAGAGAGAGAGAGAGAGAGAGAGAGAGAGAGAGAGAGAGAGAGAGAGAGAGAGAGAGAGAGAGAGAGAGAGAGAACGAGAGAGAGAACGAGAGAGAGAACGAGAGAGAGAACGAGAGAGAGAACGAGAGAGAGAACGAGAGAGAGAACGAGAGAGAACGAGAGAGAACGAACACCAACAGCAGAGTGGAAGGCCAAGACAGAGGGAGACTTGGACAAACAAAGAGTGTGGGGAGGAATGGGAGACAGGAGAGAATGCATGCAGTGGATAAAATAGATACAGAAGGGTACATCAAGGAATGAAAACTGGAAATTTAGATGGAGGAGTGATTGGGGTGGGGGTTAATGAGGGTAGAAAAGATCATGGTTTTAGATTGGGGATGATCTGAGATGGTGATGAACAGCTGTCTTGAAGACCTGGGTGGAAGAATGAGATTGAAGAGAATGTGGAAGCTAGTTTCACCGATGGGGGGAACAAAGATAAAAATGAAAAAAAGAGGAATGACCTCGGGCAAATGAGCGAAAAGGGCAGAGAGAGGATGTGCAAGAGCAGCAGTTCAGGTTTTTAGGACACGTAAGCTGATGCCATCCGGTGCAGCAGCAGAGTCAGAGTCGAGGGTTGAAAGAACCTTCTCTCCCTTCTCAGGTGAAAAAGAGTCCAGGAGCAGTTGGGTATGACAGGGAAGGATGAGAACCAAGAGTGAGTGGTTATGGACAAAAGATTTGGAAGCAACTACAGAATTGAGGGATTCGGTCATCTCATCGAGTGGAGTCAGCTGTGGTGGCATTTGAAGAGAGAGAGAGAGAGGGAATGGAGGGGAAGCATACTCCAGATACAGACTTAATAAGGCACCACCAACTTTAAGAGCATGGAGACGAGTTGGAAAGTTCATCCATGAGGTTCGGCAGATGTTGTTTCTGGCTCTTCTGAGAGTACACACTTGTTGTGGATTTTTTGAAATGCATTGAGATTGCCTTCTGTCAGATTTGCCTTCCAAGAAGAGAAGGGAAGTTGTTGCAGAGCAACTGCCTCACAACAGAATTCAGTGCACCAGGGGTTGAAAGAAGGGTATTTGATAATTATTGAAGATAATTATTGAAGAAGATAACCAGCACTGAGGCAGTCTCTGAGAATATCCAGAGAGATGTTTACTTTCAAAAGCATATGATCAGATCAACCAAATTGGGCAAAGGAAGAGCAAGAGTCTTGCAGGGAAGTTCATTATCATCAAATCCAGAAGGGAGGATTTGCCATTGGGAGAAATCTGGGTTGGACAGTTCACAGATAGTGTCAGTCCCATGGAGTCACAGAAGTCCTTTGCTGAAGTGCCATGGGTGGGTGAGAGGTACCAACTCGCAGCCAAGTTGCACGGTGACAATTGAAATAAAAGGAGTTGGGATGAGTGGTTAAAAGTTTGTCCATGTTGTCTGGGAGAGAGATGTAGAGGGAGTCGTCACTGTTTAGAGGACGGAACAACACACATATGGAGTGGATGGGAAGTCACAGCCAGAGGTACTCCTGGGGGTTGGGAGCTGTAAGGTCAGTACAAGGGAAGTGAGAAATTGAGTTATTGATGTGAAGTGCAACTCCACCCCGCTGTGTGGTTCTGGACAATCAAATCGGAGGAGACAATAACTGGAGAGAGACAATGAGGAGTCAGGGATGTCCTGTGGGAGGAACGATTCTGTTAAACCGATGATGTCTGGTTTATTGGCACTTGGTTGGATTGATTAGGGTCGAGGCTGTCAGGTTAGAGTGGAAACCTCAGATGTTTGAGATCCACACAGTTAGAGGTATGGGGAAGGAGGCATTGTGAGGGTGCAGAAGAACAAGTTGGTTGGGTGCAGAGGAATGACTGAGTGTGAGGAGTGTGGGGGAAGGATTGTGTGTGTTGGGTGTGGGGGAAAGAGTGTGTGGGGGAAGGATCAAGTGGGGTGCAGGGAAGGATTGTGTGTGTCGGGTGCGGGGAGGAATTTGTGTGTGTGTGTGGAGTGGGGGGGAAGGATTTAGTGTGTATGGGATGGGGTGTGGGGGAAGAATTGAGTGTGTGGGGTGCAGGAGAAGGACCAAGTGTGTGGTGTGTAAGGTACAGGGGAAGGATTGAGTGTGTGGGGTGTGGGAGGAGGATTGAGTGTGTGAGCAAAGGATTGAGTGTGTGGGTGAAGGATCGAGTGTGTGGGTTGTGGGAGATGGATTGTATGTGTGGGGTGCAGGGGAAGGAGTGTGTGTGTGTGTGTGTGTGTGTGTGTGTGTGTGTGTGGTGCGGGGGAAGGATCGAGTGTGTGGTGTGTGAGGTACAGGGGAAGGATTGAGTGTGTAGCGTATGGGGGAAGGATCGAGTGTGTGGTGTGTGAGGTACAGGAGAAGGATTGAGTGTGTAGCGTATGGGGGAAGGATCGAGTGTGTGGTGTGTGAGGTACAGGGGAAGGATTGAGTATGTAGGGTGTGGGGGAAGGATCGAGTGTGTGGGTGAAGAATCGAGTATGTGGTTTGCGGGGGATGGATTGTATTTGTGGGGGGTGGGGGACGGAGTGTGTGTGTGTGTGTGTGTGTGTGTGTGTGTGTGTGTGTGTGTGTGTGTGTGTGTGTGTGTGTGTGTGTGTGCGTGTGTGTGTGTGTGTGTGTGTGTGTGTGTGTGTGTGTGTGTGTGTGGAGCGTGGGTTGAGGACAGATGCAGAAAGGGGTGACATAAAGCTTTGAGGGGTGGGATGAGGGTGGATGCCTATTATGATTCAAAATTCCTAACTTTGACAAACGGAGATAAAGATCATGGGAAGGGAGATTAGATATTTTGTTGAATGCATGGAGAAACATGGAGCTATATGTGTGGGAGGACAGTTGGTGAACTTGGTTGATCGAGCATTTAGCTGACAAATGGTTTTGGAAAAGATTTGTGAAGAAGAAGAATAAAATAAAAAAATATAGTATTGAAGAAGAAGAACACATGTAGCATTTCAAAAGGAGCGATAAGGGTTGAAAAGCATTTTTTCCCCATGATTTTAAATGTTGTTAAAGGAAGAAAGCGATTTATATCCAATGAAGGTTCCATTTTGAGATATTGAGAAAAGACGGGGATGGGAGGGAAATGTAGAACCGGGAGAACAGGCAGAAATAAATTCAAGTAGAAATGAGATTGATCGTTGAGAGTGTGAAGTGAACGAAAAAGGTTTCTTTTTTTTAAGTGAGGAGGGGAAATAGGATGATGTGAAGGAGGTAGGATCAAGATATTCGGGAAGAAAGAAGCAAAACGAGGAACATGGAGACAAATAATAATTTTCACACTTTATATCCGAGGATAGGCCGTGTCAGGCCTTGAATAATACAAAACAAACGAAACAAACAGCACAAACAACGAACGAATTAACATGAAATATTGCACAGGATACAACAGCAACACTTAGATGAATGACAAAATATAAAACAAGATGAATCCAGTTTGGAAAACTCGATGTTCATGAGGTGGAATCGAGCAGCTCACATTTCACCGTGCACGTGCTGAAAACCCCAAACTGGAAGCTGCAGATATTGTTAACACTTAAAGAGATATGAAGATCTTCCATGATTAGATGAGAGATGCAGACTCTGTCTCTGTGTCTGTCTGTCTGTCTGTCTGTATGTCTCTCTCTCTCTCTCTCTCTCTCTCTCTCTCTCTCTCTCTCTCTCTCTCTCTCTCTCTCTCTCTCTCTCTCTCTCTCTCTCTCTCTCTCTCTCTCTCTCTCTCTCTCTCTCTCTCTCTCTCTCACCTATTCAAATATGCTCTGGGTGAACTTTGAAGATGTGCAAATAGAGTACCACCATATATCAAATTTAGCAGCTGACTGTGACAAAACATTGGATGCATTGGTCAAGGGAAGAAATGTCATAAATAAGTCAATCTTCAGGAAACTTATCAACCACACGGCTCAACCCTATGAGGGATCCCTGAGTCAGTCGCTCCTGGGAGATCGACGGAATATCTTCGTGCCACGGGCCTGTTCGAGCAGAACTGACGGGGGATAATAAACAACAACAACAACAACAACAACAGCAACCACACGGATATCTTAGCAAGTTGCTGTGATTTTCTCTCGGTACAAAATTTCTGATGTGAAACCATAATGATTTTAGAGATACATTTTTGTTGTGAAAACTGATCAGCAAGTGCCAGATTGAAGGTTTTGTTGATAACGAATGGTTTTATTTGAAGAAAATTTTCAGAAAAGAAGAAGTAAAAAATGACAGACATGAATCATTTTGCCCTGGTTTTATATGAGTTATTCCATGCGAGGTACCACACTTTGGTTTTGTGGCTTTACAAAAAGCATGACTGTCTCAATGATACTCCTTCTGCGCAGGTTATCATCCTTTTCCAGCAGGGTTTCGGGCTTAGATGCGGTCAGCCATTAGCCCTCAGAGGTAGGTTTGCACCATGGCTTATCAAGCCAGGTACTTTGCAAATTTTCTGCCTCATGTATTCCTCTTGCACTTATATGAGTTGCTGTCAGGACAATGATGCATCAGTAGGGTAAAAGTAACCTGTCTCATTTGTCTCAGTAGGGTAAAAGTAACCTCAAAATGTCGGGAATCCAGGTTCAAATCCAACATGCACCACTTATGTTTGTCCATTATGTATATTATTGTCCTTATAATTAATGTACACTCACACCAACAACAGACATTTTTAAGGCCATTTTCCCTGCTAGAGCGGCGGTTAGCCTTGTAGAAAGTACACTCACGTCCATTAATGTCTAAGTCTTTTATGTGATTTATCGACAAGCTCTGTTACGGGTCCTTTTTTTGCTCTTTTTTTTTTGTGGTGTAACAGGGTTACCCTTGGGCAAATAAAGGGAATAAACGAACAGCTAAAAAGGATAGAGAGGAGGGGAGAAAGCATGGTCAACCGAAAGTAAGAGGTTCAAGTTAGGTACGGTTAATAACGGAAAAAACGATTGTGGGTAGGAATGTGGGTTTGACATGAGATGGAGGTGCACTGCTTGCTTGAAGCTCTGGAGGGAGGAGTGGGTTTTAACAGCCTCAGGAAGGAAGTTCCACAAATGAGAGAAAAGAGGAACAAAAGATTAAAGTGGGCAGAAAGCCTGGATTTTGGAAGTTTAACCAGGAGTGGGTTATAAGGAAGAGCACGTGTCCTGGAGGAGTCGGGGAGAGGCGAATATTTGAGAGAGCAAAGGGAGCTATATCAGAAGAGAGTTGCCTTAGACCGAAAAGATTAACTTTTTGATCGCTTCTTATTTGTAGATATGATGGTACGATTTTTGTCAATCGTGAAAAAATGACAAGAGACATCAGGTTCTTTAAATAATCGTTGTAGAATCCTGTGAGTTTTTGCAGTTGTTGATCTCACCTTACGATGATGTCATCACTTTGTAAAAAAAACAAAATGATCTTATGGTGTTCTTGATTGAAGAGCAGTGAGGAGTGCTGCCTGCTGGTGAGATAGGTATTGAACGAACAAAATATTTGTATGTTTTTAGCCCAGCACAGCAAGACGCGTTGAAAATTGATAAACAATATTGATTCTGACATGCTAAAAGAACGAAACAAAAGGGTGAAAGTTTTATTTAATAACAGCAGCTTTGACTTAGCCTCATTGTTTGGAGGTCTATAACAAGCTTGAAGCCAAAGTTTGGGACAAATGTTCAAATTGGTAAAGCCAAGGTTACACTTTTCCATCTACGGAAAATTAAACAGTACCAGAAAAGGCAGTGGGGTTCCATCAAACTCAATTCAGCCAAGAAGTTTCTTTCCTTTTAGAATCTAACACAGTTCCACCCTTTGTATTGACATGTAACACATAAAGCTCAAGTAGTGTTTGCTTGTTTATTGAAATATGCTTCAAAAAAAAAAAAAATATATATATATATATATATATATATATATACACATATATATATATATATATATATATATATATATATATATATATATATACACATATATATATATATATATATATATATATATATATATATATATATATATATATATATATATATACATGTATATATACTGAACCAAATCCAACCAAATGTTGCATGTTGCCTCAGGGTACCCAATCAAACAGAAGACCAAATACTGCATTGAAGTCATAAGAAGGAACCAGAGCAAGTAAAGAGCAAATATAGAGTCATCAGGAGGAACCTGGATAGGACTTGGGGTTCAGCCGCTACTCCACTATCCTCAAACCAATCCAGACACAGCCAAGTGAGCCTTACAGAAAAAAAATTCTGAAAGAATACACTTCTTCTAGACAGATGGATCTATAAAGAACAAGAAGCGAATACTTCGATATCGCGCGGCTGGGGGCAGTAAAAGTCTAGGTTAAGGATGATGAAACAATTTTGCAGTTATAAAATATAAATGTAGACACGGTGAATTAGCATGCATGATGGGAAGAGTTTTGACGTTGGACAAATTTCTATTTGTAACCCTCAGATCAAAGGGACGTACACGGCCATAAGTGTGACAGAAGACGTGACAGAAGACACAGGACAGAATAGCCAATTATATAACAGCGCGATGTCGCCACGCTGTAAAAACAAACAAAGAGTAAAGGAGATAAAAGAAAAGAAAAAGCAAGAATTGGGATGAATAAAGAGAAATATTAAAAAATAGAAACTGTGAAAGATACAAAGAACGAGGATGTCGGGAAGAAACCAGAGAGATTTCATCTCCAGAGAGATAGATTTCAGCAGTTACTCCCCAAGCTCAAATGCAGCAACAGGTACAAGCTACCAAGTATGGTCTCTCTCAGGGTAGCATATCTGGGAGAGAGGGTTCACGGTGGGGGGAAAAGACCCCAATTATCTCAATGTAAGTGTGGATCACATAGGACCACCCGGTTGTTCGGTTTTACAAATCATCTCCTTCTTATCATGGAGTACGGTAGTTCTCCATATCTAGAGATGTCATGGGAAAAATATAGAGAAAGCTGAAACGTGATAATTGACTTCCAATTCCGCGTTCACAGCACATGGGCGTCCTGATTGGTGCTTGCTCTTTCCAGATCATTTAAGCGAAGTTCTCCAGACAAGATATGTAGTGTTTTAGTGTTATAATTTTATTCCTGTTTTGCTGGTCGTGTTTTTTTGCCAATTTTTCTCTCCAAAACTGTATCCTAATGTGATGAGCCATCCAGTTTGTATCAGGGTAAAGTCTGGCCTACTGGTAATAGTCAGGTTGTGCTTTGTCTATGCTTTTTTTGCCTCGTTTTCACTCCTTTGATCCCAAGTATTGTTGTTTCTGATCCCTCAGCTCAATCCATTTCCCAACCTCGCTAAAAAGTACATACATATCACTCCTTCATGCTGAAAAAAGACACAAATTCATCATCGGCATTGACACAAAATCATTTCTTTTCTCCAACGACCTCTTCTCATCTCATCAATTCAGATTCATATGAGGTCACGCTTTCTTGGACATGCTGCTTCTGCTCTCCCAACAATAGATGGAGGCCCTCAATATCAGAAATGAGACGAGGGCGATCTCTCTGGACATATCTCGAGCTTTCGATGCAGACTGACATCCTGCCTTGCTCTCCAACCTGTCTGCCTATGGAATTCAAGGCCAACTACACTCCTGCAGTACTGACTTTCTCCACTCTCGAAGTCAACATGTGGCTCTCAACGGAATCCTTTCTTCTCCTCTCCCTGTCAAGGATGAAGTACCACAAGGCAGTGTTCTCGCCCCCATGTTATTCCTAATCTTCACCAATGATCTCACTGACTCTCTGGAAAATCCTCTTCATCTCTTTGCTGATGACTCCACTCTCTGCTGTGACATCTCTCATCATTCTGACAAACAGACTGCAGCCTCTTCTCTCTCCTCAGACCTTGACAAAACCACAAACTGGCTAAACACTTGGAATATTTTCTTCACGCACTCACTTTCTCACGCCTGAGAAATCCAACGCACTCACTTTCTCTCACCGAAAAGACCGTACCGCAAATCCTCCCACCTACTTTCTCAACAACGCTCTTGAAGAAGTTCAGTCACTTAAACTCTTAGGTCTCACTCTCAGTCATTATCTTGCTTGGGCAAGCCACATTTAAAGTTCACCTCCAAATCCAGATGCCAACTGGGCATCTTCTGTTTTACAAAGTCCTTCCTTGGCACACCTGCACTCCTATCCACCGACAAAGCTTTCATCCACACCTTGATGGAACTCTGCTCTCCTAACTAGGCTGGTGCTTCTGCCTCTCACCTTGCTCAGCTTGACACCATGGAAACCAAGGCCTTCAAGATCATTGGAATCTCTCTCACCGAAGCTGAGTCTATGGGCCTATCACTACACCATTGCCAACAGGTCGGTGGCCTGTCTTCTTCCGCCTCCTTTCTGGTCTTGCAGTCCTCCTCCCCCTCCCAAGTATCTTTCGGACACACGCGGTCCACCAGCAACCCTCTTCTCGTGAAACTGCCAAAATACATAACCACGACTCACCTCCCCTCATTTGTTTGTCTTTTTTCCCCATCTGTGGAACCAACCTCCACACTCTCTTCAATCCCATTCTTCTCTCCAGGTCTTCAAGACAGTTGTTCACTCCTGCCATTTCAGATCATCCCCAATCCAAACCCATTATCTTTTTTCTACCTGTTCAGCCACCCCCTCCCCCTCCCAAAATTTTACTTCTTTATCCATCTTGTCCACCCATTGCATTATTCCCTCCCTCTAATCATGAACAACATCACTTGTTTGTCCGTCTCCGTCTATTTTCTGATTCTGCCCTGCTGTTAGCATTTTCCCCCTTCTCCTTCTGCTGTTCCTTTTGGTATGTTGCGTCCTGATCCATTCTGTGTTCTAGTTCTTCCAGGAGCTTTGACTATTATATATGTATTCAAAACATGCTGAATACCATGAATGACCCCGACGTTGAATGAAAGCTGATTACCAAATGATGTTGATACTTGGGCAGCTGATTACCAGTCAATACAAATGCGTGAGGCCGCTCGAAACAAAGACCTCCATTCTCCAGATAAATTTATTTCCAACGTCATCACACGATTTTCAAACCCGCGCTCACGACCGTTAAATAAATACTCTGAATTCTTGTAAATCATGGCTTTCTCTACAAAGTGTTGGTATTCAAGAGAAAGGACCCTCGGACCACCGAAAAGTTCAATCTCTCGCGAGATCAGGCGATCATAAGGCGCCATGTTGCCTGCACAGCGTCACGTGACCCACCAGCTCGCGGTCTGCTGAAATATTTTAACAACATTTTAAAACGGCCATTTTTCGCCAGAATTATTTTTGGATACCTGTAGAGCACGTCACCAAACATTCAAAAATATAAGCCAATATCGGATAGACGCTACCGATAAGCAGTCATCCAGGGGGACACAGTACGAGTTCAAGCAGTGAATGGAAAGCATGTGGTGTTCTTTTCAATACCCAACGGTGATTTGAATTTAATACATTTTCCTCATGAAAGGTGTGTTTCCGCTATGATTTTATGAAAATAATCAACGTTAAGACTGTAACTACACCAGAAGGTCCCAAAAGTGAAAACAGAAATCGAATAGAACTTAAGATAGTGTCGTGAGGCAGCATGGAAGAGGCGATGGAAGCCAAAGGAAGCCTCCCCTCAGAGCAATGCATTCCACACAGACAGAGGATACAAAACATTCAAATTTTACAAATATTGATGCAACCGAGTGTGAATCAACCGTAGCGACTGTGAAAAGTGAAAACAGAATTAAAATTGAACTTAAAATAAATAAACGTGTGAGGCCGAGTGGAAGCCAATGGATTTCAATGAGGCCAATGGAATCAAACAGCAACTGCTACCCACGTACAGTACATGACGTGCAAACGGTATAAAATGTCATTTTTACAAACTTTATGACAATCGAGTGTTAATCAACCTTACCGACTGCGAAAAGTGAAAACAGAATTTAAATTGAACTTAAAAAAAAAAAACAATTAAAAAAACCCCTCCTATTGACAGAGTCAAACGTCGGGGTAAAAATGCATTACGGTGATGTTGAAATCTGAGTGAGAAGAATTCGAAATTTTCAAAATGTTTCATTTCACTCACTTTAAGTGGAGCTTCAAACCAAAGCAGCAACACTGAGCTTTGTAGCGACGCGGATTTTTGCTCACGCCATATCAACAAGGGTGGTTGATGAAGGTGATGTTGGCTGACTTCCAAGCAGATGGAAGATAACCTCGGGTAAATTACAGAGTGAATATAGCAGAATGTTTGTGAAGTTCAACATGTTGTCTTTCTTTTGATTAAATCCATCAGCAAAGCTATGGGTACTTTTGTTAGTCTGGAATAAAGCAAAAAGTCTCCATCGTGTTCCTCAAAGCAGATGTTGAAGAATACATTGTTGATAAAGATTGATAATTTCGGCCAAATCAGAATTTTTACTTTATGTTTAAAAAAAAATAAATAAACAATGCTGTGCTTACTCATGGCAGAATAAAAACAACTTGCGCGATGACCCAAACACATCCTGCCTGACCTGTACTCATGCAATGGTCACGGGCGATCGAAAATAGCCAGACGTATGTGACTTGGCACAGAAAGTTTAGAATTGGTAAACTAAGCTGCAAGTAAGGCAATTCAGACTGAACAGTGCAGAGTTAGATAAGACTCAGTTGCTGGAATCGAAAATCAAGCACACCTTGCCGGCATAATATGAACGTACAATGCATGGCGGTGTGTTATTAGCTGGCACACAGAGACAGGGCTAATCCACTGACATTGTATAAATATATCTGGCCGGGGGAAATTAATGTACAGGGTGCATCATATCTCGTATTACCCCTGTATGTGTTAGTCACACATCAGATGACCTGACTCAGGGTGTAATAAAGTTTTCAACTATCTCTCCGAAACAAAAATATGTTACGTTCACGGTCAAAGAGAACACGGAGACACATTAAACTATGCTATGAAAATGATGGTGCACACACTGACGTTCTTGACACTTGAAATGCCATTATATGGATGCAAATGTGATGCAATATTGATTCAATAATGATTTTTTTAAAAGTTCGGCCGAAAAACATGCAGGTAGTGAAGCAGTAATCTCAACATTGCAAACAAAGTTCGATTGAATGAAACTTTAAAAATGGGAAATGCCCCTCCCCCCCCCCAAAAAAGTGGTTTCCCAAATCATAAAATGCTGACATCACGTAAGCACATTGGTTTCTGCTGAGAAATACTCTTTCTCACGTGACTATGCCGAGCGCAGGCAATTCAAAATAAAGAGTGAAGGAATGTTTCATTGACATGACTTCCTCATTGAACTAGGCCACAAGCAAGATGTCATGAAGCATTGACGAAAGTTCTACAAGGATGTCTCAACCCCATTCAAGGGTCACTTTATGTTCACATCTATGCATATTTATATTGTGCTTCGTTTGGATCTCTATTTCCACCATTAAAAACACATAATGATATTTTTCTTTTTGTTTCATCATCGACGTAATCAAAGATTTTTATGTCACATTCAGTGTCAGAAAAGAAGAAGAAGCAAAAAAAAGACTATGGTCAGAATCTCCACAATGAGCATTTCATCACTGTAAAAGAAACTGTTAATCCGCGTTTCCTTCTTCGTCATTCGATAAATGAGGAAGTCAATGGAACAAACAGCAGCACTGGTTAAAACTGCATATAATCGTGCGATCGGGTTTGCTTGAAGTGATTTGGCTGAGATATTAAACACTGTGAGCTCATCTTGTATTCACAATTAAACCCTTCATTATGGCATTCCTCATTCAATGGCAGGCTCTATCACCTTCGGTTATGTAAAGGTGGTTATGTGCAGAGGTGAAGCGAAGGGTGCTGGACGCACCTTGATGTGTCCTGATGAAATCTGCATCTCGTGCAGGCGGCGTAGAGTGGTGTCGCGTTCGGTGAAATATGCTGCTGTGAGCTGATGCAGCGAATCTGTAATTCTTGAGAAGTTCTCAGCAGGAAGGTCTCCATTTCCATGCTCCACGAACACCGTTAGAGACTCTTCGCCTGTGACAAATGTAATATAACATGTAATAATACATTCTAATGGCATGGTGTAGGCCGTGCACAGATGAAGGAAATATATTTTCTCTCATTTTGCAGTTTTAGATGACTCTTGGCTGGGCATGAATTATTTTTGGATCAAACAGTTTTTGTTAATGAGGACATTAATTCTGGAACAATGATGTCCACAACTTGCTGAATGAAATATTTTGCAAACCCATATGACTGTTCCATACAGCCCAGGACATTAAAATAAAGAATAATCTGTCAAGTACAATGGTGAAAATGCAGCCTTTTTTACTCCTCCTCCTCTCCCAAAAGGATTGTTTAATTTGTTACCTTGAAGAAAAGTGATCTCTGTCTCTGTCTGTTTGTCTGTCTGTCTGTCTGTCTGTCTGTCTGTCTGTCTGACTATCTCCCCACCCCCCCATCTCTCTCTCTCTCTCTCTCTCTCTCTCTCTCTCTCTCTCTCTCTCTCTCTCTCTCTCTCTCTCTCTCTCTCTCTCTTGGGATGACCTTTGAAGAAAAATAAGGTTGTGGGCCCACAGTTTCAGAGGGGTTGTGGAATTTAAGGGATGAAACCTCAGTGATAAATGGTGCCCAGCTGATAATCTAGATTCCCATTAAACCATGCAATTACAGTAGTAAGCTGAAGTAATTTATGCAGATCTCCCTCTATTGCCCTTTTTCTCTTCCTCTCACCATACCCATTTCGCTATTTCTTTGAACACCAGTAAAATATTGTCACGGATCCGGGATTAGAGGCTTGCCACGAGGTGAAGCACTCGGGATCCTGCCGAATGCAGGATCCTGAGGCTGCCGGGCACAAATAACTCCGCACACTGGCAGGTTGCTGGACAAGCATGAACGCCGATTGGCACAGCCAATCCGGACAGGGCTACACTAACTCGCGTGATACCTTACCCATGGACAGTTAGCTAATTAGGGCCACGTGCCCTCAGTGCACACGCGGATTACTGCCGAGAATTACAGTGGGTGCGCACTGGCTAACGAAGCAAATTATTGGGGTAGAACTTCCCATCTAACCTTACTTATGCACTGGGTCAGACCAATAAAGGAAAAGACAATCGAGACAGATTGGAAATAACAAACAATTATATTTATTACAACCACACAAGCAAGCAATCATTTAAAAGCAAGTATTTCGAAGCAAGAAAGCAAAAAGGCACAGAAGAGCAGATTTAACCACAACACATATTCTTCTTCAATCTCACTTAAACAAAAGACTTGGCCATCATTCACTCAGGGGAGAAGAATAAAACAAGGACTTGAAAATAAAAGTAAAGTATGGAGAAAATGAAAGCAGTCTTTTATTTCTGCCCTCACCTCACACAAGTTCGGCAGCTCTTCAGTGTTTCAAAAAAATTGATACAATTTTGACTTCCTGCAATTTCTTTGTTTTTTTACCTATACCGTTTTCCTTTTCAACGTTTGGTGGTGTTATCGTGCTATTTGTTCCCTGGGACTTCTAGCTCCGTAGCTCAACTATGCCATTGACAGTGAAGCAGAAGACAAAATTGGTGGCTCTGTGGTATGAGACTAAATCATATATAGACACCTGCCGGAGGTTCTGCCGGGAATACGACCTCAAAACAGGTGATGGACCCACAAATTGTTCCATTCAACATATTGTGAAACATTTTGAGCACAAAGGAACAGTGCACAACCAGAGCAAGGGTAACAGTGGCAAGTCAGCATCAGTAACCAAGAGCCAAGCCAACATCGACACTGTGCAGTATTCTGCAGTGAACAGTCCCAAGAAGTCTCACCGCTGGCGCTCCCGGGAGCTAGGCATCAAACCAACATCAGTCTGGCATAACCTCTCTTTTCCCAGACAACATCTTTATTAGGCATAAAATTAGTCAAGATAACATGAGGAGGAGACTTGATATGTGCAATTGGCTCATTGACAGGATGGAGCAATACCCAAACTGGATCAACCTGATCTGGTTCAGTGATGAAGCCAATTTACACTTGAACCATGCTATCAACAACCACAACAACATTTTCTAGGGGGTAGAACCACCTGAAGAGATCACTGAGAGGTACCTGAAAGGGCCCAAGGTCACATGCTTCTGCGCCTTCAATGCCAAATGGGGAATGCTAGGGCCTTAATGGTTTGAGAATAACAACGGCAGGATGGTGATGATCAACGGTGAGGCTGTGCTCCAGAAGACACAATGATCCAGCCCAAAAGGTCACCCCAAAACAGCCCAGCATGGCCTGGTTTACACAGGATGGTGCACCCCCGCATACAGCTGGTGACACCATCACTTTTCTGTGGCAGCTCTTCAGAGACCACCTTGTTGCCCTGGGTACCACTTATGACTGGGCACCCAATAGTCCAGACTTGAACCCTCTGGACTACTGGTTCTGGGGGGCTGCCAAGGGCTCTGTACATGCCAACCGTCCTGCCCCACTGGATGATCTGAAGCAGGTGTCAGACGACCTCCAGGCAGTACTACATGAGGCCTACAGAAAAGTTGGATAGAACTTTGGAGTCAGAATCAATGCCTGTCTGAACCGCGGAGGGGCATACATCGGGAATGTCAATTGCAAGGATTTTGCGTAAATGCCAATTTCAGACCCAGGGCTCTCACTAACTCGAGCAGTGACTTACTGCAATAGCAATCAGCAATAGAAGATACCATGTCATGAGCTTTCAATAAATGTTTGGTTCATGTTCCTGAGGTTTCTCTGTCTTTGTAAATAAACATTTAAAGTTGCATCACTGTATATAAGAGAATGCGGAGGGAAATTGATGGGGAAGATGAGCAGTGGCTATGTGACGCGATGGAGACGCGCAGCCACATCCCTGAGGTTCCCAGACCCAGTAGGCGAGTGCTCTCAGGCGTCCTGGATGTGCTACTCAATATGTGACTCGCCCTCTTCGGCCTCAGCTTCTGGTGCCCAGACCCAGTCGGCGAGTTCTCTCCGGCGTCCCAGATATGCGAGTTATTAAGGCAACTCGCCCTCCTCTACCTCAGATTCTTCCCCCTCAGGCCCACATCGATGAGGTGCCACCATTCACCCTCTTCGTCCTTCATAGCTGACAGGATTGAGAGGGCAGGATGACGCTCATGAAAGAAGTGTTCTTTTTCCACAGAAGCTCGACACCAACTGCTTGTGAAACCTTCCTTTGCCTTCTCCTCTCCTTCACTCACGAGCTCTTTTCGACCCAGCTCGTGCGAGCCTGCACCGTGCGCTTCTGCCTTTCTGCTTCTCTTAGCCTTCTACTTCACTCAGCCTTTCTACTCTCTGAGCCGTCTGCTCAGGAGCTTTTTTTGTCCCTGCTAGCGAGAGCTTGTCCCATTCGCTTCTACATTTTTGCTTCTTCTTAGCCTTTCTGCCTCTCTCCCTGATCATAAACCTCCTTCAAGGCACGAATGTTCTCTGACAGGCAAATTATGTTGCATTCCGATCTCGCCTCTTCATATCAGCTTACTTCCCTCCTCCCACTCGTCTTCTCTCTCATTGGTCCGCAGCCGATGAGGGCGGATCCACAACGTTACTTATGGAAATTGCTACGGCATGTTTAGGGAACTTTCAACACAGCCCCCAGCCTCACCCTTTACGTGGCCAAGACCACGGTGACAGCTCCAATCCCCCAACCCCCCCATACCTCCCCTCCCCACCAAGCACTCGCAACATGCCCACTCGTACAGTTGTGCACTACACCTCACATGCCATGATGAGCACCAAGCATCATAAACATGCATGTGAGAGCACCCGATGGGTTAATGACCACAGATGGGTCGAACGTGCCCAATTAAGCAATGCGCAAATGGAGGGAACATGGAGAGGAATTCTGCCAGACCGAAGGACAACCGAACAGCTGCAAGGCCGAAGGTAAGATGGATGGGGTGAATGAGGAATGATTGAAAGTCACAGTGAAGAATGGGGGAGACATTACATTTGACAAATACAGCCTAGACAACGCATGTCCCCTGAACAGCCCTTTGACAAGGTCAGGTCAGGTATGGGAGCATGTGCCAGAACAGCGCGTCGCTGCGTCCACTTTCCGCCGGTACTCCAGGGGCCTCCGTCTGGCCATCCGCCAGGCAGATGCCAGGCCCATCCCCATCTCCTTGAGATGATGGTCAACATGTTGCAACCATGAGGCACGTGGTCGACCCACTGGCCTCCTCCACTCATGAGACTCCCTCGCTGAGAGAATCTGGTGAGCAGGATCAGAGTCAGGAAAACGAGCCACATGTCCATACAGCGCAACTGACGCTCACGGACTATGCAGGTAACAAATCTCATCCGAGTCTCTCTCAGCAACCGCTCGTTGGACACAAAATCCGACCAGCGATAGCCAAGGATTCTCCGAAGAGACCTGGTACCAAAGGAATTAAGTCTCCGTCTCAGATCCTTGGTCAGAGTCCAAGTCTCGCACCCATAGAGCAAGACTGGAAGTACCAAGGACCTGAAGACTCGGACTTTCGTCCTCCCGCACAGGTACCGGCAGCGCCACACCCCATGATCCAGTGAATCCATGACTCCCCAGGCCCGACCCAGACATCTATTGACCTCTGACTCGCAGCCAGCAGAGACATGAATATCACTGCCAAGGTAAGTGAATCTCTCCACGACCTCAACATCCTCACCACAAACAGACACAGACAGGACAGCAGCATCCAAGATGTCACCGAAAGCCTGGATCTTAGTTTTGACCCAAGAAACCCGTAATCCCAATGGCTCCGACTCCTCATTCAGCACCTCGAGGGCCCCCAAGAGGATGTCTAAAGTCTCCGCAAAGATGACTGCATCATCTGCAAAGTCAAGGTCCGAGATCTTGACATTCCCAAATGACGCACCGCAACTTGATCTCTCCGACATCCTCCCTAGAATCCAGTCCATACAAGTGCTGAAAAGTGTGGGGGCAAGTACACATCCCTGACGAACTCCAGTAACAACTGGAAATAAGTCAGAGATGGTACCACCACACTTCACAGCACTCTCAGTACCAGAGTAGAGTTCAGACATCAGATCGATCAGTTTTGGTGGCACCCCACGAAGACCAAGAATCCTCCAGAGGACATCCCGATTCACTGAATCGAACGCTTTACAGAGATCAACATAGGCTGCAAAGAGCCCCTGCCGAAACTCTCGTCTGCGTTCGGTGAGGACACGAAGTGCAAGGATACGGTCAACCGTTGACCTCTTTGGTGTAAAGCCTGACTGCTCTGGACGCTGGTGCTCAAGCAGATGGTGGCGAACCCTATTGAGAATTATCCGAGCAAAGACCTTGCCCGGCACTGAGCGCAGCGTCACCCCTCGGTAGTTGTTGCAGTCTTGGCGGTCACCCTTCCCTTTCCAGAGAGGGACAACAAGGCCCCTCTTCCAGTCAGTTGGGATGATGCCTGTGTTCCAGGCAGAGCACAAAACTGCATGCAACGACACGAGTGCAGCATTTCCACCAGCCTTGAGAAGTTCGGCATGGATGCCACAGATCCCTGGAGCTTTGCCCCGTTTCAACTGGTTCACCGCAGCCCGTGTTTCCACAAGCGTAGGTGGACCACAGTTGATTCGAGGGTCAGCAACAGGGATTGTAACACCCTTGACGTCCAACTCGACAGTTGGGGGATCAGCCTGGTACAACCGCTCAAAGTAACCGGCCCAGCGGGCCTTCACTTCAGACTCCTCTGTCAAGAGCCCACCACTCTCTGCTCGAACTGTAGTGCTCTGAGGGATGGGCTTGGATGAACGTAATGCGTGAATTCCCCTGTAAGTGGGACGAGAAACACCTGTCCACAGGTGATGCTCTACCCCCTCACAGAATCCTCGCACATAGGCCTCCTTGTCCACCCTCAGTGCACGTACAGTTTTACGCCTCAGCTCCCTGAACAGCTCAGCTCTGCCATTCAGCCTGGCCCTGCGACTCTGGTCAATGGTATCCAGTGTCCATTGAGAGACAAAATTCTTCTTTGCCCTGCGGTGAGCTCCAAGGCATCCACCGGCAACATCAAGGACTTGGTCTTGAAGGCGCTCCACAACTCTTCAGGACCCCCCAAAGCACCCAGACCCCCCAAGTGTCCACTCAGCCTGTTCGCAAACTCCTCAGCTACTCTCTCATCCCTGAGCTTGGCAACATCCAGTCTCAGCTGGGATGGTACCATTCTCCAGGATTTAAGGTGCAGCTTTAGAGTTGCTACAACAAGCCTGTGGTCAGTATTGAGGAACTGAGCACTCCGGTAGACCCTGCAGTTCTGGATCATCCTCCAACGACCGTCAATGAGGACATGGTCAATCTCCTTTGCCACACCACCAGCGTTGGAATACCAAGTCCAGCGATGAGCTTGTGGGCGCTGAAACCATGAACCGGCCACCCTAAGTCCATGACTTCTTGCAAAGTCAAGGAACTTAGTACTATTCTGGTTCATAGTTCCTGACCCATGGGGACCAACACACACCTCATAACCGTCCCTATCAGTTCCAGTCGATGCATTGAAATCCCCCAAGACTAGAAGTGTATCTCGTCTGGGGCACTGATCAACCACAGACTCGAGTGTGGCGTAGAATGCATCCTTCACGGTGAGATCACTCGCCTCATTCGGAGCATAAACAGAGTCCAGGGAAATGACACCTAAGGAGTGACGAATCCTTAATCTCATAATACGCTCGTTGACCGGTGTTACCTCAATTATCATTGGGGTCAGCTTATTGGACACAGCTACAGCAACTCCTTGGGTATGGTAACCATCAGAGCGACCAGACCAATAGTAGGTGTAACCACCCACCATTATCTCGCCGCAATCCGGTCTCCGAACCTCAGAGAGCTGCAATCCCGATGTCCAAACGCTTGAGCTCAGATGATAACAGAGACAGGTGATCATCCTCTCTTAGGGATAGGACATTCCAGGCACCCACCTGAAGGGACCGCCTCAGGTTAACCCAAGGAGACCGCCGTCTGGTGGACGACACCTCAGCACCACTCCGACACACTCTCCCGCAAGCTGACCCAGGGATGTTACCCCGTGGTTTCCTCCTATCAAAGATTGGGGGTCCCGAAGGCTTTGCCCCAATCCTGTCATCTGGTGAGCTGCCCTGCGAAGGGAAGCTGCACAGGGAGGTACTCCCACAGAGTGGGTTTTCAGATTTTTTTTGCGTTTTTGCGTTTTGCGGAATGAAGGGTTTTACGGTGGCCGGAGTGCAAATCCTGCCACCAACCTCCTAATAAGAAGTGACCCAACTGCAGGAGGACGTCCGCAGACACAGTTGGGCACTAGATATGGATGGCCGTTGGCTCACAAGGAGCTCCTCCGCCCTTTGACAGGTTTTGTTTTTAATCCTGCTGGGTGTCCATATCCAAACACCCTCCTCACCAGAAACCTGGTGGGGGAGACGGTTTAGTCGCCGACAACCCGACCATGGAACAGGTTAGTACAGGTTTACATGGTACCTGTAGCAGGTCACAGATCGAACCTGACCTGACAGAAAGGGACCAAGGACTATCTATTTTAAGACTAATGAAATAACTGCTCTTCAGGTCACTTATGTGACGATGTATTCCCCCTTCCCCTGGGGTAAGTTTTTCAAAACCCTCCCAATTTTAAGCATCAAATGACCTGAATAAATATGTAACATCAACCAGACAATCCAACAAGTTACTAGTAGAATCATAACCTTACTAGCAGAGACCAGTAGAACATCCACATAATGTGAGATGTGACTTCAAGTCCTCGATTTCCCCCACCTCCTCTTCCAAACCCCAAGTCCTCACCCTCCTCACTCCAAGCTTTCAAGCACCTTGACTACCTTGACCACCTTGACCACCCAGATGATGATGTTTACAAACTCTTCCCATCCGGTTCACCATTTTTTGTAATTGCTAATCACCTCCACATAGTAAATAAATAAATCCGTATTCCGGTGTGAGTAATTATGGGGCTGCCTGCTGCGTATATCCCTTATCATCTATGTATAATTCCAGCAATGTCTGTGTGTCTGTGTGTCTGTGCGTGTCTGTGTGTGTCTGTGTGTGTGTGTGTGTGTGTGTGTGTGTGTGTGTGTGTGTGTGTGTGTGTGTGTGTGTGTGTGTGTGTGTGTGTGTGTGTGTGTGTGTGTGTGTGTGTGTCTGTGACCACTGTTTCTCGACAACCACTGGTCCGATCTAATTGAAACTTGCCAGGTATATTGCTGGGGACCTGAGGATGTGCCTTTTCAAGATTTGATATTAATAGGAAAAGTGCATTCCAAGTTATGGCCATTTATTTACCAACCAATGACAGGACACGTTGCTGCGGCCATTTATTTACCAACCAATGACAGGACACGTTGCTGCGTAGGCATGGCCAATGGGGGAGAGAACCTCAGCCACGTTCGCCATTATGCGTTTTTCTCTTCTCTTCTCTGTGTGTTTTTCCTTGCGAAAAGGCAAAATACGTTGGCGCTAATTGAATAATTGGTCATTAAAACTAATAATTTATCAAAACGTTGGCAGATCCAGCAGCCTCCGCATTCTTGCCCTGGATGAGGAAATAAAGAAGCGCCGTGTCCTCAGCAATGTTGTTTATGAAGAGGTGCTAATGAGATAAAGGTGTGTACATGGAGACAATTTTTTTTAATTATTTATTTATTGAAGAAAAATTGTTCCGAAAATAATTTATCAAAAAAAGTGCACAACTTTTTTTTGTTTCCAATTGTCAAAACGGTGTGGTCTTTGGAAGTGTTAAGGAATTCAGCTCTACTCAACATGCTTGCCAACGAAATACATCTCAATTTGGTGGTATGCTTTGCAAACTATTTATTTTTTAACTATTTTAAAACTAAAACAATTCGAACATGGAATACCTAATGATACTGTACTTTCAGGTCTCCTACAAATCCTAGCCTATCGCCTCACCGTGGCATAGGAGTGGCAATGGTCAATGGCAGCGAATGTCATGGCAAGCAAAGACAGGGAGGTAAACTTGATTTTAATTTGGATTTTAATTAACTCCGTGTGTAAGTATCACAGCAGTTGTTACTTCAATGAAAGCGATAATTCGTGGAATGATGTGAACATTCCGTACGGGCACGCACTACTTCTGGATAGTGATGACTCACTGTATTCTAATAATTTCTCGATTTCTTATGCGCATTTATAGATAAACACAATGCCTCAATCCAGTCTTCGTTTACGAGAGTGAAGGAACGGCCTGTGTGGTTGCCGAAAGTTTTTTTTTTTTTGCACGTACAGCCACGCACGTATGGGCACGCGAGAGCGAAGGAACGGCCTGTGTGGATGTTGTTTCTGGCACGCGGTTTGAAAGTTTTTTTTGTCTTTTTTGTATGTACGGGCACGGACGCATGCATGCACGGTCACGCACATATGGCCACGCACGTACGGGCATGCGAGAGTGAAGGAACAGCCTGTGTGGATGTTGTTTCTGGCACGCGGTTTGAAAGTTTTTTTTGTCTTTTTTGTATGTACGGGCACGGACGCACGCATGCACGGTCACGCACGTATGGCCACGCACGTACAGGCACGCGAGAGCGAAGGAACGGCTAATGTGGTTGTTTCTGGCAATCGGTTTTAAAGTTTTTTTTTTTTGCACGTACGGGCACGCACGTACGGGCACGTGCGAGCTAAGGAATGGCCTGTGTGGTTGTTGTTTCTGGAACGCGGTTTGAAAGTTTTTTTTTGGGGGTTTGCACGTACGGCCACGCACCTACGGCCACGCACCTATGGGCATGCACTAGTCTTGTACAATGAGGTTAAATATGCATTCTGTAGTATGGAGATCGCCCAGAGGCCCAGGGGTTGGAGGGGTTATAACTGTTGGATGTTTGTTTCATAATGACGTGTCGATCAAATCTCGTCATGTCTCACGCCGTACGGGACCAATCAGCGACAGGCAGGATCACGTGTCGCGTTATTTCTTGAACTTCCTTGTCTTCCTCTCTTTTCCTTTTGACGTGTTTGATTGTAATATCCACTTTCCTATAATTTCATCATTTTTATAATGTGTGCGGCCATCCGAGGATAATTGTAATCAGTGGTCTTTGTGAAATTTTCTCTCTTTCACCGATGGAGTTTCCTGAAGCATGGCCTGTGTGGACACACGAGAAATGCCATGACGTATTGACATATGACATGTGACGTGACAGGCGTGTGAGGGGGAAAAATCGAATTGTTAGCTGGTGCTCCAAGGGTCTGGACAAAAAGGTAAACATGGTGAGAGGCCTCAACAAGTGTGTTGGTTTGGAAGGATCCCCTCGAGGTAGCACAATCTCCTCCAAGCTGTCTCGCCTGGGTTCAAATCCCGACCGAGCTAAAAACTGTTTATCCCGGTATTTCACAGGCAGATCATCTCTCCTTGCCTTCCTCTGCTGCTCTGTCTCATCAGCTCTAGCTTCTTGGCCATAGAAATAGCACACGATGCTACAAGCATGTTTGATGCAGTTGTTCATGGCCTTGTAGCATTCCTCCCTGTTGAACTGCTTCAGCATTAAGTTGCCTTTCACCAATCCCAGGTCTGCTGAGACAAGGGCGAAGATTATTATACGTTTGTTGTTTTTATTTCCAAACGGTACTAATATTATTATTGTTGTTAATATTATTCGTAACGATAAATGCTTTGTCACAATGTTATTATTTTTGTGATTTATTTTGTAATTATGATGCCATGCCATGGAAGGACCTATTAAACTGCTCGATATACCTTAACATGGCGCACGTTTACAATTATGGGAATTCTTGAGGATTCTTTGTAGTTAATTAGCCTAAACAACTCAAGACATCACCACAAAATCGAAATCTATTCTCATTTTGAACAGCTTCCAAGACTCTGTTGCTTAGCCTGCTGGGGAAGCCGAGAACTCTTTCATACGCTCCCCACCCCCCCCCCCCCCAGCAACTAAGAAAAATTCTGCCTGTTCCCATTGTGCATGAAGCATTAAATATGTCCATTTTCTCATCAAGCTGTCTTTCTCTGCACCCTCTTTCACTCAACACTCCCCCTAGAAAGTCCAAAAAAACCCTCCCCTCTGAAACTCTTCAACGCTCCCCCAGCCCCCACCCCAACAGCTTCAACCTCCAAACTCTGTCGCATTTTGCTAACCCCCACCAACGCCGAGTCCTCAAACCCCCACTCCCAACCCTAAGGCTTCAAACCCCCTCCTCCCCCCCCCCCCCGCAACTACAACTCCACAACTCTCCCCTCCTCACTCCACCAAAAGACATCAACCCCCTGCCTCCCAAAGCCTCAACCACATCTTTGCTTCCCCAATCCCAACTCCGTCCTCCCCTCCTCACCCTCCTCCTGCTAATAAAAGGAAATTGGCATTACCACATCGAAGTAGCGGAATATATAAAGCTTTCCCATCCCTTGTCGTGCTGTCACCGACCACAGAAATCACGATCGATGGCCTTTCATGCCATGGCCCGTCACCCGTTCAACTCAATAGCCCACGAGATTTACGGAAACCCCATGGAATTGCAACTCTCAAATGACCATGAGGCCCAAAACCAATGATCTTTTTCCTGATGTATTATATGTACACATCGTTAAAAGTAAATAATTATGGATGTTTTCTTTGACAATGTCACAAAATTCCCAGAAGTCCTATATAATGGCCTTGGTTTTATGGCTCCTGGTCAAGTTATTAAAGAGAAATTTGTCCAAAATAATATCACAAAGACCATGTAACCTTTGTCGTAAAAGCCGTGCTTGAGAGAATGCCACATTGTAATTTGGGCGGTGTATAGAAAAAAGACTGCTGCCTCGATCGCCGAGGCCAATCTTCACAAGGCCCGTAACTCCGATTGGCTCAAAATCATTCTAACTGTCGCTTTGGTCCTTTTACACTGAAAGGAAAACTCATAGGGAGGGCAAGGCGATTGTGGATATGACAGCTCCGAAGTTGTTTTTGGCTTCGGATAGCAGTAAGCACCAACATGGCAGCCGTATGATTTTTTCAGGTTGAAATTGTGGGTGGAGTCAGTCCAGGACTGTGCAGCCAATGGGTGGAACGGAATGTTACACACACACACACACACACACACACACACACACACACACACACACACACACACACACACACACACGGACGGAAGAAAAAAATGAGCATATTATGTTGAAGAGTTACTCAATAACAACTAACTAACAAGTTACTCACCCCCAAGTGTGCCAGAGACAAGCAGGTGTGTCCCAAATCTGCGGACAAGGCCATCCAGTAGTGCACCCTGCTGTGGCCGGCGACCCAAACCTCGCAGTGCTTCCAAAAATCCAGGTGATAAACCAGGTGCCCTCACCTCCATCTCTCCAATTGCACCATCGTGCCTTACAGCCACGTTGTTCACTTTCCATCGTGCAAATTCCCTAATAAAGATAAACATTCAAACAGCATCACAAACCTCCATCCACCATCAAATGTACATCCTACTCGATTGAACTTGCATCCTAATGTTCCAAAGGCAATATCCATAGTAATAGCCAAGGAATGGATAAATATGCTGCACCACACCTAAGACACATAGCATTCATCAAACACCTACCCTTGGTCTGAACCAAACATAACATGTATGCCAAGTAAAACTTGCCTTATGTATGCCGTAAAACGGTAAGGGGGTTTATGGCTTCCGACCTCACCTCAGCTCAGAGACAACCTTGATGGCTGAATATGGGCATATCCTTTTTCTCTGGCTGACTGCTCTGACCACAGGCAAATCTCTTGTCAGACTGTTCATTTAAATTGCTCTCAAAACTGCTGCTGAATGTTAATATTGTATTGGGTAAAGGGGGTAGGGAGGAGGACGTTTGGAAGGAAGCTGAGATGCTCAGATTTACATTGACAGAGAAATATACAATGACGTTCAGTGAACACACTCGTATGACTGAGTATAATGTCTGTGTCGTTGGTTGTCATCTCCATATGTGGGTTTCAGAAGGTGGAATGGAGCCCTTCCATGTCCCAAAGTATCCATTTTCGTGTGCATATGTGTGTATGCCTGGTGTTGACTTAATGGTTAGGGTGGTGGGCTTGTGATCCTAGGATCCCGAGTTCAAATCCTGCTTGGCTGTTGAATTAATACCAGGTGGGGTTGACTGCCTGTCATCCTTCTGAGGTCGGCAAAATGAGTGCTAGCTTGCTGGTATCCTGTGTCGGAGTGGCGATACGTCCAGGATTGTGCCCAATAGCCAAGAAGACTGTTTTGGCAGCACCAACGCTCTGCACAGAGTAAGGTCCCAATGGATGGATGGATATGTGTGTGCATGTGTGAAAATTTCTCTTGATGACTGCTTTCTCCACATGTGGATGGGTTTCAGGAGATGGAACAGAGACCTACCAAGTCTCAAAGTATCTACCTTTGTTTTGGTAAGGGGTCATGCATGATTCATGGACAAAGCTGTGAAATTTTCTTGTTCTCAAAGTTTTGTTCCGAGGGCTCTTTTCAGGATCGTCATTGAGCCCCAGACAGCTTCCAACTGTGTTTCATTTGTAGTAATATTCCCAGGGATGGTTTTTAAGATTTCCTTGTGGTTTTAAGATCTCCGTGTGGATGCAAGGGATAATTTTGGAGCGTGTCATACAGGAGAAGGATCTGGGGGTGGTAATAAATAAGGGAGGTAAGCAGGCAGCACATTGCCAGGTAGCTCCAGGAAAAGCAAATAGGGTGTTAGGCTGTATAAGGAGGGGGATCAATTATAAATCAAAAGAGGTTGTGTTAAGATTGTACAGGAATTTAGTGAGGGCCACATCTAGAATATTGTGTGTAGTTTTGGTCACCACAACTCAGGAAGGACAAAGATGCCATCGAGAGGGTTCAGCATCGGGTTACTAGATTGATTCCGGGCCTCGCTAGATTCAGCTATGAGGAGCGCTTGAAGGAGACAGGGCTTTCTTCACAAGAAAGGAGGTGGTTGCGAGGAGATATGATGTAGATGTTTAAGTTAATGAAAGGTAGAGATAAAATAGTGCAGATGAATTATTCAACAGAGTAGACTGATGGAACCAGGGACCATAGCCTGAGAGTAAAGAAGAGGAGAGTTAAGACGGTAGTAAGGTAGGGGACTTTCACTCAGAAAGTAGTTAATGCATGGAATGGTCTCCCTGGAAAGGTAGTGGCAGCAGAAAAATGTAGATAAGTTTAAATTAGAACTAGATAGGTACCTGGAAGTTGTGGAGATAGAGGGGTATGGGGATGTTGATAAGACTTTTATGTAGTTTGAGTATTGATGGGTGATTGTGTACGGAGAGCTGTTGTTGGGGGTCTTGTTAAGGGGGGTTGTGTGGTTGATGTGTGTTTTTAACCAAGCCCATGCCCCCTCTCAGAGGGAGGGGGAGGGGGGAATTACAACAAAAAAAAAATACAATAATTTTTTTTCTTTCATTAATTAAAATGATCTTGGGTTGGTGTGGTGTTCACACAGGCATGATGGGCTGCATGGCCTCCACCTGTGTTGGATTTCCTTGTTCTCCTTGCCCTTGCTCTTTTCATTCTCATTGCTCCATTTATCACTGGGACAATGTTGACTTTCTTCAGTTTCTAAGGTCTTTTCACTTCATTCTTGAGTTCCTGGTATTTAGTCATTTTTTTGATTTCTGCATCATTTAGTCCAAAATCACTGCTGTTAACACCTCAATCAGCAATGCCTTCTTCTCTTTTTTGTAATGAAGTACTATTTCTGGTGTGTTTGTGTGTGTGTGTGTGTGTGTGTGTGTGTGTGTGTGTGTGTGTGTGTGTGTGTGTGTGTGTGTGTGTGTGTGTGTGTGTGTGTGTGTGTGTGTGTGTGTGTGTGTGTGTGTGTGTGTGTGTATGTGTTTGTTTGTTTGTTTGTGAACAATTAAATTTTTAATTGATTCTTCACCATTGTGAGATGGGGATCAAAACGATATGTAACATGATGTGTCAAAACGTCATGGATGAGTTATGAAAAAACTAGGTGGATGAGTTGGGTAAGTGACAAGAACAAGCCAATTAGATTTTGGTTCAGGTCTGAATCCAGATCCAACCTATCAATGGGATACAAAACGTAAACTCTTCAACCTGGTGGAGGTACGTACTCTTCCGAGTGTTGTTCTCGTTTTTTTGTTTCAATGCTGTATAAACAAAAGGAGTGGGCAAAGATCTCACCAACTGAAATGATGTATGAATTGCTCACACTGATGATAATAATGAGAATACTACTTTATTGTATTTTCTGCCAATGGGGTCTTTCGACTATTGAGAATCAGTACCGGCTAGTGGTGTTAAAACTTAATGAACGCCGTCGAGAACAAGAACATGATGTCATCAACACCACAGTGGGGAGAAAAAAAAGAGAGAGAGAGAGAGAGAGAGAGAGAGAGAGAGAGAGAGAGAGAGAGAGAGAGAGAGAGAGAGAGAGAGAGAGAGAGAGAGAGAGAGAGAGAGAGAGAGAGAGAGAGAGAGAGAGAGAGAGAGAGAGAGAGAGAGAGAGAGAGAGAGAGAGAGAGAGAGAGAGAGAGAGAGAGAGAGAGAGAGAGAGAGAGAGAGAGAGAGAGAGAGAGAGAGAGAGAGAGAGAGAGAGAGAGAGAGAGAGAGAGAGAGAGAGAGAGAGAGAGAGAGAGAGAGAGAGAGAGAGAGAGAGAGAGAGAGAGAGAGAGAGAGAGAGAGAGAGAGAGAGAGAGAGAGAGAGAGAGAGAGAGAGAGAGAGAGAGAGAGAGAGAGAGAGAGAGAGAGAGAGAGAGAGAGAGAGAGAGAGAGAGAGAGAGAGAGAGAGAGAGAGAGAGAGAGAGAGAGAGAGAGAGAGAGAGAGAGAGAGAGAGAGAGAGAGAGAGAGAGAGAGAGAGAGAGAGAGAGAGAGAGAGAGAGAGAGAGAGAGAGAGAGAGAGAGAGAGAGAGAGAGAGAGAGAGAGAGAGAGAGAGAGAGAGAGAGAGAAAGAAAAAATAGATGTTAAAGGATCTTCTGTCCTATAGGGATAGGATTGAAGATGGCCATGGTGACAACAAAAGGTTGTGGCCAAAACATTTCTGCATTGCAATGTAAGGGTTGGGGTGGTGCTTGATGGAAGTTGTGCAGCAATCGACTTCTAAACTTTATCTGAACTGTGTGGTTGGATGAAAGTGCATGTGGACTCAAAGTAATCTAATGTCAGATACCACACAGTATGGTCCGATGTCAGATTGTACGGTTCCGTGTCAGACGGCACGATTGGGTGTCAGACTGTGCAGTTTGATGTCAGGTTGTGCCTGGAAGTCAAACAATGACCGGATGCCAGACCGTGAGGCGTGATGTCAAATTTTGATTGGCTGTTAATACTGTGTGGTTGGATCTTAGTCTGTAGGAATGGATGTCAGAATATGTGGTCGGATGTCAAACTGATTTTAAGCACTGGAGCTCGAGTTTTGATTGCCAGTCTCGTGATTCTGAGCATCATCCTGCAAACTACAATGTTACAGTTAATATTTATCTTAAAGGGAGTTATTTTCCTTCAAGAAGCTAAAATTATGCTTTTTTGTCATATATTTGTCTTGGATAGGTGATAGTGTTGGTGTGCTGGGAAAATATGAGGGTTGTTTGAATTTATATTTAATTACAAAAATAACCGTATTTTATATCGAACCTTTTTGTCAATGGATACAAGGTGCTGAATTAAACTACATTGTCACATGAAAACACATGCTGTTCTAATAATAAATTCGGAATGCTGAATTCGACAAAGCTGGCAATCATGTGACTATCTTGACAGTCCCATGACGAGATACATACTGTATATATTGTCCGTCAAACAGGAGATGTGAGTTAATTTGACAAAAACACAACTCATTAATCGCATTCCATGCAATGAAGATGCTGTGTTACAATCACAAAGATCAAACATGTCCATTTATGTAAATACACCAGGACCGGATGTCATTTGATATCAAGTCACCAATGTGAACAATAGCTAAACATAGGCTCACTGAACACGAACCTTTGCAATCCATACTAGATGCATCAAAGCTATCATTAAGGTCAAATGGATAAATGCACTTTAGGCATCTATCAGGTGAATGACTGACTATCAGGTAAGACTAGGACCTGGAAGGGAGGAATGATGGTGGGGTATGATAGAGACAAGGGAGGGTAAGAATATATGAAGGAAACATCCAAGAGTAAAGTAATCCACGTTCTATTATCAACTCTACGAAAGAGTACTTGAGCGCAAACTTTGGCTCGGACTCTCGAGCAACCAGCATATCCTTGGAGACACCACAAGATTGAGTTTTATGATTACAAAGTGATGAATTCAGGCCGATCGGTGGCACAATATTTGACGATCTGTATTGTTGAGCTGCTAATGTGCCCCTTCCACCATCGTTAATCAAACACAAGTGGTAGAAAAGTCACAGTTTTGTAAATCAACATTCATAAGCCATTCGAATGGTTCGATCCAAAGGCTTTGCAGATAGGTTCATAATCTGGATGCAGCTGAAGGCGGCATTGAAGCGTGCATGGACACAAGGATAGGGTGCACAAAATTCAGAAATGGAAAGAGAGGAGACAGGATGAAATCGCCAAACATGTTGGACAGGTATCCAAACCGACCTGTGGATGCGGTAGCGATTGCTGTAACCCTGGCGTGCTCGCTCTGCTGCGTACACAAAGTCCCGCGCACAGTGGAAGGGGCCACGGTCTGCCCACAACCAGTCAGAAGTCCCTTTCCCACGGCCCTGGCGCTGATCCGCAGGGCAAACGAGCCACACGGCGAGCAGCAGCAGCAAGGCGAGCCGCCGCCTCATACTCTTGCTCTTGGGGCACAGACCTTCATGCTGCGGTCATCATACGGCCACTTGGAGGGTGCCGGATCTTGACCTGGGGGGAGTGGGTGTGGCATCCCATGTAATGTACTGCACCCAATATGTGTCGCACCTCCGTGCTGTTACCAACACGTTGCCAGTTACCTTCCGAGCTGAAGATATTAGAGTTACTGCGCTGGAAAGCATTCCCATGGGATAATTGACGCACATTCAACACCAACAGCATACAAATACTTGCGAGTGAAAATGTACCATGCCTACCACTTCCCCCAAACCACCATCCATGCAAAAGGACCCGATCGCCACAGCCTCGACATCCGGAACAATCAATATCAGGGAGGGGTGAGGGGAGTGTGGAATGGATGGTCACACACGGCGAGGGCCTCGGCGGGTGGTGACACGCTGCGCCTGCACTGGGAAGTCCAACAAACGAGCAGGGGGAAAAAAAGAAAGAAGCATGTGGTGAGAGACAGTCGCAGTGAGAGTGAAACAGAGGATGATTAGTGGCAGTACCTCGGTCCTCTGCTTCAAAAAATGTCGGTATCACCCCTTAAGTCTGACATTTTTCCCTCCTCTAAGTCCAACATCTCATTCCTTCGTCAGATGGAGCGGCATCATTGATCTCAAATGCATCACAGATCCAGCATCTTGGACCGCCATTCTATGATACTATTATGCACTATCTGTCCAAACAGGATGGGTATCACGGATTTTACTGTCATTCGGCTGGTGTGACTGATCTCCACCCTGTAATAACTGAATAACAATTAAACCTCTGACCATTAAAACCAGTTAACTGTCCTCAAAGTTTTTACAAAAGCTTACATCTAAATTCATTTTTGCATTGCCGTTCCAGGATGAAGATGTATTTTAAGTCCAGGCATAGTCTTCGTGAGCATGGAAAGTATATTAGCATAAAACATTTGTACATCATTAGGCACCGCTGACCGAGGTAGAATCCCAAAGTGGGCAAACTGGAGAATATGTGACGTTGGTGTGAAGAAAGGTCATTTGGAGGTCATGAAGAAAGGTCAGTGGGAGGCTAGAGAAGGTTAAGGAAAATTGAGAAATGGATGGGTTGGGAATGGCAGAGGAGGGTGAGGAAGAAAGACAGGTGCGTGCGCAGAAGGTAAGAAGGATGCAGTGGAAACATCTAAAAGAGGTCCATACTTGTTGACCAGCCAAAGGCAGAAGTATGCAATGTTGTATTCGTTTTCACAAATTAATGTCAACACCAAGTCTTTGGCAGCAGGATTAGATGTGATGTCATGTCAGCAAATAAATAATTAATGGTTTATTCAGGAAAAGTGAATTTAAATCTAGGCAAGAGCAACCAGATTTAAAGCTATACGGCAGATCGGAGGAGAGGACAGAGAGAGGGGAGGAGCGAGAGAGGGAAACAAATATGGAGGATGGAAGGGATAGAGGGAGAAGGAAGACAGCAAAGTAAGGAACATGCAGAGTGAGAACCATGTAGAGTGAGAGCCATACAGAGTGAGAACCATGCAGAGTTTTGAGACGTGCAAGGTTCAAGACGAACAGAGCTTGAGACATGTGGAGTTGGAGACACGCGGAGTGAGAGACATGAAGAGTTTTAAGACATGCAGTGAGGGACATGCAGAGTAAGGACAATGCATAATTAGAGACATGCTGAGTTGGAGATATATAGTGTGAGGGACACGCAGAGTTGGAGATATGTAGTGTGAGGGACATGCAGAGTTGGAGATATGTAGTGTGTGGGGCATGTAGAGTTGGAGATATGCAGTGTGAGGGACATGCAGAGTTGGAGATATATAGAGTGAGGGACATGCAGAGTTCGATATATGTAGAGTGAGGGACGTGCAGAGTTTGAGATATGTAGAGTGAGGGACATGTCGAGTTAGCAATATGTGGAGTGAGAGACATTTCTAGTTGGAGATATGTAGAGTGTGTAGAGAGACATTTCTAGTTGGAGATATGTAGAGTGTGTAGAGAGACATTTCTAGTTGGAGATATGTAGAGTGAGAGACATGTCGAGTTAGCAATATGCAGTGTGAGAGACATGTTGAGTTTGCAATATGTCGAGTGAGACATTTCTAGTTGGCGATATGTAGAGTGAGAGACATGTTGAGTTAGCAATAAGTCGAGTGAGAGACATTTCTAGTTGGAGATATGTAGTGTGAGAGACATGTTGAGTTAGCAATATGTCGAGTGAGAGACATTATTTTCTAGTTGGAGATATGTAGAGTGAGAGACATGTAGAGTGAGGGACATATTGAGTTAGCAATATATAGAGTGAGAGACGTGTTGAGTTGGAGATATGTAGAGTGAGAGACATGTTGAGTTAGCAATAAGTCGAGTGAGAGACATTTCTAGTTGGAGATATGTAGTGTGAGAGACATGTTGAGTTAGCAATATGTCGAGTGAGAGACATTATTTTCTAGTTGGAGATATGTAGAGTGAGAGACATGTAGAGTGAGAGACATATTGAGTTAGCAATATATAGAGTGAGAGACGTGTTGAGTTGGAGATATGTAGCGTGAGAGACATGTCGAGTTAGTAATATGCAGTGTGAGAGAGATGTTGAGTTAGTAATATGTCGAGTGAGAGACATTTCTAGTTGGAGATATGTAGAGTGAGAGACATGTCGAGTTAGCAATATGCAGTGTGAGAGACATGTTGAGTTTGCAATATGTCGAGTGAGAGACATATTGAGTTAGCAATATATAGTGAGAGACGTGTCGAGTTGGAGATATGTAGAGTGAGAGACATGCAGAATTAGAGACGTGTAGATTGAATACAATGCAGAATTAGAGATGTGTAGAGTGAGGACAATGTAGAGTTAGAGACGTGAAGAATGAGGACAATGCAGCGAGTTAGAGACGTGTAGAATGAGGACAATGCAGAGTTAGAGACGTGTTGAGTGAGGACAATGTAGAGCGAGAGACGTGAAGAATGAGGACAATGCAGAGAGTTAGAGACGTATAGAATGAGGACAATGCAGAGTTAGAGACGTGTAGAGTGAGGACAATGTAGAGCTGGAAACGTGAAGAATGAGGACAATGCAGAGAGTTAGAGACGTGTAGAATGAGGACAATGCAGAGAGTTAGAGACGTGTAGAATGAGGACAATGCAAAGTTAGAGACGTGTAGAGTGAGGACAATGTAGAGCTAGAGACGTGAAGCATGAGGACAATGCAGAGAGTTAGAGACATGTATAATGAGGACAATGCAGAGTTAGAAATGTGCAGAATGAGGACAATGCAAAGTGAGAGACGTGCAGAGTTGGAGGAGATATGTAGCATGAGGGGGATGCAGAGTTGGAGATACGTAGAGTGAGGGACATGCAGAGTTCGAGATATGTAGAGTGAGGGACATGCAGAGATTGATATATGTAGAGTGAGGGACATGCAGAGTTCGAGAAATGTAGAGTGAGGGACATGCAGGGTTTGAGATATGTGGAGTGAGGACAATTCAGAGTTCGAGACGTGTAGAGTTTGATATGAGATATCCTTTTACGTAATCTTCACAAAGTGAGAGATGAGTGTGGTGATAATACGTGAGTGGTATGTGATGCAATTCGGATCGTGATGTGTGTGTTGTGGGTGTGAAATGGGTATATAGAGAGACGGACATGTCTCGATGGCAATATATGGAGTGAGAGACATTTCTAGTTGGAGATGTGTCGCGTGAGAGCCATGTTGAGTTAGCAATGTCATGTGAAAGATGTGTCGAGTTGGAGATATGTAGAGTGAGGGACATGCAGAGTAAGAGACATGTAGAGCAAGTACAATGCAGAGTTAGAGTCATGAAGAGTGAGGACAATGCAGAGTTGGAGACGTGTAGAATGTGGACAATGCAGATTTGTAGACGTGTAGAGTGAGGACAATGTGGAGTTAGAGACGTGAAGAATGAGGACAATGCAGAATTATAGACGTGTAGAGTGAGGACAATGCATAATAAGAGACATGTTGAGTGAGGACACTGCAGAGTTAGAGACGTATAAAATTAAGACAATGCATAAGAGACGTGTAGCGTGAGCACAATGGAGAGTTAGAGATGTGTAGAGGCTGGATAATGCAGAATTAGAGACATATGGAATGAGGACAATGCAGAGTTGGAGATGTGTGGAGTCAGGACAATGCAGAGATTTAGAGACGTGTAGAATGAGGACAATGAAGAGATTTAGAGACGTGTAGAATGAGGACAGTGAAGAGATTTAGAGACATGTAGAAGGATGACAATCCAGAGTTGGAGATGTGTCGAAGGAGGAAAACGCAGAGTTAGACACATGGAGAATGAATACAATGCAGAGTTAGAGATGTGTAGAATGAGGACAATGCAGAGTTAGAGATATGTAGAATGAGGACAATTCAGAGTTCGAGACGTGTAGAGTTAGAGACATCGTTTTACGTGATCTGCACAAAGTGAGAGATGAGTGTGGTGATAATACGTGAGTGGTATGCGATGCAATTAGGATCGTGATGTGCGTGTTGTGGGTGTGAAATGGGTTCAACTTTACTTCTAAAACTGTGCGCGTTCCATCGCCACCACAATCCCCCCACTGTCCCAAATGCCGAAGCAGTAGATTTCTGCCTTTCTTTACCATCTGCTCCCCACCACCGATCTCAGGTAACCTCCACTCTACCCTCCCCTCCCCCCTTCCTCTGTGTCTTTCTGCTATTTCAAAGGTCTGTCCCGTACGAGCGAATTCGGACCTTCGGGGTGAGAGTCGCGATTTTACAAGAAGCGCAAAACGATGCATTCAAACCTTAGGATAGAGAAGAGACGTAGCGTCGTGGAAGAATGTACGTTTGAACTCCGGAGCAGGCTGGTTCCAATTTGCCGATTAATTGGCAAAGACAACAACAATTGTCACCGAGATGAGATAGCCTCGTTAAAGTGGGGAGGCCAGTGAGTCAGTGGAGAGAATGAGAAGACGATTGAGATCATGGCAGTGTGAAGGTGATCAGGAGAGGCGGGGTTGGGGAACGGGCACAGAATTGAAATCGGCTGCAGTGTTGTGCCTGGGAGACATTGGCTGTACATAAAAACTACAATGCTGCATTGAGAACCACCGTGCTGCGTGTGGAACCACCGTGCTGTGTGTGGAACCACCGTGCTGTGTGTGGAACCACCGTGCTTTGTGTGTAAATGTGCCATGCTGTGTGTAAACCACCATGCTGTATGACTGCCGTGCTGTGTGTGGAACCACCGTGCTTTGTGTGTAAATGTGCCATGCTGTGTGTAAACCACCATGCTGTATGACTGCCGTGCTGTGTGTGGAACCACCGTGCTGCGTGTGGAACCACCGTGCTGTGTGTGGAACCACCGTGCTGTGTGTGGAACCACCGTGCTTTGTGTGTAAATGTGCCATGCTGTGTGTAAACCACCATGCTGTATGACTGCCGTGCTGTGTGTGGAACTGCCGTGCTTTGTGTGTAAATGTGCCATGCTGTGTGTAAACCACCATGCTGTATGACTCTGCCGTGCTGTGTGGAACCACCGTGCTGTGTGTAAACCACCATACTGTATGATTCCGCTGTGCTGTGTGTGTATGTGCCGTGCTGTATGTAAACCACCATGCTGTATGATTCTGCCATGCTGTGTGGAACCACCGTGCTGTGTGTAAACCACCATACTGTATGATTCCGCTGTGCTGTGTGTATGTGCAGTGCTGTATGTAAACCACCATGCTGTATGATTCTGCCATGCTGTATGTAAACCCCCGTGCTGTGTGTGTAAAACCCCTTGCTGTATGATTCCACCATGCTGTATGTATGCCCTGTGCTGTGTATGAACCCCTGCCCCCCCATGCTGTATGTATGAACTACCGTGCTCGTGCTATGTAAACCCCCGTGCTGCGTGCAGAAACCCCTGTGCTGTATAACCCCCCCCCTCTCTCCTCTATGCTCATGCAATGTAAACCTCCATGCTGTGTGCATGAACCCCCACCCCCCATGCTGTGTGTGTAAACTGCGTGTAAACCCCCCGTGCTGTATAACTGTCCCGCCCTCCGCCCCCACCCCGTGCTGTGTATGAACCCCCGTGCGGTGAGTGTAAAACCCCCAGTACTCTCTCTAACCCTCCCTTCGTGCTCGTGCTATGTAAACTCCCGTGCTGTGTATGAACCCTCGTGCCGTGTGTAACTTCCGTGCTTCCTGTGGTGGAGCGAAATTAAAGTCCATGACGGACGCACGAACTTCGAACCCATTGAACTCACTCACCCTCCCGGAGCACCTCACGAGGCGCGGCCGCGGTGATGTTTCCACCTTGAGGGAAGGTCCATGGGGGCCGAAAGCTCCTGGATCTTTTCACTCCTTACCTCCTCTCTCTGTCTCTCTCCCCTCGCTCTCCTGTACGCACGGCGGCGCTTTCCGTCCGAGCAAACCTTAATGTGTCCACCTGATATCCCGAGTGCTCACGCCACGAACCTAACAAGTGCGTACACACACAGCCTCGGAGAAGCGTGCTCCGCACTCCCGCTGCTCCACATCTCGGTGCCGACGAGCGATGTCCGCGGGCGGCGCGCGCACTGCTCCTCCCGCCCCTCCTCCCTCGCGCCGAACCTCCCGCCCCCCTCCCGCGCCCCGATCCTCCCGCCCCCCTCCCGCGCCCCGATCCGTCCGAGCAGCCTTATCGGGGAGATGAATGACGAGGACGCATCTCTCGTGTCCGTGGCCGTGGCGCCTCGCGGGACTAGATGCAGCTTTTCTCAGCGTCAGCAGACTCCGCGCGTTCACCCAATGACTCTCAGCCTGAGGAGAATTTTTTCCTCTTCATCTCGCGAACCCTTCGATAATTTGTCCCCTTCCAATCGCAGGCTCTCGCCTCTCTCTCCTCATCAACATTCCCTCACACGGACACCGCGAGGGGTAGTGCCGCACTCACTCACTCACTCTCACTCACTCCGATACGTGCTGCAGTTCCTCTCTTCCCTCTCCCTCTCAGCGCGCCCCGCGGTGCCTACACCCGATCGCCGACGCGTTTGATCCATTGAGGTGATCGCGCGGGAAACACGTTCCACGTGCCGGGCGGGAGCTCGGGAGGGGAGGAGGCGCTCACAGGGAGGAAGGGAGGGCGGGACAACGTCGCTGCGGAGCGAACAAGGAGGACGAGACGCCGGAGCTCAGGCGATGGCCGCGCCCGCTCTCCGCACGGCTGTGCCGTGCGTGCTTGTGCTGTGCTTTTGCTTGACCCCGCGATCAGTCGCTTCGGCCGGGTCTCGCGGACACTGCAAGTCCCAGACGGTGACCGTGTCCACGCTGCCCATAATGCGCCACAACGACGTGGCCCTCCGCGGCCTCGACCCGCGTGATGCTCCCGCCGCCGCCGCCGCCGCCGCCTCTGACTCGAAGCTGTTCCTGTCTATCCGGCACGACCTTCCCGGCGAACTCTCGATCGCCGATGATCTGGAAAACACCGAACTGCCTTACTTCGTGCTGGGTGAGCCCGGCGGGGCTACCGGCTGTGCGATGCGTAAAGCCCGCACGCACGGCGCACGATTCGTGCTTGTTTTCCACAGCATCGTACTGTGTGCGTTTTACGGTGCCACGATGCCTTATGCTCCGTGTAGGGGAACGAGCATTCTTCTTTCCCTCTCGTCCCAAGTGGGGTCATTTGCCTTCCCAGTGATGCGCAATGGACCGCGTGACGTCACGCGTAACCTAGTAACCCAGAAGGCCGCGTGACGCCTGACTCGTAACCGTTGTAACGCCGATATAACGCGATAATATAACGAAAATAACGCCCGTATTACGATTATATCAGTGTATTAACTTGAAATGCAGCGGTGTGTTCACTGTTCAGTTTGCAAGAATCTTGTAAACCGCTCGCCATGTGGCTTAAGCACTATAGCAAGCATCCCATTAGATAAGGAACGGGTGGCTTGGCAAGCGCTAGCTATCTCCTTGTAAGCTGAACACACCCCGGGTGTTCCAGCCTTTTGGGGGCTCAACTTTGGTGAAACTCAGGCTGAATTCCCCCATGAAATCATCAAAAGCATCACACAGATCGCTGCAATCATTTTCCTTTCTCACCCTTTGGTCCCATATACAGTATGTCTTCAACAAAAAGGTCAAAGTGTGCGAATTCGGTTCTTGCTTTTGCTTCGGAGAAAAGTTACATTTATACAAAACATTTCTGTCCTCTTATCACACTCTATATGCTTAACTCCTCTCTTCACTCTTGTGATCTCCTCTGCCTCTTGATTGTTCATCATCAACATCATCATCATCATCATAATCATCATCATCATCATCATCACATTCTCTTTCACTCTCCTTTAAATAATCTTTCACCTCTTGCTTCATTCTTTCTTTGTTTCATTCCTCCACATTTGACCTTGTAATGACGACTCAAGCTCATTGCAGAGTTATACTACACGTATACATTTTATGACGTATGTGAATTCCGCACAGTAACTTGATGTCATTGTTCATCCTTTCATTATTCAGAGATTTCTGGCCCAGCACTGGAACTTGGCAGTGTACATTGGCACCAACGATGGCTGGAAAACGGCACTCTGCACTTCCACGTGCTGCAAGAAAGCGTCGCGTTACGCATAGCCGCCGCCGCTGCAGCTGGAGCATCCACAGCAGGTCCAGATACCCTGCCTACAATTCCGCAGCGTCACGTCCTCCACGTGTCTATCATGGTAAGAATGTACGAAAGAGCTGTTTGACACATTCAAGTGGCTTACTATGTATAAATTCAAACATCTGTGATTTAGTCATGTTGAGGGAAGAACAACACAGCCTCTGTCTAAATCACCATTTATATTCATTCATTCATTCATCGATTCATTCATCCGTGTGCAGCACATGGCTGCTGGTTTGCGTTATTGCTGGGATTGCTGCTGTGCTACCGACGGTACATTCCTATCTTGTAGGTTACGAGCAGGGGTTTGTCATTTGTTTAAGGTGCAGGCAAGAACTCTCCTACTCTCCACGAAAGACACCGTGGGATTATTTAACATCCATCAACGACCTTTGCTGACAGATGCATCCTCTGCCTTCAGGTCGTTACAATGGACGCGGGCACATGGCACACATCGATGTGTCGTCCTGCATGTAAAACACCAGGGTGACACTTATAGCTGGGCCACAATTCCAACCCAGATGAGATACGTCAGACAAGTGGGTGTACTACATCTAGGCTATCCAACTCGTGCCATGATGTATAGGTCATAGGATGATGAATTGATTCATTATGCTCCAAAGGAAGATGCAAAACTGCTATTTGGGACCATCTGAATATTCGTGGATCGGTACAATGACCTGCAAAAGTATTCACCCACCACCCCCCACTCGAAAATTTTCACACTTTGAGGCCATCTGAACTTATTTTATGATCCTGTTCAATCAAACTTAATATATTAAGTCTTCACAAGCTATTTCAGTGATAAAGCTAAAAAATGCAGATAAAATGTGAACAAGTAGAGGTACGTTTAAAGTACACCGCCCCTTACCAAATAAATAAATAACATATCTCCCAGTGTGCGACATTGCCAGGGCACCTTCGGCGCTCCGCAATGCCACTGTGCAGCACATGGAGATGGAATCGGGAGGGGTGGTGTACACTAATTGATTGATTAATTGCGCATTTAAAATAAATAATACTAAAAAAATAATCAATTTTTTAATCAATTGGCTAATAGCATACCTAAACCATCACCGTTTCATCCGAATCTGTAACTTTTTGAAAATTAATGAATTGAAAAAGTAAATAATTAATCGATTAATTGATTAATCAGTAAATCAAAAATCCCCTGTATAGCCAAATCACTTGAACACTGTCATGTCCAAATATCAGCTTCGTAGCTCAAAAGGTGCCTGAGACATTGCCCAGATGAGAAAGAAAAATGAGTAACTAATAAATCGAAAATAATTAAGTAATTAATCAATTAATTTATAAATCAAAAAAGATAAACTTCTCTTTTTGCCAAAGCACATCCTCACTTTTGTCCCCAAATTTCAGCTTACTGGATCAAAGTATGGATGAGATATCGCCCGGACAAACAAGAAAAGAAACGGAGTAAAAACTATACATGCCCTTCCTTCAGCACCTGGCGATGACGTCATGCATCACCTGGATATGGAATTGAAAAGGAGCGGTGTACAAGTCAGGTTAACAGAGAAAATCAGATAATTCTCAGTTGTATAAGTATTCAAAACCCTTTCCCTAATTAACCCGAAATTTCAACAGGAGCAAATTGTTTTTTTTTTTGAAAGGTTACAAAATAAGTGTAACAATACAAACATGGGAAGCGACGATGGTTTGCGGGCATGATTGAACAATGCCACGATAGGTACAATTATGTTAGCGGAAGCTTTTGAGGAAGCCCTACCGTAAAAACCTATCTCTTCCGTCAAAATTGACCAAATCAAATCGGATTTTTTTATATTTTGTACTGATGGACATTACGCACAGCTTCTAGGAAATGAAATTGCAAGAAAAAAATCGAGAAAAAATAAAAATAAATAAAAAAGTTCAAGTGGGCGTGGCTCCACCCACAAGGGGCGTGGGATGCCCCTCATACAAAAAGACACTAGACCATGATATCTAGCTTGTGTCCAAGTTTCATCAAGATCGCATCAAACATCACGGAGTTATGCTCTGGAGAGTCACAAACAGACAGACAGACACACAGACACAACGAAAATAGTGGTCACTGCTGGCGCCCGCGAACCAATAGGTTTCACCTGTACGTGTTTAACTGTCGCGGTTTAACTTAAAAAAAAATTAGCTCTCACTTATCCAAGGAGTTTTAAGGTGCAACTCACTTGGTCAATAAACAACACAAACGTTAAGACCAAGAATAAAATAATAAATTCCAGGTTACCAGAGAGAGAAACAGCTGCAGTTTGCCTAGCAGAGGGATGGAGTACTGTATGAGGTGATATTGAGTCATCTGCAGAAAGGAAGAGAGTGGTTTTACACAGCATCGGAGAGGTGGTTTGTTGATGAGGAACAACACTTGGCCCAGCACACTGCCGACAAAACTCAAGCCTCCAATGAAGAGAGGGGAGGAGAGGATTCCTTTCATGGCAACACGTTGGATGCATAGGAAGTCAGAAGTCCAGGAAGGAATGCGGCTTTTTATGCGATAGGCAGAGAGCTCGGTTGAACAAAAAAGGAGGCAAGACTATGTCAAAGGCCCAGGATATGTCCAAAAGATGGTGCTGGTCATTTTAGAAAAACAGAATATGCAAAAATGTTGCCAATTTTGAAACCCCTCCATATTAATATGCAAGGAAAGTGCAATTGTCATCATGAGTGGGTACCCTTCTCAAGCAATGTGCTACGGCACATTCTTGGAAATGCATTATATAATTTCTGTCATTTTCGAACTAAATTTTTATTGATCACAACATCATATGATATATATATATATATATATATATATATATATATATATATATATATATATATATATATATGCATACATATACAATATACATACATGTCCATACATAAATATACATTACATACATATGTGTGTATATATATATATATATATATATATATATATATATATATATATATATATATATATATATATATATATATATATATATATATATATATATTTTTTTCGGAACAGTGCGATTGTTTTAACAACATAAAAAGCTTCACTCAAAAACAAATTTGTGTTTTAATGTCGACTAAGAACAACGATTTATTCGTGGAATTCTTCAATTCAAAGGTAATTTACTTGCTGAAAGGTAAACGTGCAAACATTGGTTCAGTTTGAAAGCCGATTTCCTTGAATCCTGATTTAGCACGATCCTGTTTTTTTTTCGCAATGACATTTTATGGACCTCAACGATCGCATTATAACAGGGCCACACTGTTGTTTATTGTCATTATGAGGTATTATGTACTGTACAGTTTACATAATTGTATGTGCTATTATTATACGAGGCTACATCACTCGGCGATAGGAATATTTCAGTTACATTTTTTTTTTTCATTTTTTTTTCCCAGAGCTGGCAGATCCGTCGTATATGCGATCCGTCGTCACCGGAACGTCGTTAAGCGGCGCATGACTGTATATATATATATATATATATATATATATATATATATATATATATATATATATATATATATATATATATATACATACATACATATACATGTTGTTGGTCATCTTTCGGCTGCTCCCATTAGGGGTCGCCACAGCGAATCATCCCTTATGATCTGCATACTGATTTGGCACAGGTTTTACGCCGGCACAGGTTTTACGCCGGATGCCCTTCCTGACGCAACCCTGGTCGCCTCTTACGACACAGGGATAAGGATTGGGTTTCACCATGATTCCAGGATGCCCTACACCCTCTCATAGCACGGCCCAGCGCAGAGCTCCCGTCCTCAAGCGATCCTCCAACCCAAGCCTCCGAGTAGCCGGATTACAGGGGCATGCCACTACACCCGGTTATATACATATACATATACATATACATACATACATATTTATATATTGTTGTGGTTACCAAATTCGCAAACCACCATTCAGGTCCCTTAGGTGAGATATCTCGGTAAGTACATGTGTAGTTAGGCCCAAACCCATTGTCTAGTGGGAATACATGTCATTTATGCGTGCTGCGACTCTTCAGGATAGCCGTTTTTCTTTTACTATCTTTATTTTGGACCAACCGCCATGATTACCACCACCAACCACCACATCAACCACCCACCGCGGCGCCGCTTCACGTCACACCTCGCAACCGTCGCATCGCCACCGTTCTTGCGCCGCTTGTGGGTACCGGTGTTGGACTCGTGCAGGGCGCGTGCCGAACAGCGTGTACAAAATCACGGATTTTGTGCTTCAAAAACGACACACGCCCACTTTTTGCCGTCCAACCGGTGAGCGAGGGGCGATTTGGCCCCGCCTCCAGGGCGTTGGAGGGCGATCGATATATGCAAATTTATGGATCAAAAAGCATTCACACCCACTTTTTCTCGGGCCAATGGGGAGCGAGGTGAAAGGTCGAAGGGAGGGGGTCAAAGATGAGAGGGCGAAGCCACGGGGCTGATATAAGCGACCGTGTTCGTCAGTCCAGTGAGTAGTAGAGTCGAGAGAGAACAGAGAGTTAAGACTTCGCGGGCGGTGGAGTTGGCAAGAAGGAGCTGGTCGTCATGTGCGTTGGAGTCGGAGCAAAGGGGACGGAGCTGTGGAGAGGCGGCGAGGGCAGACGAGGGGGTGCTCGCGTCGTGCAGGGAGCTGCACCCCAGGGAGGCCGACAGCGCGACCTGGCCGAGGTGGAGACGCTCGTCGCGGGACAATAGAAATCCTCTACACCCCGAGCATCAGCAACTCCCTCCTGTTTCCCCCCGCGCTGAGATAGTGCGACCAAGGGGGCCCCTTTCCCACCCCCTACCAGACACTGCCCGCGAGGCCCGCGGAGTTGAGGCACCATCACCGCTCCGCGTCTCATCACCAGACGGGTAGGCCCGACCCGGTCTCGGCCTCAGGCCCGCCTCATCCTTGAGGGTATTCTTTTCCTTGGTTTTGGGTATGTGTTGTCGGCGCCGTCTGTGAAGTAAAATTGTATAAGTGTTGCCGTGTGCTCGCGTAATCGGTAGTAGATCTGCATTGTCGCATTTGCTTTTTGTGTAAATTGCATTGTGTTTTTTTTCTTTTCTATGTGCTTTTGGTGGAGCTGTATATGTGCGCTTTCTGTTCATCGCGAATAAATGTGCTTTGTGTTGAACTGTTTCCCGCTTCGCTTCGTCATTTCTTTCATTGAATCCTCATCTTGCTTCACGTAAAGGGTTGGTAGTGGGCTGAATACGCCCGATAATTAATCGAACCGTCGAGGTCGACGATAACACCGCTCGGTAATCCCGATAGTACGGAACGGGTCGCTTAAGTGGCCCGTGTCCGAAGTCGACCTGCGGCGAGGTGCGATCGCCCGGTCTACCCTCCGCGTGGGTACTTAGGTAGGTCGAATTTGGCGAGCAACCCTATCCCACGCGGGGGCTGATTGGCTCGATCGCGGTGAGACCGAAAGGTCCACCCGTGACTGGTTCCCGGCGTTAGTCCGAGAGGGTCACGACTGGATTGTCCGTCCGGTGGGCGACGTGCCGCGATTCGAGTTACGTGGCCGTCAGCACGCCGGCGGGCGCGAATCCGTAACAATATATATATATATATATATATATATATATATATATATATATATATATATATATATATATATATATGTATATGTATATGTATGTATATATATATATGTGTATATATATATATATATATATATATATATATATATATATACATATATAGATATACATATATATATACATAGTCTCATATATATATCTACATATATATATATATATATATATATATATATATATATATATATATATATATATATATATATATACACACACGTATACAGCTCTGGAAAAAAGTTGAGACCACTGCAAAATCATCAGTTTTTCTGGTTTTACTATTTATCGGTATGTGTTTGAGTAAAATGAACATTTTTGTTTTATTCTATAAACTACTGACAACATTTCTTCCAAATTCCGAATAAAAGTATTTTCATTTAGAGCATTTATTTGCAGAAAATGACACTGGCCAAAATAACACCAAAGATTCAGTGTTTTCAGACCTCAAATAATACAAACAAAACAAATTCATATTCATTTTTAAACAACACAATACTAATGTTTTAACTTAGGAAGAGTTCAGAAATCAATATTTTGTGGAATAACCCTGATTTTCAATCACAGCTTTCATGCGTCTTGGCATGCTCTCCACCAGTCTTTCACATTGCTGTTGGGTGACTTTATGCCACTCCTGGCACAAAAATTCAAGCAGCTCGGCTTTGATTGATGGCTTGTGACCATCCATCTTCCTCTTGATCACATTCCAGAGGTTTTCAATGGAGTTCAGGTCTCGACATGGGGCTGGCCATGACACGGTCTTGATCTGATGGTCCTCCATCCACACCTTGATTGACCTGGCTGTGTGGCATGGAGCATTGTCCTGCTGGAAAAACCAATCCTCAGAGTTTGGGAACATTGTCAGAGCAGAAGGAAGCAAGTGTGCTTCCAGGACAACCTTGTACGTGGCTTGATTCATGAGTCCTTCACAAAGACAAATCTACCCGATTCCAGCCTTGCTGAAGCACCCCCAGATCATCACCGATCCTCCACCAAATTTCACAGTGGGTGGGAGCAGGGTCGGATTTACCATGTGGGGGGCCGTGGACGCAATGATTGTGGGGGGGGGGGCAAATTTGGAGATGAATCAACAACTTAAATTATAACTGCTTTTTCATCAACAACTGAACTTATATCTATAGATTTGGCAGATCCTGATCAGGAATGATTTGGCGTATATGTTCACAAATTACAATGAAATCTGACAATATGACAAGATGGACGGATTGTTATTGATATGGTTGGTGACATCTACGAGTTGATGACTTATCTCTGAGCTCATTCTGAAATCAAATCAAAAAATGCTGTTGCTGCTCGAGTTAGAGATAGAGATGGACTAATATAAGAAAATAACAAACGACGCACTGTCATTAATCATACTACGAACTTCGACTAAAAATCTTCGAACTTCTAAAAACCCTCAGGGCAAGAGAAATCCGAAATGGTGATTAATAGCCGACTTCCAGCGACTGCAAATTTACAGCAGTGTTATCCACATCAATGAACATACACACGGTGCCGTAATCAATGGACAAGCTTCCTGCGCGACTTCGCGGCAGCGAACTCGGATATGATACTGTCAACCTGCATGGAATTGAGCACATCAGATTCGGTTGAAATGATGGTCAGATTGACCAGTCTCTGCTGCCCCATCGTGGAGCGAAGATGGTTCTTGATAAGCTTGAGTTTCGAAAACGACCGCTCCCGGAGCAGTTCGACACCATCAGTGAGAGGTAAATCCGAAGCAGCACTTCCACATTTGGGAAAGTATCGGGGAGTTTTCGCTCGATGTAAAAACTGTACATCTCGAGTTCAGTACGGCCCGAGTCTGGCTCTGACTCCTTCATCATGGCTTGGAACTGAATCATTTCGTGTGTGAGGTCAGGTGATAGATCTTCCCGATATAGCTCGACGAGCTTCGAGCATGACTCTCGAATCTTCTCCACTTCGAGTTGAACAAGAGCACGCAGGAATCCAAATCTGTCGCTCATCTCGCTGTAAGTGTTTGTACGCTTTTCCAACTGCGACTGCAGTACGTCGATCACTACAACGTATCCACTGATGCAAAAGGACTCCTTGGCATCTAGTTCTACTACTTCTAGAGTGTGTCCCTAGTCCAAGGGAGCGAGGCGGATAGTATGCTTTCGTCTACGTGATCCGCGAGTGAATTCCTCCATACCTGAGCGCTCCACTCCGTCAACAACGAATGTATCAAACTGATCGCGTAATGACTGCACGAAGCTCGCCAGTGACTTGAGGAGCTACACGGCTGTGTTGAGATCGGGAGCTTGCGACTGAAGGGTTTTACTCGTACGATCAAATCTACCAAGGACAGTAGACCAGAAACCAGCATAGAACCCTATCTCAAGCATGCACATCGTTTGGTGAAGTGTCTCGGCGGCGTTTCTTGTTTCACTATTCAGTTGTTCATCATTTGCAATTTCATCGAGGACATCCATGATTTCGCTGTCACTGTCTACAAGAGCTCGGGTTGCATCAGAATGAGCCGACCAGCGAGTGTCGCTGAGGCGCTTTGGTAGTTGCAGACCTTTGGCTTTCAGGGCGTCAAACAATCTTGCGTAGCGCGATGTGGAAGCTGCAAAAAATACATACACTTGTTCCACAAATTCAAAGAATGCTGCTGCATGTCTACAGCATCCCACGGCCGACTGAACCACTAAGTTCAGTGAGTGTGTCATGCATGGCACAAATATTGTTCTCAAATACAAAAATTGCCACAAAAGGGTTCTGTTTGATCATTCCCTGCATCCGATTGTATCGGCCACTCATATTAGATGCGTTATCGTAAGATTGTCCTCGGCATTTAGTGATGTCCAATCCAGTGGCTTTCAAAAAATCCAGTAATGCCGTCACTTGCTGGAGTCCAGTGTGTCCTGTGTTGCTCAGAAAGGTCATGAAACGCTCCACTGGAGCCTCGTTCTCGATGTATCGTCGAATAACTGTGAGCTGGTCGATGTGGCTTATGTCAGGAGTAGAATCAACTGACACAGAGAAGTATTTTGCCTCTTTCACATGAGCGACGATGTTATCCAGAACAGATTTTGCGATGATGGAGACTAACTCTTCACATGTCGTAGATGATAAGTAGTTGGTGTGGCCACTACCTTGGTTGGCATATTTCTGAATGTGCTGTGCCAAAAATGGATCGTATTCCACAAGTAATTACATTTAACCAAGGTAGTTACCATTCGTCCGTGACCCAACAATTTCATCCGATCCACGGAACGCTAGACCACACTCAGCGAGAAACGATATCACGCTCACACTTCGTTTCAGCATTTCCCTCCAATAGGACGCAATCTCACTCACCTGTTTGACGAGTTCAGTGTCCATACGACCTGTGGATGTTGCTCTGTCTGACAAGTGGATGATATTCGCACAATGCACATGCGAACGCTCATGCACCTCGATAGAACGACTGGCATGCTTCCAGTCATTGAATCCTTCCCCGCCCAGGGCAGTAGCACCCCCAATGAGCTTGCAAGCGATGCAGTACAATTTTCCAGTTGATGTGGAGAAGCAAAGCCATGACCTTTTCACGGACTCTCTGTTTTGTAGTCTACGGTAAAAATAAGATTCTTGGAGCAGCAGCGTTTCCTTCCTTCAATGAACTGTATGGATGAATCAAAGGGACCAGTCAAATTCTGCAGGGGCTCCAAATCTCGTGATGCCCAGTAGTCGATCATCTCTGACGACGGTCGCTCAGGAGGCCAATATCCAATGCAATTGGCAAAGCCAGGTCCACGATCAGTCAGTATATCTCGAGCTTCTTCATCTGATGCATGTTCTTCATCGGTGGAACCTTCCGAGATGTTGGGCAAATCTTTACGCAGGGGTTGCGTTGCCAAATCTGCTTGTTCTGTCTCTGTTGGTGTTCCAGCCTCTGTCATGGATGAATCGCCTGTTTGTGCAGGAGTGAAAAACTCTGAGATTTTCTGGGTCTTGTTGAGGATGGCCTTGTGTCTTTCATCTTTTTCCTTGGAACGTTTCCGCTTTTGAGCACCACTGTCATAATTCCGTGGGGCCCTGGATTTGTGCCTGTCATCACCGAAGCCGCTCATTGTGGTTTCTGCAGCTGGTGGGTACCGAGTAACCGAGATATCGTCAGAGTGCACGTGGGACGTACCAGAATCACGAACAACAAGTATGTTTCACACACCTGGAACATAGAAAGTCACACCGTGTTACTGTGCTGTGTGCGCCAGTAAGCAGGGTACTGACAGCTTTCCCAGCCAGCTGCAGTTTCAGTGTGTACAATACTACCCCTGCCGGCCGTGTGCTGTGCTGGTCTGGCCTTGTTTTACCACGTCGACTTTCATCTTTTCACCCCTCCTCTGGCTGGACCTCTGTATTCCATCTGCTTGCTGGGCTCTGGCGGGCAGTGCCGTAGTTAGTTGGTCACGCTCAACCATCCGAAGCATCGATGATCGATCCAAAAAAAGATCCGAATGTGGGCCCCCAATGCCCAAGGCTTGCCCCAGGAATTTTTGACCATGTTGGATCCGTTCTGTGGACCGTGGAAGAAACGGCTTGAAAAAGCCAAAGCTTGAAAAGGACCCTCACAATGATGGACAATTTTGAAAAGATATCCTTACAAAGAGTTTAAAATCTTCATTCACCGACAATAAAAAACATTAGAAGCACATTTTCAAGGGATTTTCAAAATGTCATCGAAATTGTGGGGGGGCCCGGGGCCATGGCTCCACCTAGCCACCCATAAATCCGGTAGTGGGTGGGAGACACTGTGGCTTTAGTCCTCTCCAGGTCTCCGTCTAACCATGAGATGACCAGGTGTTGGGTAAAGCTGAAAATTGCACTCATCAGAGAAGATGACCTTACTCCAGTCCTCTACGGTCCAAACCTTATGGTCTTTTGCAAACATCAGCCTGGCTCTTCTTTGCTTCTCATTGATGAAGGGCTTTTTTCTAGCTTTGCACGACTTCAGCCCTGCCCCTAGGAGCCTGTTTCGAACCGTCCTCGCCATGCACTTCACCCCAGCTGCCGTTTGCCATTCTTTTTGAAGGTCACTTGATGTCATCCTACGGTTGTTGAGTGACATTCGAATGAGTTGGCGGTCATCTCGGTCAGTGGAAAGTCGTTTTCGCCCTTTGTCAGTCTGTAGCTTTGTTGTCCTCAATGTGTGCTAATTGACCTTGTTCTTATGAACCGGTCTTTGAAATTTTAAGGATGGAAGCAATGTGTTGCTCACTGTATCCCTCTGCTTGTAAAGCCAGAATGGAACCCTTCTTTTCCTCACTCAAAACTTTTCTTTTCAACTCTTTTGGCATTGTCAATAGTTATTTTTTTTGATTCCAATTACTTTTGAGATACTACTAGCACTGTTTTTGCCATCCAGCTGGTCCTATTGCAAGAGGATCGTGATGACCACAGCAGTGGTTTTTATACTTTTCCTTGTTAAATAAGATTTGGTTCAGGCGATCACCAAATCAGTACCTCACTAAGTAGAATGAGGTGTGTCTGTGTTGGAATTCAAAAGACACTGGATTTGAATGGCTGCCATCCATGTAGAGATGCTGATTAAAATTTTTTTGTCGTGGTCTCTTATTTTTTCCCAGAGCTGTAAATATATATATATATATATATATATATATATATATATATATATATATATATATATATATATTCACATGTCCAGACCAGGAATCAAACCCAGATATATAGCCTGGTGTTGGCGCAGTGGTTAGGGCAGCGGCTTGGGATCCAAAACGTCCTGAGTTCAAGCCCCGTTGGGCCACTGAATTAATACACCAGGGGGTTGACTCAGCCTGTCATCCTTCCGAGGTCGGCGAAGTGAGTACCAGTGTACTGGGCCGGTGCATACCCTGGTTAAAATAGGTGTACCATATCCCTGTGTCGTAAGAGGCGACCAGGGTTGCGTCAGGAAGAGCATCCAGCGTAAAACCTGTGCCAAATCACTATGCGGATCATACGGATTATCTGCTGTGGCGACCCCTAACCGGAGCAGCCGAAAGAAGAAGAAGAAGAAGAAGATTTTATATATATATATATATATATATATATATATATATATATATATATATATATATATATATATATATATATATATATATATATTGTTGCGAATTCGCGCCCGCCGGCGTGCGAATGGCCACGTAACTCGAATCGCGGCACGTCGCCCACCGGACGGACAATTCAGTCGTGACCCTCTCGGAACAACGCCGGGAGCTAGTCACGGGTGGGGGTTTAACCTCACCACGATCGTGCCAATTGCCCACTCGCGCAGGATAGGGTTGCTTGCCAAATTCGATCTACCTAAGTACCTGCTTGAGTGGTCGACCGGGCGATCGTACCACGCCACAGGCCGACTCCGGACACGAACCGCTTAAGCGGTCCGTTCCGTGCTACAGTGATAACCGAGCGGTGTTATCGTCCGCCTTGACGGTTCCGATTAATTACCGGGATGTTGCACCCACTACGAACCCCTTACGTGAAGCAGGATGGAGAGTCAAACAAAGGAAAGGACGCAGCGAAACGGGGAACAAGTTCACACAAGCACGTTTAATTCACACAGACCAGCACAGAAGGCACATATTTACAGTCACAATAATCAAAATGCACATATAAAGTGAAAGCAAGAGTTAAAACCGACTACGCGCATACACAGCAACACTTAAACAATTCTACTTGTCGGACAGGTGCCACCCACAGTCATTTACACAAACCTAAAGACAAGAAAAGTGGCGACTTTCCTGTGGGCCGTCGAGTCCTCCTCCCACGTCCGTCGGCGTGGTCGCACCTGGCCCCGACTCCTCTCCCGGTCTGCGAGTTCTCTCCGGCGTGGTGCACCGAGCTCGTGCCACACGTAGCTCGCATCGTCTGCCTGAAAGCTCAGACGGGGTTTTGGGGAAACGGACGGGGTTTCCGGCGCTATCTCCGTGCGGAAGCGGGGTCTCGGGACCGCACCGACAGAAGACCAGACCAGACCACCAGCCAAGACGAACGACGAGACCAGCTCCAGGACAAAGAGGAAGAGGACGAGGAAGAGGAAGCGCGCCCCGCCCGTGTCCGACTTTTATAGCATGGGGCTCCGCCCCGTTTTCGGCTCCACCCTCCTTCGAGAGGGTTCTGGAAAAGGGGCGTTCCCTCACCCCGACTGCCTTACGCTGTCCATCCACCATTCGGCGGCGAGCTGCCCCTCCACCTTCCCTCACACCAAGCGCGGGGAAGAATGGCAGGAAAACCCCACCAGCATCGTTGGTGGTTTTTGTTTGTTTGAAATCAAAGATAGGGAAAGAAAAACGACTAACTGGAGGATCGCAGCCCGAATGGATCACATAAATTCCCTCTATACAACAGGTTTGGGCTAACTACACATGTACCTATGGAGATATCTCACCTGAGGGCCCTGAATGGTGTAATGCGAATTTCCACAGCCATAACAAGCTATCCATCCATCCATCGGGACCATACTCCATGCAGAGCGTTGGTGCTGCCTAAGCAGTCTCCTTGGCTATTGGACACAATCCTGGACGGGTCGCCACTCCGACACAGTATACCAGCATGCTGGTACTCATTTTGCCGACCTCGGAAGGATGACAGGCAGAGTCAACCCCACCTGGTATGAATTCAACAGTGGAGTGGGGTTTGAACTCAGGATCAGAGGATTCCAAGCCACCACCCTAACCATTGAATAACAATCTATATATATATATATATATATATATATATATATATATATATATATATATATATATATATATATATATGCCTGGTGTTGGCTTAATGGTTAGGGTGGTGGGTTTGGGATCAAATGTTTCTGCATATATATATATATATATATATATATATATATATATATATATATATATATATATATATATATATATATATATATATATATATATTTTGTACACATATATCAAGAAGAAAGTAAAGGAGTCATTGATTTAACTTCTGGACAATCTTTCCAAATAAGCCTTCTTCTTGGTCTGACTTCGTCCATGACTCATTTAATTTCTTCCTGTTACATAATTTACGCAAATGAGGCACCCTCCCCATAGTGTGGAATTTCTGCTATTTCTCTCACACATATATGTGTGTGTATGTATATATGTATATATATATATATATATATATATATATATATATATATATATATATATATATATATATATATATGTATGTATATGTATGTATATATGTATATATGTATATATATATATATATATATATATATATATATATATATATATATATTTATATATATATATATATATATACGATATATATATACATACATATATATCGAAATTGTTGCATCCGAGGACCCGTTAACACAGGATTCCTCAGTGCCGGGACCTTTCGTCCCGAGAGATGGTCCAAACGGTCTTTTTTGTCACTGCGTTCAGTTATTACTCTGCTTTACCATTCCCCAAGGTTGTCCAAATGAGTCAAAATTGACACACACACAAAAAGCAGATCGGTGGAACACATTTTCTTATGTTTTTGTTGTTTTTTTTTTTTTTTAATTCTTTTTCCTCTTCTTGTTCTTCTTCTGGTGAAGACAAAACCTTTAGGACACGGCTCTTGGACACATTTATCCTTGTTTCTCTCTCTCTCTCTCTCTCTCTCTCTCTCTCTCTCTCTCTCTCTCTCTCTCTCTCTCTCTCTCTCTCTCTCTCTCTCTCTCTCTCTCTCTCTCTCTTCTGCAACAGCGAGGCTCATTGACAGTGGGGTTGCAGTGCAACAATTCGGAACAAACAGCAAAACAGCTTTTGAGGATGCCTCTTTGCGGTGGATGTACCCCCCCCCCCCACCACCAAAGCAGGTTGGGGGCCAAATCTTCCCTATTCTTCCTTGCTGCCCAGATTCGTCAGGGCAGCATGGTCATGGTCAGAGTGCCAATTGGTCCCCATGGACCGGCCCTTTCCCTGTTGTCTCTGTTCTCTTTCTCGCTCTCTAACTTTGTCATGGCCCTGACTTAGTGAAGGTGGTGGTACACCATCTTGCATGTGGGGGAACTCTGGGTCGCTCCTGGGAGATCGATCGGCTGTCTCCGTGTCATGGGCTTGTTCGAGAGAACTGTCCGGGGCTACACAATAATAACAACAAATGAGAGAGACAGAGACAGAGAGAGAGACAGAGACAGACGGAGAGAGAGAGAGAGAGAGAGCGAGAGCGAGAGCGAGAGCGAGAGCGAGAGCGAGAGCGAGAGCGAGAGCGAGAGAGAGAGAGAGAGAGAGAGAGAGAGAGAGAGAGAGAGAGAGAGAGAGAGAGAGAGAGAGAGAGAGAGAGAGAGAGAGAAAAACACACTGAAATTTGCAAGTAAGAGGGTTGGGTTAGGAAGGGTTAATAGGGGAAATAAAGATTATAGGTCAGGATGGGGGATGACATGAGGTGGTGTTGCACTGCCTGCTTGAAGTCCTCAAGCAAAGACTGAGAAATAACGGCCTCTGGAAAGCGGTTCCATACATGGGAGAAGTGAGGAAGAAAGGAGTTGAGGTGTGCAGTCTGTCTACATTTTGGAAGTCTTAAGGTAGTTACTGGAAGAACGCATGCATCTTGGAGTTTCTGGGGAGAGTCTGAAGACTGACAGAGTGGAGGGAGCAATTTTTGAGAAGAGGCAGTAATAAACAAATACTTTTCTGCTTTCTTTTCATTCCGTGACTGAATTTTGTTTATGCGCTGTATCAAAAGCTCATATTTTACATCAGCTTTGAATTGTTCAACAAATAATTACCTATTTTTAAAGGCATATTTAATTAGCTTTAAAATGACACACAAATTGCATCAGTTCAACAATTTTACAAATCTTTACATTTCAAATTGTCTCAGTTCAACAACTTCAAAAAATCTTTACATCTCAATTTTTATCGGTTCAATAACTTTACAAATCTTTACATATCAAATGGAATCAGTTCAATAATTTAACAAACCTTTACATACCAAATGTATCAGTTCAACAACTTTACAAATACATACACATCAAATTGTATCAGTTCAACAATTTTACAAGTCTTTACATATCAAATTGTATCAGTTCAACAATTTTACAAATCTTTACATTTCAAATTGTATCAGTTCAACAACTTCATAAACCTTTACATCTCAAATTGTATCAGTTCAACAATTTTACAAATCTCTACATATGAAATTGTATCAGTTTAACAATTTTACAAATCTTTACATTTCAAATGGTATCAGTTCAACAATTTTACAAATCTTTCCATATCAAATGGTAACAGTTCAATAATTTTACAAATCTTCACATATGAAATTGTATCAGTTCAACAATTTAACAAATCCTTTCATATCAAATTGAATCAGTTCAACAATTTTACAAATCTTTACATCTCAAATTGGATCAGTTCAACCATGTTACAAATCTTTACATATCAAATTGTATCAGTTCAACTATTTTACAAATCTCTACATCTCAAATTGTATCAGTTCAACCACTTTACAAATGTATACATTTCAAATTTTATCAGTTCAACAATTTTACAAATCTTTACATATCAAATTGTATCAGTTCAACAATTTTACAAACTTTTACAAATCAAATTGTATCAGTTCAACCATTTTATAAATCTTTACATATCAAATTGTATCAGTTCAACCACATTACAAATCTATACATATCAAATTGTATCAGTTCAACCATTTTACAAATCCTTACATATCAAATTGTATCAGTTAAACCACTTTACAAATCTTTACATATCAAATTGTATCAGTTCAACAATTTTACAAACCTTTGCATATCAAATTGTATCAGTTCAATCACTTTCCAAATCTTTATGTATCAAATTGTATCAGTTCAACAACTTTACAAATCGCGACATATCAAATTGTATCAGTTCAACCATTTTACAACTCTTGACAGATGAAATTGCATCAGTTCAACCACTTTACAAATCTATACATATCAAATTGTATCAGCTCAACAACTTTACAAAATCTTTACATATCAAATTGTGTGAGTTTAATAATTTTGCAAATCTTTACATATCAAATTGTATCAGTTCAACAATGTTACAAATCTTTAGATATCAAATTGTATCAGTTGAACAACTTTTCAAATCTTTACATATCAAATTGTATCAGTTCAACCACCTTACAAATCCTTACATATCAAATTGTAGCATTTCAACCACTGTACAAATCTCTACATCTCAAATTGTGTCAGTTCAACAATTTTACAGATCTTTATATTTCAAATTGTATCAGTTCAACAATTATACAAACCTTTATATATCAAATTGTATCAGTTCAACAATTTTACAAACCTTTATATATCAAATTGTATCAGTTCAACAATTTTACAAACCTTTATATATGAAATTGTATCAGTTCAACCACTTTACAAACCTCGACATACAAATTGTATTCGTTCAATAATTTTACAAATCTATACATATCAAATTGCATTCGTTCAATAACTTGACGAGCGCCGGTTTTTCCACAAGAACAAGAGACATGTCACAAAACCATTATTTGAATCTTGCTTTTCCTCGAGGACAGCAGAATGAAGATGTTAAAGTCACAAAGTTCTAAAATGTTGATTTGAATTCTGAGTGTGCCGACAAGGGAGAATTTAAAATATTTGCACAATCACTTGAAATCATTGACGCATAACACACTGTGAAGTGATATCATTGCATTTGTTCTGCACAAATACATTAAGGAAGGCATCAGATGTTTTCATTGACTGTAACAGCTCTTTGGATGCGGAGAAGCCATTGTACTGGTACTGTATTGTTGGAGACAGATGGTCTGTTGCTGTCGGTTGTTGTCTGCAATTTTGTTCTTATTGTGTACTCATTGTTGCTTTTTGTTTTGTGCCTGTTTGGTTATTTTGATCATGGTGTGTTCTGGCTCAGATTTTTGTAGCCCTCAAATATGAACCCTTTACCCTCAGACACTTTCTTCATCCTTTCCTCCCTTGTCTCAAATAAACCCAAAACCACCCTCGTTCTATCTCCCTCCGAATACTTTCAAAATATATAAAGTCCTCTTCCCTCACTTCGATCCAGCATTCTTCCCTTTGCCCATTCTTCCCTCGGCTCAGATTTTTGTAGCCCTCAAATATGAACCCTTTACCCTCAGACACTTTCTTCGTCCTTTCCTCCCTTGTCTCAAATAAACCCAAAACCACCCTCGTTCTATCTCCCTCCGAATACTTTCAAAATATATAAAGTTCTATTCCCTCACTTCGATCCAGCATTCTTCCTTTTGCCCATTCTTCCCTCTGCTTTTGTGTCCCTGTGCTTTGATCAATTTGATACTTGATTTTCAGCCGCGTCTTGCAAGGCGAGACGTGGCTCTAAAGCCTGTATCTCACTGGGCTGCAACAGATCGCGACTAGTTGGAGACACAAAATTGTGATAAAATAGCGATAATTTTCACTTGGAATCACACTGAATTTATTTTTGCGTATGTCTCACGAATATCTCACATTTGCGTATGTCTCACGTCATTGAGAACAAATTGAGATATAATTACGAAACTCTCAGGGGTCCCAGGACAGATTATCATTTTTTTCTCCAATCAGTCACAATTTAGTTTCATAGGTCGCCAATCCCTCACAAAGTTGTCTCACATTTGTCTCACCTTCTGACTCACGGAAACTAAATTGAGAAGGGTTCGAGACCGGTTCGAGACAACCGCGACTATTTTGAGAGAAAATTTGTCACAAATTTTTTTGAACATGTTCAAAATTCAAGCAACACCAGAGCGACGTCCTGCGACTCACACGAGGAAATTGAGAACCACCGCGAACGTTTCGAGACATTTTGAAAAATCCCGTTCGCATTTTGTCGCGAGCTGTCGCAGCCCAGTGAGATACAGGCTTAAGGACCTCGGCGGCGTTCTTCTTCTTCTTCTTCCTCCTCTTCTTCTTCTTCTTCTTCTTCTTGTGAAGACAAAACCTTTCGGACTCGGCTCTTTTATATACAGGATCCGGATCTCCTTAAATACTAAACACCTGTACACATCCTCGCATTGAGGGAGCCTTTTGAGAGCGTCTATAATGAACTTTTAAATATATTCGGACATTTGCTTTTGTTTCGAAAAGTTCACGTTACTATTTAAAGATTATTCCATTTAATGTATTGCAATTTCGTAAATACACTATTTTCTCGTCATGAATGACAATCGTCCATGACGGGTGTCGCTATTGGCTCAATCAAGGCACGTGACGAAATATCGCAAGTTGTTGTTTTTTTGGTTTTTTTCTTCTTCCTCTTCATGTTCTTCTTCTTCTGGTGAAGACAAAACCTTTAGGACGCGGCTCTTGGACACATTTGTCCTTGTTTTTTGTATAAAGTGTCGAGGCTCAGGAACATGGGGTGGGAGGGGGGGAGCACACCGACAGTAGGGTTGAGGGAAAAGATAGAGGGAGACTTGGAGAGATAACAGATAATGGATGTGGGGAAGAATAAGGGCGAGCAAATTACACAGGGTGTCTTCTTGTGTCTAACAAATTACAGCTCACAGATCTGAGTCAGAGTTGGACAGCCAAGTCACAGCACTGTCTGTTGTTCAGTGAATTGGCCAAAATCCTTCATCAAATTTCCATAGATGATACTCCTTAACAATGTGATGAAGCGTATGATCTGGGTGACCACAGTCACATTTATGGATGTGGAGTGTTCAGTACATGAAAGTGTACGTGTACATTTCATAAATTTAAAGTGTACTTGTACATAACTGATTTAAAGTATACATGTACATCATAAATATCTCTCAGGAATTTCCCCAGCCTCCCGAATAATTATTACGGACACAGGTATTTCACGACCAAGCCAATTGTAATGTTTATTTACTTCTCATCATATGTGAATTCCATGTCCATCAGTTTGCTTGTAAGCCTTGATAAGTTAGGCAAAAACCAAAAGTTTTTTTTCATGAAAGTCCAGTGTTTTCTTTCCTCTGCATTGTGAGAATTACCGTACCTTTAGTGGGCTGTGTAAATTAGACTGCTGTCACGATCGCTGCGAACAAAACATGCATTACCTCATTTGAATTATAATCAAAATGTACCTTTGTTTCCTCAAAACGGTATCTTTATTTAATGATAGAAAATGTGTTGTTCAGTCTTCAAATGTACATATGAATCCTCAGAACAATGCGGAGTGAAAAAGATGGCGGCAATTTCTGGGCAGTAGAAGGGAAAGGCATGGCCTGGCTAATGGACTGTGCTTGTAATGCAAGGGCAGAGAAATGTAGGGATGGCCTGAAGAAAGGGCAGTGTTTATGACCCACACACACAATCTCAGCTTTATATATAAGATGATGCAAAGATGAACTGAATAGATTTTGGCATCAGAAGGTCAAAGATCAGAGGTCATTTCAGATAAAAATTTGATACTTGATAACAGCTGAAGGGATTTAAATCAAAGTTGGTCAAAGTATGTATTATGATGTGATAATTTTGGCGGAGGCATATCGGTCGATGTCGTGACAATGAAGAGTGCCATTCCTGTTTTATTACATCACCTATTATATGCACCCTTGTTATCTTACTAATAACCATTATTAATTGTGTTTCTTTATATTTTTTTCGTAGACCTTGTCGAGGCTCATATGAGAGCTAACAAACACCACACAGCAAGGGGGGCATGAGACAAGAGGGACGGGAGTGGGAAGGACAAAACAGTGGGGAACAGAGACATTACGAGACCTGTGGAAGGGAGAGGGATGGGGGGGGGAACATGGGATATACAAGATGGACATTACAGGGACTTTCAGGAAGGAAAGCAGGGAATTTTAAGGAGGAGGGTTTGGGGTGGATTAACGGGGGTAGAGAAGATCGAGGATTTGGATGGGGGATGATAAGAGGTGGTGGTGACCAGCTGTTTTGAAGGCCTGGAGGGAAGAATGGGATTGAACAGAGTGAGGAAGTTTATTCCAAAGGCGGGAAAAAAGAGGAATGAAAGAGTGAACGTGAGCAGTGATTCGTGATTTTGGTAGTTTTACAAGAAGGGGGTTATTGGCAGACCTTGAGCGCCCTGCGAAAATATGGTGGGGACAAATCGCAGACACAGCAGGGGGGGGGGCGAGACGGAGAGGAGATGGTAGAAGACAGAAATACCATCGACCTGTCTGCGGTGAGAGAGTGAGTGTCCCAAAGACTCAGCCTCATTGCGGGAGATGCCAATGATCTGAAATGCCTTGGTTTCCACAGCGTGAAGCCGAGAAAGGGGGGAGGAAGGAGCACCAGCCCAGAGGGGAGAGCATTACTCCATTAGGCTGTGGATGAAAGCTTTTTATGTGGTCAGGAGCTCAGGTGGGCTGAGGAACGACTTTGCATGATGGAGGATTCCCAGTCGGCAATTGGCTTTGGAGGCCAGGTTGGAAATGTGGCTTTCCCGGGAAAGGTCATGGCAGGTAGTGAGACCCAGAAGCTTGAAAGAAAGGACTTCTTCCAGAGAATTGTTGAGAGAGGGGATTGGGGGGGGGGGAGGTTGGCAAACGGTCCTTTCTGAGAGACAACCTGAGAGTGTGAGATTTTCCAGATTGAAAGACATGTTCCACGTGTTGGACCAGTTTGTGATTTTAACCAGATCTGCAGTGAGCAAAGAAGCTGCTGCTTGCTGATCTGAGGGATGAAAGATGTTATGACAGAGGGTTGAATCATCAGCAAAGAGATAAAGAGGATTTTCCAGAGAGTCGGAGAGATCGTTGATGAAAACCAGAAAAAGAACAGGGCCCAGAACGCTGCCTTGAGGAACTCCAGCCTGGACAGGAAGAGGGAATGAAAGAACTCCATGTAGGTCCACACGTTGACTGCGACAGGAGAAGAAGTCTGCGAGCCATGAGTGAAGATGGCCTTGGAGGAGTTTCGTCTTGAGGAAGAAATAGGAAAAGAAATAGGAAGAGTTTGGTGAGCATGGCAGGGTGCCAGACCGTGTCAAAAGCAGGCGATATGTCTAGGGATGTGGGTCTGATTTCATGTCTGGCATTGAGGACCTCCATTCATTGTTAGGAGAGCAGAAGCAGCATACCCAGGGTAGAGTGACCTGGTCTGAAACCAAATTGATGATCGGAAATCAAGCCATTGGAGAAGAGGAAGGATTTCATGTCTGAAGTGATGTTAGAGATTGGAGGGAGATTACATAACCTTGCTAATGATTGGGAGAAGGCTGATTGGTCTGTAGTTGCAGGGATCTGTTTTTGCACCTTGTTATGCAGGGCAATAACGTTTGCTAATTTTTCAAGCAGATGGCAGACGACCTTGAGCAAATGAGAAGGTGAGCAAGCGCAGAGGAGCAGGTTTTTAGGACACGTGGGCTGATGCCCTCTGGACCAGTTGTGGAATCTGAGACGAGGTTTGACAGCATGCTCTCCACCTTGTCAGCACAAAAGGACACAAACTCCAGAGACAGTTGGGTGTGACTGGGTAAGGTGGATAGAGAAAGCGATGTGTTTCGAACACAAGATTTCGATGCAAACACCGAGTTTAGGCATTTAGCCTTTTCACGTGTGGTAACAGCATTGCGGCCATTTGAAGTAAGGGAGGGGATGGAGGGGGAACATACACCAGAAACAGATTTGATTAGATGCCACCAGGGCCACCAGAATTTGGAGGAAGGACAGAGGTTTGAAAGTTCAGACTTGAGCTTGGAAGGATGTTGTTTTCTGGCTCTCCTAAGGGTAGATACACACTTGTTCTGAGCTTTATGGAAGGAACTGAGATTATCCTCAGTTGGGTTTGCTTTCCATGAGGCAAAGGCAAGTTGTTTCAGGACAACTGCCTCGCCACAAGCTTCATAAACCAAGGGAATGGGAAGGGTAGGACAACTGAAGACGAGATGGGATAAATCTGTGCATGAGGGAGAGCAAGTTTTTTTGAAAATATTCCCAGGATGAGTTGATGTTGGAGAAAGTAGCTATGGGAGACCAGTCTATATGTTTGATGGCTGTTTGGAGACCCTGCCAGTCGGCTTGCGTGAAATGCCAGACTTGACGGCGGTGAGGTGGTTCTCTGATAACAGCCAGAGAGATGTCCACTTTAACAATGACGTGGTCAGAAGAACCAATTGGAGCGAAGGAAGAGCAGCAGATATTGTCAGGGAAATTTGTCAAAATCAGATCCAGAAGAGATGGAGTACCATTGGTTGAGATCCGGGTCTGGAAATTGACTGATTGAGTCAGACCCAATGAGTCACAGAAAGCTTTTGCTGAAGTGCCATGACAGTTGAGAGAGGTACCCACACCGAGCCAACTGGCTCAGATGAGAGGGGGGGCAACTTTGAGAATGGTGAGTGAGAAAGGTGAATGGTGGGAGAAGGGTGAGTGGGGAGTGTTGAGGGAGAAAGGTGAGGGAGAAGTTTTGAGAAAGGTGAGAGGGAGGCTTGGAGGGAGAAGAGTGCGATGGTTGCTTTGAAAGGGAGAGGTGAGAGGGGTGAGTTGGCATTGAAGTTGGAAAAAAAGGAATGATTGATGGAAAGCCAGCATTCATTGCAAACTGGGGTTTAAATTTTTTTTCGGTCAGAAATGCGATGAAATGCATTTCTTGATTGATGTGATAAAGGCGAATTAAGAGAATGGAGAGAAGAAACGATGTAACAGTTGCATTTTTTTAGGAAAGGTCGAATTGAGAGCAGTCTGTGGAAATAGAAGAAGAGGAGTGCATTATAATACAGTAATTAGTCCCACATGTGTGAAAGAGGAAGATGAAGCATTATAAGAGATCCTTTTTATTATAATTATTTTTATTTTTCCTCATGCATACATGTAGGTGCGTGACCGTAGGTGCCTGCCCGTGCGTGCAAACCAAAAAAAAAAAAACCTTCAAACCGCATGCCAGAAACATCCACACAGGCCGTTCCTTCGCTCTCACGTGCCCGTACGTGCGTGGCCATATGCGCAAAAAAAAAAAAATATATATATATATATATATATATATATATATATATATATATATATATATATATATATATATATATATACTTTAAAACCGATTGCCAGAAACAACTACACAGGCCATTCCTTCGCTCTCGCATGCCCATACGTGCATGGCCGTACGTGCGTGCCCGTACATGTGTGGCCGTACATGCGTGGCCGCACATACAAAATAAAACTTTCAAACCGCGTGCCAGAAACAACCACACAGGCCGTTCCTTCGCTCTCACGTGCCCGTACGTGCGTGGCCATATGCGCAAAAAAAAATAAAATATATACATATATATATACTTTAAAACCGCTTGCCAGAAACAACTACACAGGCCGTTCCTTCACTCTTGCGTGCCCATACGTGCATGGCCGTACATGCAAAAAACAAAAAAACTTTCAAACAAACACACAGGCCGTTCCTTCGCTCTCGTAAACGAAGACTGGATTAGGGCATTGTGTTTATCTATAAATGCGCATAAGAAATCGAGAAATTATCAGAATACAGTAAGTCATCACCATCCGGAAGTCATGCCTGCCCATACGGAATGTTCACATCATTCCACAAATTATCGCTTTCATTGAAGTAACAACTGCTGTGATACTTACACACACAGAGTTAATTAAAATCCAAATTAAAATCAAGTTTACCTCCCTGTCTTTGCTTGCCATGACATTCGCTGCCATTGACCATTGCCACTCCTATGCCACGGTGAGGCGACAGGGTAGGATTTGTAGGAGACCTGAAAGTACAGTGTCATTAGGTTTTCCATGTTCGAATTGTTTTAGTTTGTAAATAGTTAAAAAAAAAGTTTGCAAAGCATACCACCAAATTGAGATGTATTTCGTTGGCATGCATGTTGAGTGGAGCTGAATTCCTTAACACTTCCAAAGGCCACACCGTTTTGACAATTGGAAACAAAAAAAAAGTTGTGCATGTTATTTGATAAATTATTTTCGGAACAATTTTTCTTCAATAAATAAATAATAATAAAAATAGTCTCCATGTACACACCTTTATCTTGTTAGCACCTCTTCATAAACAACATTGCTGAGGAAACGGCGCTTCTTCTTTGTTTCCTCGTCCAGGGAAAGAATGCGGAGGCTGCTGGATCTGCCAACGTTTTGATAAATTATTAGTTTTAATGGCCAATTATTCAATTAGCGCGAATGTATTTTTTCCTTTTCCCAAGGAAAAACACAGAGAATAGAAGAGAAGAGAAAAACCCATAATGGCGAACGCGGCTGAGGTTCTCTTCCCCATCGGCCACGCTTACGCAGCAACGTGTCCTGTCATTGGTTGCTAAATAAATGGCTGCAGCAACGTGTCCTGTCATTGGTTGGTAAATAAATGGCCATAACTTGGGAAGCACTTGTCCGATTAATATCAAACCTTGAAAAGGCATATCCTCAGGTCCCCAGCAATATACCTGGCACGTTTCAATTACATTGGAATAGTGGTTGTCGAGAAACAGCGGTCTCTCTCTCACACACACACACACACACACACACACACACACACACACACACACACACACACACACACACACACACACACACACACACACACACACATATACACACATTGCTGGAATTATAGATAGATAATTATTATTGTTTGAGAGAGTTTTCATCAGATTAGGTAATGCAAATGTTGTAGAAAAAATCGTGAGGTGAATGGTGAATTTCGATATGTCAACGCAGAGGGTGGAAACAGATCACGTGGTTATGGGAGAAGCACGTGGCTATGGGAGGTGTATCGGCAAAAGTTAATTAATCAATTAATTAATTTTCAATAAGGATTGCGTAACATTCGAAAAAGGGAAGGTTGGAGTAAAATTCTGGAGGTGTATGGTTAATTTGGAACTGTAAACGCAGAGTGAAGCTGCTGGGTCAATGAACCGTATGAGGAAGAGGATGGAGAGAGACATGTGGTTGCAGGAGGTGTATAGATCGAAAGGATCCAGGAAAATTATGAAATTTTGATATATTTTTGAAGAATAGGTAAGATTCGGGAATGGTAGGTTGAAGGAAGAAATCGTGAAGGTAATGGCGTGAGTGGGTCAGCTCAAGAAGAATAAAGATGGTGTGCTGGCAGAAGGAGGAATAGGAAGAAGAAGAATAATAAGACGTAGAAGAAGAGGAAGAAGAGGAATAGGAGGAAGAAGGATCGGGACTTGTGGGTATGCAAGGAGAAAGGTAGATTTTTGTTTTTTGGGGGGATTTAAGGCAAGAAACAGAGTGTTTCGTTGGGAGGGATGGGGGACGTTAGGAAAGTGGGGAAGATAGGAATTGAAGGTAATGGGGAGAAAATACAAATAAAAACGATCGTACACCGAGAGGGGAGGGATGGGTAGACCTCAAGCAACTCGGTTAGACAAGGTTGACGAAAACTCACGAAATAGCACGATTTTTGAAACAAAACCGAACTAGGAACACACAGTAACATGTAGGTGAGAAAATATACAGTTAAAACGGGACAGATAATGACCGGAAACTTAACTTTGAGATCGTCAGCAGAGAGTCCTGAAAGACCCTGCCGTAGTTCCAAAACCCAGAACCGGAAGGGACCGGAAGTGTTTGTTCAGTGTATGTAAGTTATCGTTTAACACAAAAGTTATGTCTGTCTTTGCCAAATACAGCTCTAATTTAACACTCTCCGTTGCATGTCTGTGATTTGTCTTGGCTTTACGTGGCTGTGGAAGTTGTTTGAAGTCCATTTTGTAAGCTTGGCGTTTGCAATTTTGATGGTTTCCAATTCAACTTTTGTTACCAAAACTTGGCGTTTGTGTTGTTCACTCTCGTTGGCGTGCATTTTTTTTCTCTGCCAACAATCTTGGCACCCCGCGGTTGCGAATCATGATCCACATGATCCGCCATATTTTTTGGTTTGCAAAAATTCGCATTTTTGGAACATTCTGTTATTTAAATAAATGCCTTTGTAACAAATGTTTATGATTTTAATAATTTAAATAACTTTGTGACTGTACTGTATAACTTTTGTGATCTAACTACTGTATGTACAGAAGAAAAAAATGAAGAAGAGCCATGGCCCCGATACAAAGTCAAGTGGTATTGGTAACGAAACAGCGCAAAGTGATCTCATTAAATGTAAATATTGGAATTTTAGACAAACTCAGAAGTGGTGAAAGTGCTTTGTCTGTGAGCAAGCAGTATGGCATTAATTTGTTGACCATGCAGTACATAAAAAATGTGAGGAAAAATGAAGAGTGAGTTTGAGTGCGACTGTACCTTTAAGTACTAAAATGTAATTTGGTGGTAGGCATGACTCTATTTGATAAAAAAAATAGAAAACTTTTAACCATATTGATGGAGGGCCAGGCCCAGAAAAAGGTGTTTCCTCTTAGTGGGCCAGTCATTCACAAATAGGCCCTCCTTCTGTATTAACACTTAGAGGAAATGCAGGGTAACTCTTCAACCAGTGGCAGTGGGTTTAATGCTAGCAAGGGCTAGTTTGAAAACTTTTTTTTTAAAAAGATTCAGTCTCCATGATGTTAAGTTGACAGGGGAAGCCGCCTCTTTTGATCACAACGCTGCAAGGGAATTTCCAGCCAAATCTCTCAGGATCGTCAAAGAAAAATAATACAATCCACAGTATTTTTTCAATGTGCATGAGACTGGTTTGTTCTCAAAAAATATGCCATCCAGAACCTCCATCGAAGGACAGGACAGCACCATGCTTTATGGCAGCTAAAGATCGCTCAAACCTTTTTCTGTGTGGCGTCATGTTGGGGGGGCTTTATGTGCAAACTGGTGTTGGTCTACCATGTGGAGAACCCCCATGTATTGAAGGAGAAACTAAAACAACACCTGCTAGTCTTATGGAGATCAAATAATTAGGCCCAGGTCAATGCCAAACTCTTCGAGGACTGGTTCCACAATTATTTTGTTCACCAGATCAAGCACTACCTCAAGATGAAGAATGCGGCCTTTAAAGCCCTTCTCCTCCTCTATAATGTGATTGGATGCCCAGTGATGCTGGAGTTTAGATACCCAAGTGTGGAAGTCATGTTCCTGCCACCCAACACCACCTCCATCTTGCAGCCAATGGACGAAGGGGTAATCGCCACCTTCAAGTCAAACTACACCAGATGTAGTTTCAGCCAGATCCTGCAGGCAATCGACACCTATATACATGCACTAGCATCCATGATCTTCGGCGCTATTAAAGCATCATCAAGAAAGCCTGGGTTGAGGTCAAGCAACGCCTTTTCGAGGAACTATGACTGCAAGTGGTGAATAACTCCTGCAGTTTGCCCACAATCTGCGAGGAAGTGCCTAAGATAGTTAAGTTGGCCCAGATGTTGGAGAGGAGCGATTCCAGGATCTAGAGGAACAAGAAGTAGAACAACTGCTAGAGTTACACTTGGAAAAAGTATCAGCTGAAAAACTTGTGGAGCTGCTGCATTCCAATGAGAGTGACAAAAAGTGATGAGAATCTGAAGAAGCATCATCTGAGCGTAAAGTCATTAGCAGAGTTTCTCAACCCTTTGAGGACCACAAGCATCTTGAAAGTAATTTTCAGATACAAGTCCAAATTTATTGTTGGTTTGGCTATAATAATCACAAATATGAATTGAAATTCAAGAGTATGTATGAATAAAAATAGTTTTCCGAATCAACAACAAAAAGATAAATTATGGAAACGACAAAAGCTCTTAACCAGTGTTAGCTGCAATGTTTGCCAATTTACAAGCATAAAGTAATCTAAAATTGCCAGGGAAATATCAGAGATGCAACACTTTATAGTTTAGCGACATCTATGTCCCTTGATCCTGAAAGGGTTAAGATGGTAGAGGCAGCTGGGGAAGGCCATAGTGATAGATCCATTTCTGGAAAGAAGCCTCAAGGTCAGAAAAGACCTCCAAGCTGTGCTGACTCTTATAAGGAGCTCTATCAAGACCTGACAAAGAAAGTCAAGCAGTCTCAGATCTCCAAATTATTTAAACCAAGGGCTGATACTCAATCACCACCAAAGTGTGCTACCCAGGGCTCCACACTCCCCAAGGATGCCACCCTCAACCTTGGAGTTTGAGGCAGATAATCCTGGAGTGTCCTCAACTAATCTCCCCATCTCCCTCCCCCCTCCACTCCCCCTCCCAAATATTATCATCATCACATCAAGCTCATCATCATTATCATTTCGAGCAAGTAAAATTTATGTTTTCTACACATTTAATTATGTTTTACTATGTTGTGTTTTTTCATTATTTAATTTTGAGGATTAATATTTCATGAAAATTAAAGTTTCAGGATTTCTTTCATTCCTTTTTTTACAGGATATTTAGTTGTTGCCAAAAGTGATCTCTAAACAAAAAGGTAGGGGTCATTCTGCAACCCACTCTCCCTAACCCCCTATTTTCCACTGAATTAAGGTCCTGCCATTCGCGAGGTTTCCAAGGGAAGTCCTAACCCGAGTGAATGGCAAGGATTTGCTCTTTGCTCTTTTTGGTGTTCACACAACCAAAATACATGTCCCCTACCAATGTGTTCATTTCTAAGTCCAAAAAGGGCATAACTCTGAAAAAGTGATGGAACGTCCTGAAACTTGAACTTATTCTATAATATATCATCATAAAGTACCAATTTTCAGTTGAATATGTTAAAGGGTATGGGAAAAAGAGCCTGAAAAACCACAGGTGGGACGGACGGACGGACGGACGGACGGACGGACGGACGGACGGAAAGCAAACCTATAATCCCCTCCTTGTGAAACTGGTGGGAACTAATAAACAGGACTTTAAATAAGATATAACTTTTGTATGATTGGATGTTATACTGTATATACTGTTCACTTTGCAATCTATATAATAATGCATGTTTATTGATAATTTTACCAACCTCTCCAGTTATGAGATAAATTATCCCCAATGAAGTCTTCAATTTAACCTTTTTCTCTGGGTATCCATTTTGCTTCTCATTTTTCTCGCATTTTGTTGCTGCTTAACCAATCACCTATGAGCAGGTCCTGGTTTTTCAACTATACACGACGTATATGTTACCACCCTTCAATACAAAAGGCTACTTAACTGATTTTCTTACTTTAGCTTGCTCAACAGTTTCATTCCCATGTTGAGATTAACTTGAGAAATAAACTATTATTCTTCGTTTGTATGCAGCACAAGGCTAAGGTGCAGCATCGTTGGCTGAGGGCACAGCTTTGTCACTGATGCAATGTCCTCTGCTTGTTAGATAAGAAATTTGGAATATAGTCATTGTACTAGTGATAGCTCAACTACTCTTCGCAAAGGACACCATGGGATCTTTATCATCCATCAACGAATGCTGATAAATGGGACACCCATTTTAACGTCCAACAATGATGAGTCTGTGAAGCACCAGGGTGACAATTTATAGCTGGGTCAGGATTCAAACCCAGGCTAGACATCTCAGAGGCCATTGTGCGAACCTCTAGTCCATCCTGCCAGCTCAGGAAAAAACTTATTTAAAAGAAAAACTACAACATAATATATTGTGACACAAACTATCAAATAAAATGTTTTCATACGAATTAGTTGGTCCTTGTGCCCGTGGACTTGCTTAGGCCCACTGGATGGTGGAGTGAATTGGCATTTCGGGCTGTGGTAGGTGCTTGTGCCTGTAGGCTTGCTTTGGCCGAGGTGCAGTGGATTGGATCGGCGGTTCAGACTGTGGTTGGTCCTTGTGCCCGTGAACCGGCTTTGGCCTGCAATGTGGTGGTGTGGGTTAGTGGTTCAGCCTGTGGTTGATATTTATGCCTGTGGACTTGGCTCAGTTTTCCTTTGTGGGTCAGCCCTGCATGGCAAGGAACTGTTGGACTGAGAGTGTGAGGCTTTGCAGTTTTCTAAAATGTGGATCTATAACATGGGAGTCGAGGAGTCCAAGCATGGGAGTTGAGCACGTCTGAGTGTGGGAGTCGAGGAGGCCTGAGCATGGGAGTCACAGACATACAAGCATCGGAGTTGAGGAGGTCCAAGCATGGGAGTTGCAGACATACAAGCATGGGAGTTGAGGAGGTCCAAGCATGGGAGTCGCAGACATACAAGCATGAGAGTTGAGGAGGTCCAAGCATGGGAGTCGAGCATATTTTCATGAGCATGATGAGAGTCGAACTGAGTGACTTTTGAACTGTGATTTTTGTGAAAGAATTGAGTGATATTTGGGAAAAGCATGTACTTCTTGTAAACTGAATAAGCACAAATATAATGCATTAAGGAGTGCGGGAACAGCAGTACATAAGGAAGGGGAGGGTGGGGGAGAGAAGAGGGATAGGTGGGGTGGAGGTAGGGATTAGCATCTCGAGGGTGGGGGAGAGGAGTCGAGTGTGGAGGGAGAGGGGCGGGCAGGGGGGAGGCAGGGAACGAGTGGAGAGAGAGGTGTGTCTGCATCCATGCACGCAGGATTATGATAACAGGCTAGAGTAGTTGGTCCAGCAGGTCAGCCTGGGCAATGCTGCTGATTGATGACTTGAGCATCCCAAACTGATAAGATGCTACTGGCTGTACCATGTGTGGGCAGCGGTTCAGAAGCGAGGTCTGGCTAGGTAGTTTGAATGTGAGATCAATGGGGGGCGGGGGGGAGAGTCGAGGTGGTGGAAATTATGCAGAGAAGGTTGGAAGTGTTGTGTGTGCAAGAGACCAGATGGAAAGGAGACAAGGTGTGGAGGTTGGTAGGAGGTGACAAGCTGTTGCACGCAGGTGGGGATGAAAGGAGTAATGGCATGGGATAAATAGGATAGGAAGAGATCAGCAAGCAGATGATCAGAGTAAAAATATGGGAGGGATGGGTAGTTATGGCATGGTGGTGATACAGAGGTAAATAGTGTGTGTTATATCAGTATATGGGCAACAACCGCAAAGGACAAGGGGTGGAGAAGCAGGAATTCAAGAACGCACTGGAAAAGGATTATGGTAATGGTTGAGCTGGAGGTGATGCTGTGCATTGCAGGGGTCTTTAAAGTGCATGTGGGAGTTGCGGAGATGGGTGAAGAGGAATGTATTGGTAAATTTGGTTGGGGAACAAGGAATAGAGAGATTCTGGAGCTGCTGGTGAGGAATGGGATGGCCATAGCTGGTTCATTCTTTCAAAAGTGGGAAAGCCTGCCTTCCTTCCTGAAAGTTCCCTGTCGTGTAAGGTCCTGAAAGTCCCTGTGGTGTCCATCTTGTATACCCTGTGTTCCCGGCCCCATCCCTCTCCCTTCCACAGATCTCCTAATGTCTCTGTTCCCCACTGTTTTGTCCTTCCCTCTCCCGCCCCTCTTGTCTCCTGCCCCCCTTGTTGTGCATTGTATGTTAACTCTCATAGGAGCCTCGACAATGTATCCAAAAAAAGCCACAAGATTACCAATCGGAGTGGACAGCACATAAAACAGAACTGGGTGTGGTGGTGGTGGTGGTGGTAAGGAAGCGACAGTTGGCGAGGGTTAAGGATTGCAAGGCAGTGGCAGGAGTGCATGTTATCACCAATCACAAACCTGTGGTGTTTGTGGTGATATGGATGAAGAAAAGGAGGGAGGTTAAGAGCAGAGGTTGGAAGATTATTAGGTGGGGCTAAGTGTAGGGGAAAAGTCGTTGTAGAGTTCAAGGAGAGATTGAGGGCCATGTATGAACAACTTCGCAAAGAAGCAGAAAGTTTTGAGGAGTGGAAGAAGTATGGAGAGGCGTTTAGGGGAATTGCAGAAGGTTTGTGTGGAAGGGCGTCAGGAAAGGATGCATCCTCTTGAGATAGAAACCTGGTATGGTGGAGGGAGGAGGTGGCGAAGGCAGTTGGTGAAAATAATGAGGTTTGGATGAAGACAGAGAAGATCAACAATTTGGGGAGATGGCCAGATGGGGAGTTGCTGCACCTGTATAGACAGAAGAAGAAAGCAGCAAGGAGAGCTGTGGATAAGGTGAGGAATGATATGGAAGAGGAGGTGTACAACAAGTCGGAAGAGGATGGGAGGACATGTGGGAGGAAGATAATTTACTGTATAAATTGGCTCATGACAGAGATGAGAATAGTAAGGATATGAATGGGGAGGGGTGATTAAGGATGGTGGCGGGAGGCTAGTGACAGAGATGGGGGCAGAATTGAAGGTGTGAGAAAAATATTTCAAAGAGCTGTTGAACCAGGAAAGAAGAAACAGCAAGCTGGATCTACCTTGTTATGTGAAGAGGAAAGTGGAGTTGGTGGAGGTCATGGAAGACAAAGTGCAGATGACATTGAAGAGGATGAAAAAGGGAAGAGCACCAGGCATTGATGAGGTGTCTACAGAGATGATAATTGCAGTAGAAGTCATTTGGACGAAGAGGCTGTTGAATGTACAGTATGTATGAGAAAGGGTTTAATTCCGGAGGATTGGAGGACAAGGGTGAATTGTGCTGATGGGGAAGAGAGATGCTCAAGATCCGGGGAAGTACAGAGGCATTACGCTCCTCAGGCATGTCATGAAGGGGCTGGAGAGGATTGTGGATGGGAGGATAAGGAAGAGTGTGGAGATGGAGATCAGAGAAGAGCAGCAGGGGTTTTGAAATGGTAGGGGGATGATGGATGGGATGTGCACTCTGAGACACCTGGTGGAGAAGAGGTTGGAGGAGCAATGTGAAATGGGACTGGAATTTGTGGACCTGGAGAAGGCCTATGACACTGTCCCGAGAGAGATGGTGATGATGACACTGAGATGGATGGGAGTGCCTGAAGCAGAAGTTAAGTTGGTGGAAGGGATGAAGAAGGGAAGAGTTTTAGTTGGTCTTGAGATGTCTGAGTTCAGCATGAACATCAGTTTGAGGCAGAGAAGCTCTCTCAGCCCACATGTGTTTATCATGGTGATGGAACTGGAAGCAGGAAGGTGAACAGGAGGGGTAGTATGGGGAGAATGTTGTCTGCAGATGATCTTGCTGTTGTGGTGGAGAGTGGGCAGGAGATGCAGGAAGTACTGGGGGAGTAGAAGGAGGCATTTGAGAAACATGGGTTGAAGATGAGTATGGAGAAGACTCAGGTGATGTGGGTCAGACAGCAAAGAACTAAATGAAGATCAGTTTTGAAGAGAAGGAGATCAGTTGGGGAAATAGGTTTGATTATCTGGTGGGAACAGTGACAGGGGGTGATAAGTCCGAAGCAGAGGTGCGGAGGAGGATTCAGGTGGGTGCGGATGTGTGGAGGAGGGTGGAGAGAGTAATGGCAGACAAATATATGAAGCAAATTTAAAGGGAAGGTTCTAATGTCATGTGTAACGCCGGCCTACCTTTATGGTCTAGAGCTGGTGGCACTGACAGAGAGACAACAACAGAGGCTGCAGGTTTGCAAGAACAACTGGGTCCGGAGATTGCAGGAGTGAAGAGGGTGGATAGAAGGAGGATGTATGAACTGAGGGAGTAGATTGGTGTGCAAGAACAACTGGGTCCGGAGATTGCAGGAGTGAAGAGGGTGGATAGAAGGAGGATGTATGAACTGAGGGAGTAGATTGGTGTGCAGATGAGCTTGACGGGGAGATTGGTGAAATGCCGGCTGAGATGGGCTGGACACTTTGTGCGGATGGGGGAAGAGAGAATGGCAGATTGGATAACTTGAAGGAGAAAGGTAGGAGGAAAAGAAGTAGACCATGGTTGAGATAGGAGGATTGTGTGAGGAGGGATATCAGTAAGGTGGGAATGGTTGGAGAGTGGAGAAAGTTTGCTGAGGACAAAGGCAGGTGGAGGTTTTTTGGAGGAGTATTGTGGTCAAGGCAGGGCAGAAGCTTGGTGCCATTAGACCTCACTCCTTATAAAGGGAAGAGGAGGAAAAGAAGAAGAAGAAGAAGAAAAGCTTTCAAGCAGTACATTATTACACAAACTATTTACCACTAAATATACAAAAGCCTGACATGATTTATCACCGATTCCCTTAAGTTTTGCACTGACACAGACCATCATTTTATTTTACTCTCGGCGAGGGTGAGCTCTTATAAAAGCTTCCAATGTAATAAAAGTTGTTTGAAGAGGACATATATTGGACTCTCACTCGACTTTTACAACTGCTTTTATTTGAAAGAGGTGGTTGTACAAGGCATTTTGACCTGTATTTCAGTGATAAGAAGTCAATCATAAAGGTATCACAAGCAGTGAGAGCGAGTAGATCTCCCCCCAAAAATAAAACAAAAGAATCAAATAAAATTTCGTTCATATTATTCACCTTTCCCACTATCAATCACACTGGAAATAACGAGTTTGCCATGCCACAGATTGAGCTCAAAATATAAGATTATACAGCAGTTTGTCATTTGTCAATAACAGAATAAAAATGCATATCGGCACAAAAATTGTTACATTCTCAGAAATTTATGCTGCAGGTTTCCTTTAACATGCTCAACACCATGAAAGTCCCAGCATACTGTTTCATACAGAATACTTTGACATAATCGATGGCCATAAAGCTTACTGTTCTTTCCATAAGCCACTTATTGTACTTACCAATGTCCCTTTACCATTGTATCTCCATGGTGTCTCAGTATTTACCAATTCAATTTGTATGTTGTATAAGATCTTATGAGTAAAGTGATACTTCATCAAAAGTAAAGTTTTGCACATTCAGCCATGAACAGGGCCTCAGGATTATCACAGTTAACATAAAAGTATGACCATGTCGATAAAGTATATGTAAGACTTGAAAATTTACCTCACAGTGTCAATCTCCTCAGAAAACAATTAGCAATATCAAAAATATTGGACTCTCGATAAAGTAAAGTTGTTATATTTCAGCAAGGCAAACTTTGAGGGTATGTGGAGAGAGTTAGGAGCTTTAGATTGGGGGAAAAACGAATTGGTGGGCATGAAGGAAACTGCTATTGATAACATGATTGATAAGGCCAAGCAGCAAAAAATATCTACAGAAAGGGAAAAGTTAAAAAAAAAAAAAACACTCCATACCAACACCAGAAGCTAAAATTAATATGATGAAAGATCAACTGCAAAAAGTCAAGGAGTATGATATAGTTACAGTAAGTGAGACATGGTTTAAGAAGGAGAGTAGTTTGAGGAGAGGATTCGAAGGCGAGATGATGTATGCAGTAGATGTGATAGGAAAGAAAAAATAGGAGGAAGTGCAGTAATTTGGGTAAAAGACTGTATTGTATAAAGAGAAAGGGAGGGCACTAAGGAGGTAATTCATGTGGAGGATTCGATGCAGATAGAGATCAGAGATTGTAAGAATAGTATGATACTTGTAGTATGCTTTTATAGAGTGCCAGGTGTGAGGGAAGAGCAGGAAAAACAAGAGTTAATGAAGAATTCAAAAGGGCACACTTGTATCGAAGTTGTCTAACCTGACTTTGAATCCCGACACAACTATAAACGATCATTCCAGTGATTCATCAATGTGTGGGCCATCCCTCTGATGGATGTAAATTGGTGTCCCATCTGTCAGCATTAGTTGGTGGATGTTAAAAATCCCATGGTGTTCTTCAAGAAGTCGGCTAGGTATTACTGGTACCATTGTCAAATTCCAAATTGCTGCCCAAATCTTAGTCGAATGTCAGGCCTGGCCAACTGGTTCATGAAATACTTGGGCCTAGCTTCCCCCAGCCATCCCCACAATAATCTGGGAATCTATATATGAAAGCAGCAACAGTTTTCTTCTGTCCGTCTGTCTGTTACACTGCGTCTTTACTGTCTGGAACTTCATCACGGTGTAGGACGGCTGACTCAACATCTGCCATTTTTATTTTCATGTAGTTCAGGCCTTACACAAAGTCGAACCTGTCATATTCGCAATTGCTATGCATGCCCTGCCTTTGCCTTTTCCGTACAGTGTGAAACACAAACAAAGCGATTGTTAAAATGATCATCAAATATCGAAAGGAGAGATGTCACGGGCTTTCCAACGACACAGTATATAAATTCCAATAACACTATGAACGTTCATTAATAAAGTGGTGTATTATTTCAGAAACCGTTTCTGATAACTGATGTTATTTCCCATGGCCAAATAGGACTTTTACCATTGAAGTTCTGCAGGTCCAGCCATAACTAATTCAAGGACGTTTAATAATAATATTGTTTTCGTCATACTAATAATAATAATGCAATATTAATAATAAATCGGACTGCAATGACATATTAATACTGCACTAACATCCATTATTAAAGCAGTATATTGTTTCAGAAACCATTTCTGGTAACTAATTTGTTTAATTTTTAAAGCAGTATATTATTTCAGAATCCACTTCTGGTAACTAATTTGTTTCATTTTTAAAGCAGTGTATTATTTCAGAATCCACTTCTGGTAAATAATTTGTTTCATTATTAAAGCGGTGTATTATTTCAGAATCCACTACTGGTAACTAATTTGTTTCATTGTTAAAGCAGTGTATTATTTCAGAATCCACTTCTGGTAACTAATTTGTTTCATAATTAAAGCAGTGTATTATTTCAGAATCCACTTATGGTAACTAATTTGTTTCATAATTAAAGTGGTGTATTATTTCAACAACCACCACTGGTAACTAATTTGGTTTATTATTACAGTGTATTATTTCACTAACCACTTCTGATAACTAATTTGTTTTATTGAAGCGGTATATTGTTTCAGAAACCACTTCTGGTAACTAATTTGTTTTATTATTAAAGCGGTGTATTATTTCAGAATCCACTTCTGGTAACTAATTTGTTTTATTATTAAAGTGGTGTATTATTTCAATAACCACTCTGGTAACTAATTTGTTTTATTATTAAAGTGTATAATTTCACCAAACACTTCTGGTAACTAATTTGTTTTATTATTAACGTGGTGTATTGTTTCAGTACCCACTTCTGGCAACTAATTTGTTTCATTATTAAGGTGGTGTATTATTTCAGAATCCACTTCTGGCAACTAATTTGTTTCATTATTAAAGCAGTGTATTGTTTCAGAATCTACTTCTGGCAACTAATTTGTTTTATTATGAAAGCAGTGTATTGTTTCAGTATCCACTTCTGGCAACTAATTTGTTTCATTATTAAAGCAATGTATTGTTTCAGAATCCACATCTGGCAACTAATTTGTTTCATTATTAAAGCAGTGTATTTTTTCAGAGACCACTTCTGGTAGATAATTTGTTTCATTAGTAAGGTGGTGTATTGTTTCAGAATCCACTTCTGGTAACTAATTTGTTTTATTATTAAAGCAGTGTATTGTTTCAGAAAAGTTCTGGTCACAAATTTGTTTTATTATTAAAGCGGTGTATTCTTTCAGAATCCACTTCTGGTAACTAATTTGTTTCATAATTGAAGGGGTGTATTATTTCAGAATCCACTTCTGGAAACTAATTTGTTTCATTATTGAAGCGGTGTATTATTTCAGAATCCACTTCTGGTAACTAATTTGTTTCATTATTAAAGTGGTGTATTATTTCAGAATCCACTTCTGGTAACTAATTTGTTTCATTTTTAAAGTGGTGTATTATTTCAGAATCCACTTCTGGTAACTAATTTGTTTCATGACTAAAGCAGTGTATTTTTTTCAGAATCCACGTCTGTTAACTAATTTTTCATTATTAAGGTGGTGTATTGTTTCATAATCCACTTCTGGTCACTAATTTGTGTCATTATTAAGGTGGTGTATTGTTTCAGAATCCACTTCTATTAACTAATTTGTTTTATTATTAATACGGTGTATTATTTCAGAATCCACTTCTGGTAACTAATGTGTTTCATCACTAAAGCAGTGTATTATTTCAGAATCCAATTCTGGTAACTAACTTGTTTCATTTTTAAAGCGGTGTATTATTTCATAATCCACTTCTGGTAACTAATTTGTTTTATTATTAAAGCTGTGTATTTTTTCAGAATCCACTTCTAGTAACTAATTTGTTTCATGATTAAAGTGGTGTATTCTTTGAATAACCACTTCTGGCAACTAATTTGTTTCATTATTAACGTGGTGTATTGTTTCAGAATCCACTTCTGGTAACTAATTTGTTTTATCATTAAGGCAATGGATTGTTTCAGAATCCACTTCTGGCAACTAATTTGTTTCATTATTAAAGCTGTGTATTGTTTCAGTACCCACTTCTGGAAACTAATTTGTTACATTATTAAGGCGGTGTTTTGTTTCAGAATCCACTTCTGGTAACTAATTTGTTTTATTATTAAAGCAGTGTATTGTTTCAGAATCTACTTCTGGCAATTAATTTGTTTTATTATTAAAGCAGTGTATTGTTTCAGTATCCACTTCTGGCAACTAATTTGTTTCATTATGAAAGCAATGTATTGTTTCAGTATCCACTTGTGGCAACTAATTTGTTTCATTATTAACATGGTGTATTGTTTCAGAATCCACTTCTGGTAACTAATTTGTTTCATTATTAACGTGGTGTATTGTTTCAGAATCCACTTTCTTATAACTAATTTGTTTTATAACTAAAGCAGTGTATTGTTTCATTATCCACTTCTGGCAACTAATTTGTTTCATTATTTAAGCAATGTATTGTTTCAGAATCCACTTCTGGCAACTTATTTGTTTCATGATTAAAGCAGTGTATTGTTTCAGAATCCACTTCTGATAACTAATTTGTTTTATGATTAAAGTGGTGTATTCTTTCAGAAACCATTTCTGGAAGATAATTTGTTTCATTACTAAGGTGGTGTATTGTTTCAGTATCCACTTCTGGTGACTAAGTTGTTTCATTATTAAAGCAGTGTATTATTTCAGAATCCACTTCTGGTAAATAATATGTTTTATTATCAAGGCAGTGTAATGTTTCAGAAACCACATCTGGTGACTAATTTGTTTCATTATGAAAGTGGTGTATTGTTTCAGAATCCACTTCTGGTAACTAATTTGTTTTGTTTTTAAAGCAGTGTATTGTTTCAGAAACCACTTCTGGTCAAAATTTGTTTTATTATTAAAGCGGTGTATTCTTTCAGAATCCACTTCTGGGAACTAATTTGTTTCATTATTAAAGCGGTGTATTGTTTCAGAATCCACTTCTGGTAACTAATTTGTTTTATTATTAAAGTGGTGTATTCTTTCAGAATCCACTTCTGGTAACTAATTTGTTTCATTATTAAAGTGGTGTATTATTTCAATAACCACTTCTGGTAACTAATTTGTTTTATTGTTAAAGCAGTGTATTCTTTCAGAATCCACTTCTGATAACTAATTTGTTTCATTATTAAAGTGGTGTATTGTTTCAATAACCACTTCTGGTAACTTATTTGTTTAATTATTAAAGCAGTGTATTCTTTCAGAGTCCACTTCTGTTAACTAATTTGTTTTATTATAAAAGGGGTGTATTCTTTCAGAAACCACATCCGGTGATTAATTTGTTTCATTCTTAAAGTGGTGTATTCTTTCAGAATCCACTTCTGGAAACTGATATGTTTTATTATTAAAGCGGTGTATTCTTTCAGAAACCACATCTGGTGACTAATTTGTTTCATTACGAAAGCGATGCATTGTTTCAGAATCCACTTGTGGGAACTAATATGTTTTATTATTAAAGCGGTGTATTCTTTCAGAAACCACATCTGGTGACGAATTTGTTTCATAACGAAAGCGGTGCATTGTTTCAGAATCCACTTCTGGTAACGAATTTGTTTCATTATTGAGGGGGTGTATTGTTTCAGAATCCACTTCTGGTAACTAATTTGTTTTATTATTAAAGCGGTGTATTATTTCAGAATCCACTTCTGGTGACTAATTTGTTTCATTTTTAAAGCGGTGTTTTATTTTTGAATCCACTTCTGGAAACTAACTTCTTTCATTTTTAAAGCGGTGAATTATTTCAGAATCCACTTCTGGTAACTAATTTGTTTCATAATTAAAGCATTGTATTATTTCAGAATCCAATTCTGGTGATGAATTTGTTCCATTATTAAAGCAGTGTATTATTTCAGAATCCACTTCTGGTAACTAATTTTTTTTATTATTAAAGCAGTGTATTGTTTCAGAATCCACTTCTGGTAACTAATTTGTTTCATTTTTAAAGCGGTGTTTTATTTTAGAATCCACTTCTGGAAACTAACTTCTTTCATTTTTAAAGCAGTGTCTTATTTCAGAATCCACTTCTGGTAACTAATTTGTTTTATTATTAAAGCAGTGTATTGTTTCAGAATCCACTTCTGGTAACTAATTTGTTTTATTATTAAAGCGGTGTATTATTTCAGAATCCACTTCTGGTAACTAATTTGTTTCATTTTTAAAGCGGTGTTTTATTTTAGAATCCACTTCTGGAAACTAACTTCTTTCATTTTTAAAGCGGTGAATTATTTCAGAATCCACTTCTGGTAACTAATTTGTTTCATAATTAAAGCAGTGTATTATTTCAGAATCCACTTCTGGTGACGAATTTGTTCCATTATTAAAGCAGTGTATTATTTCAGAATCCACTTCTGGTGACTAATTTGTTTCATTTTTAAAGTGGTGTATTATTTCAGAATCCACTTCTGGAAACTAACTTGTTTCATTTTTAAAGCGGTGAATTATTTCAGAATCCACTTCTGGTAACTAATTTGTTTCAGAATTGAAGCGGTGTATGATTTCAGAATCCACTTCTGGTGACTAATTTGTTTCATTATTAAAGCAGTGTATTATTTCAGAATCCACTTCTGGTGACTAATTTGTTTCATTTTTAAAGCGGTGTATGATTTCAGAATCCACTTCTGGTGACTAATTTGTTTCATTATTAAAGCAGTGTGTTATTTCAGAATCCATTTCTGGTAACTAATTTGTTTCATTATTGAGGTGTTGTATTCTTTCAGAATCCACTTCTGGTGACCAATTTGTTTCATTATTAAAGTGGTGTGTTATTTCAGAATCCACTTCTGGAAACTAACTTGTTTCATTTTTAAAGCAGTGAATTATTTCAGAATCCACTTCTGGTAACTAATTTGTTTCAGAATTGAAGCGGTGTATGATTTCAGAATCCACTTCTGGTGACTAATTTGTTTCATTTTTAAAGCGGTGTATGATTTCAGAATCCACTTCTGGTGACTAATTTGTTTCATTTTTAAAGCGGTGTATGATTTCAGAATCCACTTCTGGTGACTAATTTGTTTCATTATTAAAGCAGTGTGTTATTTCAGAATCCACTTCTGGTAACTAATTTGTTTCATTATTGAGGTGTTGTATTCTTTCAGAATCCACTTCTGGTGACCAATTTGTTTCATTATTAAAGTGGTGTGTTATTTCAGAATCCACTTCTGGAAACTAACTTGTTTCATTTTTAAAGCAGTGAATTATTTCAGAATCCACTTCTGGTAACTAATTTGTTTCATTACTAAGGTGGTGTATTGTTTCATAATCCACTTCTGGAAACTAATTTGTTTCATTATTTAGGTGTTGTATTGTTTCAGAATCCACTTCTGGTGACTAATTTGTTTTATTATTAAAGCGGTGTATTATTTCAGAATCCACTTCTGGTAACTAATTTGTTTCATTATTAAAGCGGTGTATTATTTCAGAATCCACTTCTGGAAACTCACTTGTTTCATTTTTAAAGTGGTGAAATATTTCAGAATCCACTTCTGGTAACTAATTTGTTTCATCATTAAAGCGGTGTATTATTTCAGAATCCACTTCTGGTGACTAATTTGTTTCATTATTAAAGCAGTGTATTATTTCAGAATCCACTTCTGGTCACTAATTTGTTTCATTTTTAAAGCGTTGTATTATTTCAGAATCCACTTCTGGTAACTAATTTGTTTCATTATTAAAGCTGTGTATTATTTCAGAATCCACATCTGGTAACTAATTTGTTTCATTATTAAAGCTGTGTATTATATCAGAATCCACTTCTGGTGACTAATTTGTTTCATCATTAAAGCCGTGTCTTATTTCAGAATCCACTTCTGGTGACTAATTTGTTTCATTATTAAAGCAGTGTATTATTTCAGAATCCACTTCTGGTAACTAATTTGTTTCCTTATTAAAGCGGTGTATTATTTCAGAATCCACTTCTGGTAACTAATTTGTTTCATTCTTAAAGCGGTGTATTATTTCAGAAACCACTTCTGGTAACTAATTTGTTTCATTATTAAGGTGGTGTATTGTTTCAGAATCCACTTCTGGTAACTAATTTGTTTTATTATTAAAGCAGTGCATTGTTTCAGAATCCACTTCTGGTAACTAATATGTTTTATTATTAAAGCGGTGTATTCTTTCACAAACCACATCTGGTGACTAATTTGTTTCATTATTAAAGCTGTGTATTATTTCAGAATCCACATCTGGTAACTAATTTGTTTCATTCTCAAGGCGGTGTATTATTTAAGAATCCACTTCTGGTAACTAATTTGTTTCATTATTAAAGCGGTGTATTGTTTCATAATCCACTTCTGGTGACTAATTTGTTTTATTATTAAAGCGGTGTATTATTTCAGAATCCACTTCTGGTAACTAATTTGTTTCATCATTAAAGCGGTGTATTATTTCAGAATCCACTTCTGGTGACTAATTTGTTTCATTATTAAAGCAGTGTATTATTTCAGAATCCACTTCTGGTCACTAATTTGTTTCATTTTTAAAGCGTTGTATTATTTCAGAATCCACTTCTGGTAACTAATTTGTTTCATTATTAAAGCTGTGTATTATTTCAGAATCCACATCTGGTAACTAATTTGTTTCATTATTAAAGCTGTGTATTATATCAGAATCCACGTCTGGTAATTAATTTGTTTCATCATTAAAGCCGTGTCTTATTTCAGAATCCACTTCTGGTGACTAATTTGTTTCATCATTAAAGCCGTGTCTTATTTCAGAATCCACTTCTGGTGACTAATTTGTTTCATTATTAAAGCAGTGTATTATTTCAGAATCCACTTCTAGTAACTAATTTGTTTCATGATTAAAGTGGTGTATTCTTTGAATAACCACTTCTGGCAACTAATTTGTTTCATTATTAACGTGGTGTATTGTTTCAGAATCCACTTCTGGTAACTAATTTGTTTTATCATTAAGGCAATGGATTGTTTCAGAATCCACTTCTGGCAACTAATTTGTTTCATTATTAAAGCTGTGTATTGTTTCAGTACCCACTTCTGGAAACTAATTTGTTACATTATTAAGGCGGTGTTTTGTTTCAGAATCCACTTCTGGTAACTAATTTGTTTTATTATTAAAGCAGTGTATTGTTTCAGAATCTACTTCTGGCAATTAATTTGTTTTATTATTAAAGCAGTGTATTGTTTCAGTATCCACTTCTGGCAACTAATTTGTTTCATTATGAAAGCAAGGTATTGTTTCAGTATCCACTTGTGGCAACTAATTTGTTTCATTATTAACATGGTGTATTGTTTCAGAATCCACTTCTGGTAACTAATTTGTTTCATTATTAACGTGGTGTATTGTTTCAGAATCCACTTTCTTATAACTAATTTGTTTTATAACTAAAGCAGTGTATTGTTTCATTATCCACTTCTGGCAACTAATTTGTTTCATTATTTAAGCAATGTATTGTTTCAGAATCCACTTCTGGCAACTTATTTGTTTCATGATTAAAGCAGTGTATTGTTTCAGAATCCACTTCTGATAACTAATTTGTTTTATGATTAAAGTGGTGTATTCTTTCAGAAACCATTTCTGGAAGATAATTTGTTTCATTACTAAGGTGGTGTATTGTTTCAGTATCCACTTCTGGTGACTAAGTTGTTTCATTATTAAAGCAGTGTATTATTTCAGAATCCACTTCTGGTAAATAATATGTTTTATTATCAAGGCAGTGTAATGTTTCAGAAACCACATCTGGTGACTAATTTGTTTCATTATGAAAGTGGTGTATTGTTTCAGAATCCACTTCTGGTAACTAATTTGTTTTGTTTTTAAAGCAGTGTATTGTTTCAGAAACCACTTCTGGTCAAAATTTGTTTTATTATTAAAGCGGTGTATTCTTTCAGAATCCACTTCTGGGAACTAATTTGTTTCATTATTAAAGCGGTGTATTGTTTCAGAATCCACTTCTGGTAACTAATTTGTTTTATTATTAAAGTGGTGTATTCTTTCAGAATCCACTTCTGGTAACTAATTTGTTTCATTATTAAAGTGGTGTATTATTTCAATAACCACTTCTGGTAACTAATTTGTTTTATTGTTAAAGCAGTGTATTCTTTCAGAATCCACTTCTGATAACTAATTTGTTTTCATTATTAAAGTGGTGTATTGTTTCAATAACCACTTCTGGTAACTTATTTGTTTAATTATTAAAGCAGTGTATTCTTTCAGAGTCCACTTCTGTTAACTAATTTGTTTTATTATAAAAGGGGTGTATTCTTTCAGAAACCACATCCGGTGATTAATTTGTTTCATTCTTAAAGTGGTGTATTCTTTCAGAATCCACTTCTGGAAACTGATATGTTTTATTATTAAAGCGGTGTATTCTTTCAGAAACCACATCTGGTGACTAATTTGTTTCATTACGAAAGCGATGCATTGTTTCAGAATCCACTTGTGGGAACTAATATGTTTTATTATTAAAGCGGTGTATTCTTTCAGAAACCACATCTGGTGACGAATTTGTTTCATAACGAAAGCGGTGCATTGTTTCAGAATCCACTTCTGGTAACGAATTTGTTTCATTATTGAGGGGTTGTATTGTTTCAGAATCCACTTCTGGTAACTAATTTGTTTTATTATTAAAGCGGTGTATTATTTCAGAATCCACTTCTGGTAACTAATTTGTTTCATTTTTAAAGCGGTGTTTTATTTTTGAATCCAATTCTGGAAACTAACTTCTTTCATTTTTAAAGCAGTGTCTTATTTCAGAATCCACTTCTGGTAACTAATTTGTTTTATTATTAAAGCAGTGTATTGTTTCAGAATCCACTTCTGGTAACTAATTTGTTTTATTATTAAAGCGGTGTATTATTTCAGAATCCACTTCTGGTAACTAATTTGTTTCATTTTTAAAGCGGTGTTTTATTTTAGAATCCACTTCTGGAAACTAACTTCTTTCATTTTTAAAGCGGTGAATTATTTCAGAATCCACTTCTGGTAACTAATTTGTTTCATAATTAAAGCAGTGTATTATTTCAGAATCCACTTCTGGTGACGAATTTGTTCCATTATTAAAGCAGTGTATTATTTCAGAATCCACTTCTGGTGACTAATTTGTTTCATTTTTAAAGTGGTGTATTATTTCAGAATCCACTTCTGGAAACTAACTTGTTTCATTTTTAAAGCGGTGAATTATTTCAGAATCCACTTCTGGTAACTAATTTGTTTCAGAATTGAAGCGGTGTATGATTTCAGAATCCACTTCTGGTGACTAATTTGTTTCATTATTAAAGCAGTGTATTATTTCAGAATCCACTTCTGGTGACTAATTTGTTTCATTTTTAAAGCGGTGTATGATTTCAGAATCCACTTCTGGTGACTAATTTGTTTCATTATTAAAGCAGTGTGTTATTTCAGAATCCACTTCTGGTAACTAATTTGTTTCATTATTGAGGTGTTGTATTCTTTCAGAATCCACTTCTGGTGACCAATTTGTTTCATTATTAAAGTGGTGTGTTATTTCAGAATCCACTTCTGGAAACTAACTTGTTTCATTTTTAAAGCAGTGAATTATTTCAGAATCCACTTCTGGTAACTAATTTGTTTCAGAATTGAAGCGGTGTATGATTTCAGTATCCACTTCTGGTGACTAATTTGTTTCATTATTAAAGCAGTGTATTATTTCAGAATCCACTTCTGGTGACTAATTTGTTTCATTTTTAAAGCGGTGTATGATTTCAGAATCCACTTCTGGTGACTAATTTGTTTCATTATTAAAGCAGTGTGTTATTTCAGAATCCACTTCTGGTAACTAATTTGTTTCATTATTGAGGTGTTGTATTCTTTCAGAATCCACTTCTGGTGACCAATTTGTTTCATTATTAAAGTGGTGTGTTATTTCAGAATCCACTTCTGGAAACTAACTTGTTTCATTTTTAAAGCAGTGAATTATTTCAGAATCCACTTCTGGTAACTAATTTGTTTCATTATTAAGGTGGTGTATTGTTTCAGAATCCACGTCTGGTAACTAATTTGTCTTATTATTAAGGTGGTGTATTGTTTCATAATCCACTTCTGGTGACTAATTTGTTTTATTATTAAAGCGGTGTATTATTTCAGAATCCACTTCTGGTAACTAATTTGTTTCATTATTAAAGCGGTGTATTATTTCAGAATCCACTTCTGGAAACTCACTTGTTTCATTTTTAAAGTGGTGAAATATTTCAGAATCCACTTCTGGTAACTAATTTGTTTCATCATTAAAGCGGTGTATTATTTCAGAATCCACTTCTGGTGACTAATTTGTTTCATTATTAAAGCAGTGTATTATTTCAGAATCCACTTCTGGTCACTAATTTGTTTCATTTTTAAAGCGTTGTATTATTTCAGAATCCACTTCTGGTAACTAATTTGTTTCATTATTAAAGCTGTGTATTATTTCAGAATCCACATCTGGTAACTAATTTGTTTCATTATTAAAGCTGTGTATTATATCAGAATCCACGTCTGGTAATTAATTTGTTTCATCATTAAAGCCGTGTCTTATTTCAGAATCCACTTCTGGTGACTAATTTGTTTCATCATTAAAGCCGTGTCTTATTTCAGAATCCACTTCTGGTGACTAATTTGTTTCATTATTAAAGCAGTGTATTATTTCAGAATCCACTTCTGGTAACTAATTTGTTTCCTTATTAAAGCGGTGTATTATTTCAGAATCCACTTCTGGTAACTAATTTGTTTCATTCTTAAAGCGGTGTATTATTTCAGAAACCACTTCTGGTAACTAATTTGTTTCATTATTAAGGTGGTGTATTGTTTCAGAATCCACTTCTGGTAACTAATTTGTTTTATTATTAAAGCAGTGCATTGTTTCAGAATCCACTTCTGGTAACTAATATGTTTTATTATTAAAGCGGTGTATTCTTTCACAAACCACATCTGGTGACTAATTTGTTTCATAATGAAAGCGGTGCATTGTTTCAGAATCCACTTCTGGTAACGAATTTGTTTCATTCTCAAGGCGGTGTATTATTTAAGAATCCACTTTTGGTAACTAATTTGTTTCATTTTTAAAGCGGTGTATAATTTCAGAATCCACTTCTGGTAACCAATTTGTTTCATTATTAAGGTGGGGTATTGTTTCTGAATCCACTTCTGGTAATTAATTTGTTTTATTATTAAAGCAGTGTATTGTTTCAGAATCCACTTCTGGTAACTAATTTGTTTTATTATTAAAGCGGTGTATTATTTCAGAATCCACTTCTCGTAACTAATTTGTTTCATTATTAAAGCGGTGTATTATTTCAGAATCAACTTCTGGAAACTAACTTGTTTCATCTTTAAAGTGGTGAATTATTTCAGAATCCACTTGTGGTAACTAATTTGTTTCATAATTAAAGCGGTGTATTATTTCAGAATCCACTTCTGGTGACTAATTTATTCCATTATTAAAGCAGTGTATTATTTCAGAATCCACTTCTAGTAACTAATTTGTTTCATTATTAAAGCGGTGTGTTATTTCAGAATCCACTTCTGGTGACTAATTTGTTCCGTTATTAAAGCAGTGTATTATTTCAGAATCCACTTCTTGTAACTGACTTGTTTCATTGTTAAAGCGGTGTATTATTTCAGAATCCACATTGGTAACTAATTTGTTTCATTATTAAGGTGGTGCATTGTTTCCTAATCCACTTCTAGTAACTAATTTGTTTCATTATTAAGGTGGTGTATTGTTTCAGAATCCACTTCTGGTAACTAATTTGTTTTATTATTAAAGCAGTGTGTTGTTTCAGAATCCACTTCTGGTAACTGATTTGTTTTATTATTAAAGCGTTGTATTATTTCAGAATCCACTTCTGGTAACGAATTTGTTTCATTATTAAAGCGGTGTATTATTTCAGAATCCACTTCTGGTGACTAATTTGTTTCATTATTAAAGCAGTGTATTATTTCAGAATCCACTTCTGGAAACTATTTTGTTTCATTTTTAAAGCGGTGTATTATTTCAGAATCCACGACTGCTAACTAATTTGTTTCATTATTAAAGTGGTGAATTGTTTCATAATCCACATCTGGTAACTAATTTGTTTCATTATTAAAGTGGTGTGTTATTTCAGAATCCACGTCTGGTAACTATTTTGTTTCATTATTAAGGTGGTGTTTTGTTTCATAATCCACTTCTGGTAACTAATTTATTTCATTATTAAGGTGGTGTATTGTTTCAGAATCCACTTCTGGAAACTAATTTGTTTTATTATTAAAGCAGTGTATTGTTTCAGAATCCACTTCTGGTAACTAATTTGTTTTATTATTAAAGAGGTGTATTATTTCAGAATCCTCTTCTGGTAACTAATTTGTTTCATTATTAAAGCGGTGTATTATTTCAGAATCCACTTCTGGTAACTAACTTGTTTCATTTTTAAAGCGGTGAATTATTTCAGAATCCACTTCTGGTAACTAATTTGTTTCATAATTAAAGCGGTGTATTATTTCAGAATCCACTTCTAGTGACTAATTTGTTTCATTATTTAAGCAGTGTATTATTTCAGAATCCACTTCTGGTAACTGATTTGTTTCATTATTAAAGTGGGGTATTATTTCAGAATCCACGTCTGGTAACTAATTTGTCTTATTATTAAGGTGGTGTATTGTTTCATAATCCACTTCTGGTGACTAATTTGTTTTATTATTAAAGCGGTGTATTATTTCAGAATCCACTTCTGGTAACTAATTTGTTTTATTATTAAAGTGGTGTATTGTTTCAAAATCCACTTCTGGTAATTAATTTGTTTTATTATCAAAGTGGTGTATTTTTTTCAGAATCCACTTCTGGTAACTAATTTGTTTTATTGTTAAAGCAGTGTATTCTTTCAGAATCCACTTCTTGTAACTAATTTGTTTTATTATTAAAGCGTTGTATTCTTTCAGAATCCAATTCTGGTAACTAATTTGTTTTATTATTAAAGTGGTGTATTATTTCAATAACCACTTCTGGTAACTAATTTGTTTTTATTGACAAAGCGGTATATTCTTTCAGAAACCACATCTGGTGACTAATTTGTTTGATTATTAAAGCGGTGTATTCTTTCAGAATCTACGTCAGGTGACTAATTTGTTTCATTACGAAAGCGGTGTGTTACTTCAGAAACCACTTCTGGTCACTAATTTGTTTCATTCTTAAATCGGTGTATTATTTCACAAACCACTTCTGGTAATTCATTTGTTGATTTTTCTTCATTGTTGCATGACCGTAACAATGCACAATCCCTTTGTCCTGGCTTCAGAGTTACTGGCACAACTGCAGACAACAGCCAAATAGCAGAGTTCCTTGAAATCCATTTTTTTTTGAGTTCTTATTATTAATTAGCGAAACACATCTTACAAGCCACAAAAATTCCAAAAAGTTCCAGAAAGTCTTGTTGATCATTATGTTGCGAAGAAATGCCATCGTGATTTGTCACAACAACGTCAGCAATCTGTGTAATGCCAATGTAGCTCAACAGTGGCAAGCACGTGTTGCTATGTCTCCATCTCTCCAGAAATCAGTGTATGATGCCACTGCAGCTCAATACTGGCAATCACATGTTGCAATGTCTCTATCTCGCCTGCAATCTTTATGTGATGCCAATACAGACCAAAACACCGGCAAGCACATGCTGCTATGTATCCATCTCACCAGCAATCTGTGCATGATGCCAATGCAGCTCAACACTGGCAAACACGTGCTGCTGTGTCTTCATCTCGCCAGTGATCTGTGTGTGATGCCAATGCAGCTCAACACCGACAAGCACGTGCTGCTTTGTCTCCATCTCACCAGCAAATCTATATGTGATGCCAATGCAGCCCAACACCAGCAAGCACATGCTGCTATGTTTCCATCTTACCGGCAATCTGTGCATTATGCTGATGCAGCTCAACACCGGCAAGCACATCCTTCTATGTCTCCATCTCGCCAGCGATCTGTGTGTGATGCCAATGCAGCTCAACACCAGCAAGCACATGCTGCTATGTTTCCATCTTACCAGCAATCTGTGCATTATGCTGATGCAGTTCAACACCGGCAAGCACATCCTTCTATGTCTCCATCTCGCCAGCAATCTGTGTGTGATGCCGATGCAGATAAACCCTGGCACATATGTGCTGCTATGTCTCCATCTTGCCAGCAATCTATATGTGATGCCAATGCAGCTCCTCACCGGCAAGCACATGCTGCAATGTGTCCATCTCGCCTGCAATCTATGTGTGATGCCGATACAGCCAAACAATGGCAAGCACATGCTGCAATCTGTGCGTGATGCTGATGCAGCTCAAAATTGTCAAGCACATGCTGCTACGTTTCCATCTCACCAGCAATCTCTGTGTGATGCCGATGCAGCGCAACATCGGCAAATGCATGCTCCTATGTCTCCATCTTGCCAGCAACCTGTAAATGCCACCGATGCAGCTCAACACCAGCTTCGTGAAAATCGATATCAATATGTTGGACGTGTGGCAATCAGGAATCTTTTGCACTGACAACTCCACTCTGTTCAATCTCTTTGTGTTGTGTGGTGATACAATCTGGATGAAAGTGTGTGGATGACTAAAAATATCACCTGGTAGTTAGGCCTTAGTTATTTTATAACTTGGTTTACGGATCCGCCGACGGTATATTTGCCGAAATGAAATATAAATATAAAACACATTTTTAGCCTTTTATATTTATACATTTTCCGCCGAAGGTGCAAAAGTTTCAAAACCTGAAATGTAAACGTCGGCATTTATTTTCAAAATATAATTTCATGCGTGCGTGCCAAAATGCCGAGTCAACTTTAACCGAGCTGTGCAGTCGAGCTGCGCAGTCGTCTTCGGTCATGGCGTCTGAGCAGTGGCCTGCGTGGTTCAGATTGACTGTTGTCTCTGGGGCGAAAGTGATTGTTTGTTGTTGTTGTTATTTTTTGTTTTTTTTCCTATAACTTGTCGAGGCTCATGTGAGAGCTAACACACAACGCACATCATGGGGGACATGGGACAAGAGAGGAGGGAGTGGGAAGGACAAAACAGTGGGGAACAGAGACATTAGGAGATCTGTGGAAGGGAGAAGTATGGGACGGGGAACATGGGGAATAGAAGATGGACATTACAGGGACTTTCAGGATGGTAAGCAGGGAATTTGAAGTTGGTGGGCTTGGGTGGATTATCGGGGGTAGAAAAAATCGAGGATTTGGATGGGGGATGATAAGAGGTGGTGGTGAACAGCTGTTTTGAAGGCCTGGAGGGAAGAATGGGAATGAATAGAGTGAGGGAGTTTATTCCAAAGGTGGGAAAAAAAAGAGGAATGAAAGAGTGAAGGTGAGCAGTGATTCGTGATTTTGGTAGTTTTACCAGAAGAGGGTTGTTGGTGGACCTTGAGCATCCTGCTGAAATGTGGTGGGGACAAATCGCAGAGAGAGCTGGGGGGGGCGAGGCTGGAGAGGAGACGGTAGAAGACAGAAAGACCACCGACCAACCTGCGATGATTGAGTGAGAGGCCCAAAGACTCAGCCTCATTGCGGGAGATGCCGATGATCCAAAATGCCTTGGTTTCTACAGCGTGAAGCTGAGAAAAGTGGGAGGCAGGAGCACCAGCCCAGAGTGGAGAGCAGTACTCCATCAGGCTGCGGACAAAAGCTTCATAAGTGGTCAGGAGCTCAGGTGGGCCGAGGAAGGACTTTGCACGACGGAGGATTCCCAATCGGCGACTAGCTTTGGAGGCAAGGTTTGAAATGTGATTTTCCCAGGAAAGATCATGGCAGATAGTGAGACCCAGAAGCTTGAAACAAAGGACTTCTTCCAGGTGATTGTTGAGAAAGTGGATGGGGGGATTTTATAAACGGTCCTTTCGAAGAGACAAAGTGAGAGTGTGAGATTTGTCCGGATTGAATGACATGTTCCATGTGTTGGACCAATTTGTTATTTTATCCAGATCTGCAGTGAGCGAAGAAGCTGCTGTATGCCGGCGTGAGGGATGACCGATGGTATGGCAGACGGTGGAGTCATCAGCAAACAGATATAGAGGATTTTCCAGAGAGCCAGAGAGATCTTTCATGAAAACCAGAAAAAGAACAGGGCCCAGAACGCTACCTTCAGGAACTCTAGCCTGGACATGAAGAGGGGATGAAAGAACTCCCTTTAGGGCCACACGGTGACTGCGACATTAGAGGAAGTCTGCGAGCCATGAGTTGTTAAGAAGTATGTCAGCGGTATAAATTTGAGTGACTGTATTGGTGATTTATTCACGCAACATCTTGACGACGAATATTCTGGCCGAACTATTGCATCAATTCAGTGCAGCAGCAGGGATGATTCGCACGCTACTCTCGATCGTGCCGATTTTGTTTCCATCGAAAGTTGTACACCGCTGTTCGTATTGAAAGATTTCGGTGCCAAGTAGGTCAAAGTTTCCCTGCGAGATGCTGATATTCAGCCTTTAACGGACCAGAAATCAGCCTTTGATGTGCTCATGGGGATGGGGGAGACGGTACGATCAGATGCCCACTGAAAACTAAGCTGGTTATGGCTCTGATTGTCCGTTTTGAGCATGTTGACTCCGAGTAGACACCTTTTTTTTAATAATATCCAGAATTATGCACTGGTGTGCATGCACACATCTACGACTTGGACAGTAATTTTCTCAGCATTGTTTCCATTTGTTTGATGATCCAACAGGTTCCTATAAGAAAAACATGCCAGACTATATTGTAAAAACAAGTTTTAACCCTTCTTTATTGTTTTTCACATCAGATGATACAGTGAACAATGGCATCCTGCATTTGAATGGTTTTCCATCTTCAATGTTTTCTTAGATCCTCCTGGTCCGGGATTTATACTCCCCCCCCCCCACCTACCCTTGTCTTTTCCACGGAACATCCGAAAAAAATGATAAAATATGTAATTTCTAAAAATTGAAATTATATTTATATTTATATTTCGACCTACCGACCCTACAGTTTAGCTGAAGAACTGCATAAACAAAGTTATAAAATAACTAAGGCCTTAGCAGTAGAAAGGAACTTCTGGGAGCATGTGAGGCAGTGCATTGTTACCTATACTTTGCCCAAATAAAGGGAGGCTTTTCCCTGGAACTCTGTTCCTATGTCCCTGCTAATATTTGTTCATGAAGAAAAGTGTTTATGTTTCAGGAATCACTTTGATTGAGTGAATTAAATCCTTATTGAAGTTGGCTTGTTTCTATTCTACAGCATTGGTGTTCTGTTGGCTTTCTGTATGCATGTGTTAAATATAGACTTTGTCCACCTCCTGTCCTTCCTCCCTTTTGGTGGGTTCATCTGTATGGCTGTCCGTCTTGTCTGCAGAGTATTGGCTATGGGAGATTTTAATTTGCTATTGAGAAATTGGGTCCATGAACAAGGAAAGAGCAAAGCAGATGAGGATTTTGTAGATCTAGTCCAGGATTGCTTTTTGTTTTTGCTGCATTTACAGAGTCGAGGCTCTTTGAAGATCTACAACACAGAACGGATCAGAAAATAACAAAACGAGAACAGTGAAATGAAGGTGGGGGATGGGGGGGAGTCTGGAACACATGAACAGCAGGGTAGATAGACAAAATTGATGAAGGCTTGGAGGAATAAAGGACATGGGGAAGAATAGGAGCAAGGTGATGAGATCACAGGGGATGAACAATGAGGATGCGATGCAAACTCTCAATTACACAAAAGGGGAAGGAAAAACTGCAGAAGCAGAAATAATAAAAATTAAAAAAATTAAAAATATATAATGTTTTTTTATAGAAGGATATAATATTTTTATTATTATATTCTTGTAAAGGTAAAAGGGTAAAAATGTGTAAAAATGTTAAAAAAAAACAAACAAACAAACACAAGGGAATGGTAAAAAGGCTATTAGATTCCAGGAAGGAAAAATTTTAGGGAGAGAGTAAGAGGTGCTCTATATTGGGACAAATTAACAATATGGCAATCAGTATCAAATAAATGGGCAACCTTTTGAGTAGCAAATTTGTAGTCTACAGTTGAAGTGTATTCCAGTGAGGTATAATCCAGAGGCAGAAAAAGAGTTGAACAGGGTGGTTGAACAGGGAGGTAAGGGATGCTATTAAGGTTAAGCAGAAGGTATTTATTCAGTTAAAACGACAGAACTGGAGTCAGACTCAGATCAGGACAGGAGTAAACAGTGGCTTGTTAAGAAAATAACGGGGCAAGCCAAAAGAGAATATGAGAAGGATTTGACAAAGAATATTAAACATAACAGCAAGGAAATCTTTGTATCTCTTTCCTGATGACTCCACCCTATGCTGTGACGTCCCTCTTCCTTCAGATAGACAGGCTGCAGCCTCCTCCCACTTCAGATCTTCACAAAATCACAAGCTGGTCAAACACTTGGAATATTTCTTTAAATCCTGAGATATCTTTCTCCCTCTCCCTCTCCCTCTCCCTCTCCCTCTTCCTCTCCCTCTCCCATCTCCTCTCCCCCAAACCTTCCCATCTACTTCCTCAACAACCCTCTCAAATAAGTTCAATCACCCAAACTCTCAGTGATGATCTTTTTTTCACACCTGTTGAAACAACTTCCGTATTCACTTCAATCCCATTCCTCCCTCCAGTTCTTCAAGGCAGCTGTTCACCACCATCTCAGATCATCCCCCATTCAAAACCATGATCTTTTCTACACAACTTAAACCACCCCTACTCCCTGCCTTCCACCCCCCCACCCCAAATTTTGCTTCTGCACCCATTTTGTCCACCCCTTGCATTCTCTCATACCCCTCATCGTCAGCCGTATACCTTGTTTGTCCATCGCCGTGTGTTTTCTCCCTCGACCCTCCTATTGGAATTTCACTCTTCTCTTTCTGCTGGTCCTTTTGTTGTGCTGTGTCCGTTTTGTGTTCTATGTCTTCCACAAGCCTTGACTATGTATACAAAAATAAAATTTAAGAAGACAAGGGGTAAATACCAGATTTAGACAAGTATATGCCCACTGAGAAATAGCACAGGGCGATTGTTAGTGCTGAGAGTGAGATGCAAGCTTACTAAATAGTTATTTGCTTCAACATCTATATAAGAAGAGTCAGGGGAATTACCATTCGTTGAGAGTATCTACCTTGGGGGTGAGAAAGGGCTTTTGCAAAAGTTCCAGGTAGGAAGTTAGGAAGTAGTGAGGAAGCTGGACTAGATAAAGCTCCAACGGCAGATAAAACTCCAAGGCAAGATAATATGCATCCAAGCATACATGAGGGAGCAGGTAAGCTTTATGTTAACTGATATTGTTGACAGCTCATCAAAGTCAGGACAGGTATCAAGTGTTTGGAGTCTTGCAAATGTAACAACGTCATTTAAGAATGATCTGGAGAGGAATTAGGGAACTATAGAGCAAATAGTTTAACTTCAGGTGTGGCAAAGATGTTGGAGACATTCACTCGGAATTGGATGGGGAACCATTTAGATAAATTTTAAACTGATTAAATGTAGTCAGAATGGATTTACCAAAAGGAGAACATGTTTATCGAATTTAATTTATTTGAGTTCTATGAAGTCGTTGATGATTGTGTGGATGAAGGAAGCACAGTGGATGTTGTTTCTCTTGAGTCTAGACTTTCAAATGACTTTTGATGAGGTACGATATAGAAGGCTGTTAGCTAAGGTGAGGGCCTGCAGAGTGGCTCACTGGATTGGAGGATGGATTCGGGATAGGCAACAAAGAGAGTGGCAGTGAATGTGTTGATGTTGGGCTGGAGGTTTTAAGGAGTGGGTTACCACAGGGATCAGTAGTAGGACCAATAATATTCATAATTTACATCAATATCTTGGACAATGGGGTTAAGAGTCTGCTTTCCAAATTTTCAGGTGATGCAAAGCTTGGAGGTAAGGTATGCAGCAGAAAGGGAGGTGATCAGATTCAGGAAAATCTACATACAAAAGTTATGGCAAAGGATTAACAGATGCATTTTAACATATGGAAATGTAAGGTGCTGGGGATGGATAAGTATGATGAAAATATGGATTATGTAATGCAAGGGGCAGTCTTGGAGCGTGTCATGCAAGAGAAGCATCTGCGGATGGTGATAGATGCAAGGGATAAGCAAACAGCACAGCACAGTGACAGGCAGCTCGAGGTAAAGCTAATACGATTTCAGGTTGTATTCTCAAGGGGATAAATTACAAATGAAATGAGCGGTTCCAAAGAAAAGGGAAAAACAAAATGCAGACACACACGTACGCACGTATGTACGTACACACGTACGGGACTGATCGCTTAACTCGCTTTTTGCTTCATGAGCACAGGCTAAAGATGTAGTTTTATCAGTGTACAGAAATGTAGTGAGACTTCATATATAGAATATTGTGTTCAGTTTTGTTCACCACAACTGAGGAAAGACAGAGATTCCAAAGAGCGGGCTCAGCGTCGAGCGACAATATCGATTCCAGGGTGAGCTACACTAAGGTATAAGGAGTGGCTGAAGGAGACAGGACCCTCACATTAGAAAGGAGGTGGTTATACGAGGAATTGATGGAAATGTTTGAAGATAATGAATGGTGTGCAGAAGAGATAAAATAACTCCAGAATTTTTTTCAGCAAAATGGACAGTGACAGGACCAGAGGCCACGGTTTTAGAGTAAACTAGAAAGCATCTGAAAATGCAAAGCCGATCCGTTTTGTATTCAGACTTTTTCTTCTTCGTTCGTATGCTAAATAGTACATTTGACCTTTTGACGTTTGGACCGAATTATAAATTTTTTTTCTCCATATTCTCGCAATAAAGCTTTGTTGAAAATTTGATGACAAAAGCTCAAATGGGGGGGAACCGGACAGACACACAGACAGATAAACACACACACAATGAAGTGATTGCAAAACCCCATCTCCCTCTGGGCAGGGGATGGGTTGATAAAAGTCGAGTTTGGACAGTGGTAAGGCACGGGCCTCTCACTATTCTCACAGTAAATGCATGAAATAGTCTCCATGAAATGGGAGTGGCAGTGTACATCGGTTTACCAGTGAGTAATGTCGATAACTTGAAACATTGGGGATAAAGGGTACATGGATATTGTCAGGAAGGGGAGGAAGCTTGGGTATGGATGAGAGAATGGATATCTGTGTTATGATTGTGATGTCTGTGAGACAGTCTCATCAAATGTGTTGTCTGTGTTTGTTCATTCTTCACCCGACAACCATGTTCACCCCCCCCACCAAAAAAAACAACAACAAAGAAACAAAAAACAACCTCAAAACAAAACAAAACAAAATTCCCAAAATAAAATAATATACAAAGACTATTTTATAATTTTAAATAATTATATTTTTGTCATATTATGTACGTGTATTGTGTACCAATGCGATGTTGTTCTCATCCCCACATCGTGTCTCCCAGTGAATATAAGTTGATGAACCATTTGATTTAATGTACATGGTGTACAAGTAGTGCAGGTTCGATGGGTCGAATGGTGTCCTCCGACATCCTACATGTGAATGTTTGTGTAACAATCAATTTATACACAAAATGTCCATATGCTGTGTAAGCATCTTGTTTTGATGTGAATTGATGTAGCTGTTCTTTGGCCTGTTTTTAATTTTTTAATTTTTTTAATTTTTTTTCCTGGCGTAGCTAACTCAGCTATTTCAGGCGAATTTATTCCTTGAGTGTTGAAGGTTATATATTGTAAAGAATAACAATGTATGTACTGTACTTGCATGGTGCATTATGCACAAGGTAACGTTTGGTGTCAGAAACGAGACATTCAGCTTTGCCTCCCCATAGTTTGGCCACCTCCACGGCAACCGCTGCCTGGTGTTTGATTGCTAGTGTTGCTCAGGGAAGCCGTTTGCATGCCAGGCGGATACCACTTTGGTGTCTGGCCAGAAGGTCATTGGTTTGAATCCTAACACCACGAAACCCCCCACAGCGAAAGCTTGGCAGCGTAGCAGGAAGCCCGGTGGGCGTGAAAGGTGATGTAGCACTTTGGTGATGTTGCTGTCCTTCAGGATGAAAGGGCATCCAAATAACAGGCTATTAAGAGGTCGGAAGAGGAAGATTGTGGGAGAGAATGGAATGCAAAGGAGTATGAAAGGATGTGATGCAGATGGCGAAGGGCAATGCAATGCTGCGGCTGCGAGATATTGCATTTGTCTGCGTGGTGTGATGCTGGAGGTGAAAGAGGACACAGTCAGCGGAAGGGGTGCTGTGACTTTCAGCTGAGCTGGTGCTGTACTTGTGAGAAGACATCTTGAAATTTCCTTGTAGTTCCACAAGGATCTGATGTGAGGCTGTGATCTTTAAAGAAAGTTGAATTTTGAGGTTGCAACAGGATTGGCTCAATATACAGTACACTCTTGTTTAGATGAATCGTGTTTGAGATGAAATTTGATAAAACAAGAGCAACAATTAAAATGATGAATAAACAATTAAATACGAATTAAAATTTCAATTTTTGTATCAATTTAATCTCAAAATTTATTCGCCTAAATGAGAGTTTATAGCACTTTTACTTTGGATAAGACGTGCCAGGTGCAACTAGGTTGAAATGATGAAGTACAGGTGAGTTGGTTGATGAGAAAATACTCGTGATTTATGGACTATGCATAAAAGTAAGCTAATGAAGGGAATGGTCGACAGTATAAGATCTACATGAGACTCCATAATTGATAGAAGAAAAATCAGGGCTGCTGGAACACGTCGCAGATTTGGAGGTTCAAATTAATCCTCTTCACCGGCTTCCCTCAATTGCTTTGAAGTTAAAATTAATCCTCTATGACTTATTTCCTTCTCACTCCCACTGGTATAATCTGTTTCCTTTCATAATGCATTGTTAGTTTTCATCTGAGGTCTTCAAGGATCGATGTATCACGTCTTTTATATTATTATTCATATGGGCCTGTCTTGCTTTCCTTAATGTCTTGGTGGTGATTGAGCAGAGCCATTTTTTCAATACAAAATATTGGCTCATGCAAAAGCAAAGTGACAGAGGGGTATGGAAGGAAATATAAGGAAATCTCGACAAAGGAGGAGGTCAATAGGCCCGTCATGCTTGTGCCACATCCACATCACCCAACGACCCAATATACGTGTGAGCACACTCACCTTTCACGACACCAACCCCACTCACAGCACAGACCCAATCCATTCGGACATCCACTCGCAATGGGCAGGCAGAAGACAAACATTTGGGGGAGGGCATGGGTGAAGAAGTGCATCACAGATAGAACATCAACAATCATAAGGTATGGGGATTTTATTATGATTTTTCCCTTAGTGGAGAAAAGGGCAATTAGGTGAGGGTTGCATTAATACAGATGATATGTTGATGCTTTATAACATCCACAACTAAGAGAATCAATGTCTCAATATATGCAGACAGGACAATCATGCATACAACACCGACAGATCACAAATTGAAATTGCCATCTACCTTACACATCCCTGTACCATTCTATCCCAGTGGTGTCTTGGTACTTAATTATCAATTCCATTTTTATCATACATACTCATCCGAGTGTGGTGTAGTCATATCAAGACAAACTCGTTCCCAGGTAGACAATTCCATTAAATTATTGACTTTGTGTGAAATACCCATGCCTTGCTACTGTCTTCGATCTCTTATTTACTCCCAAGCTCTGCTCCCTGGTTTTGTTACTTTCAATCCTGGTTAAAAAACAAAAGAAAATAAAAACAACTTTCCTACATCTACTTTATCAATGGTCTTTGTTATTATAACCATTTCTCTGAGATCTCATAATTGCCTCTCCAGAATAAAAAGTCCAGACTTCCTCAGCCACTCTTCATAGTTTAGCCGAGATATCTCAGAAGTCCATCCGACAGCTCCATGCTAAACCCCTTCAATGGAAGTTTATCCTTCCTCATGTACGGTAATGAAAGACTAACATAACTTGAGAGTTCATAGAACATAATACCCCATTTTGCACTTCATGGTTCTTGGAAGTATTATGAAGATTTGTGTTCTATGGTGTTCAGGTATATAATTCAATTTAAATAAAGGTTTAAAGAGGTTTAACGGTGAATAAATAAATAAATTCTGGGTTTTACCACTGTTTACGCAGTGTCTGTCACATCACCCTATCTAACACGTTTCACTAGTTCTTCATGCCTGTTATTTGTGTCATTTATAACATCCTAAAAACAATACGTTTCTTGTTTGGAATTATTTTCAATTTTGTGTGATTTCCAGACAGACAGACAGAGTAAAACAATTATCTCACTCCTCTCTGTGCAATTGCGATCGGGACGAATTCAGAGCCAGATTTCTACCCCTGTTAATCCACCCCAAACACACCTCCTTCAAATTCTCTGCTTCCCTTCCTGAAAGTCCCTGTAAATATCCATCTTGTTTACCCTGTGTACCCCACCCCATTCCTCTCCCTTCCACAGATTTCCTCATGTCTCTGTTCCTCACTGTTTTGTGCTTCCCTCTCCCACCCCTCTTGTCTCCTGTCCCCTTGTTATATGTTCTCTGTGTTAGCTCTTATATGAGCCTCGACAATGTTTACTAAAAAAAAAGTACATTAAAACGAGAAACTCATCTTCCTATTCATGTTCCGATTCTTGTTAAAATATAACATTCAATTTAATTAAGTTGTTCCCCAATCATAAACTGATTGGACAGATGGACGGACGGACATGAACCAATTCCTTAACCCCGGAGACGACCCGCCAGTACTCCCAAAGGGAGCGGGTGTTTCTAGTGCTGTCATTTGAAATGCGTTCCTGAGCAGAAATTTCCGGTCCAAACCTAAATCTATCCTAATTAAAGACAGTAAATGCATAAATACAGTTCCTGCAAATAAATACAAATGACGTAATTACTAAATAAATAAAGAATGTAAACAAATGTTCAAATTGCTAAATTATCGGTTTATTTTTTTATGGATAGGACCACTCATGATGAAGGGGTTTGGGAGAAGTTGGCACAAAATACCATCAATGAAGGGCAGACGATACATCTCTCGAGTACAGTACAGACCGTGTGACTCAGGGTGAGAGACATGGTGTACTATACATCAAATCTCCACTTCCATTTCATCTGGGTGCAATTTTTATTTTTATTTTCCGCTTCAAAAAGTGTTAACACGAAAATGACGAGGCGTAAATAGAAAATTGTTCAGTGCTTTGCCAAAGGTGTTGAGTTAAAAAAAAAACGTAAATAGAATGAGTGTAAATTTAGGAGTAAGTGTATCTACTACTACCCCTAGATCTTTCTCCTGCGTAAGATATCGCAAAACTGCTCCATGCATTATGTAGTCCTTATATCTATTGTTCCTGCCCCTGCCCAATACCTTATGTTTCCTAACAGTGAATGACATTTGCCAATTGTTAGCCCATTCAATGAGAGTGTAAATGTACATGTGAATCTGATCACCCCCATGTTTGCTTCCTGCATTACCTCCAAGCTTGGTGTCATCTCCAAATTTTTTGAGAGGGTTAATGAGGATAGAAAATATTATGAGCAATGGTATGTATCAGGGGGATGACCTGAGGAGGAATAGACAGATTGAAGTCCTGGAGGGATGAATGTGGTTGATCAGATTGAGGAAGTTGGTTCCACGGGTGAGAGAAAAGAGGAACAGAGAAAAGAGGGGTGTGAGTCTGGAGGAAGGAGTGAGGGGAAGGAGTGTGAGGAGGGGGGGAGGGGTGTGAGGAAGTGGGGGAAGGAGTGGGAGGAGGGTCCCAGCGTTACCCGGCAATGCCAGGTACCTTTGCTAGTTAAGTAAACTAGCAAAGGTAAGAAAATAAGTAAACCCTTAGAAAGGTAAGAAACGTTTTCTGTCCTTCTGCCCCCGCACATGTCACCACTAATTTGGTTCATTTGGGTGACCTTGGGGAAACGGAAAGTTGTAAATTAATTCCATTGAACACAGTTTAGTAAGAAACCTTTCGGTCGTCCGTGGGATTAAAGAATCCAGCACAGATGGCCCTTGACTGACGCTACAATATTTACCAGATGCTCAAAAAATAATACCTTGGCCAGTCAATAAAAAGGGATCTTGGCTTAACGATCTCGGCTGTGGTGTCAAAGGTATAGAATCACTTTTAACTGTCTATAGCTAATTTCATGTACATATTTGAAATGGTGACCAATGTTTTCCCGTGCAATCCCTCTGTGTGGAGTACTACCGTATGCCATGACAAAAAAAAATTAGTTGTGACCACAACCTGGGGAAAACAGCAGCACTTGAATAAAAATGCAACAATATACAGTGCAGTGTTAAAATTTCAATACTGTCTTTTTTATCTGTCCGGTAGTCAAATACAATTTTTAGCTGGCACGTGTCGCAGGTCGACAAGAGTTCTGTGTTGTTGTTGTTGTTGTTGTTGTTTTTGTTGGGGTTCGATGTTTTTTTTTAATGTGCACCCATTGATCAGACAGCTGCCGGACCACGCCCACATTGGTGGCTTGACTCCACCCACCTTGACACCCAGACAAAATGATACGGCTGCCATCTTGGTTTTCTGGTGGGCTTAATACATTAGGCCTATAGGCCTCTGTTGATTTTCCACTGTCTGGGTTTGTTGTGTCAGATTTCCATTGGTTTTATTTAGGTTGAGTGTTAATCACGATGAGGGACGCCAAAAATGTTATCATATCTTGAATAAATATTATTAGTAATGTTTAATCAAGCCCGTATGCTCCCCTGCAAAAAAATACCGTGACATAATTTTTGAACGGCCCCACATTGGGGTTAAACTTTTGTGACCATGTGATGAATCTGCTCATTCTAATATAACCGTGGCAGAGGCTGACATGGATGAGAAGTATCGAGTTAATATTTTAATAGCGCATGAAATGTTTGTTTCCCAATCTAATCATGCTTTCATCTTTTAAGAATGCTTTAAATGCGTGTTTCCCAATCAGCCCATTACCGGATTTTTTTAAAGCCAATTAACCCGCGTTTAATGGCAAAGTCCTGTACGTCGAATGACCATGTGCAAGTTTTTATGAACAAACCGTTTATTAAAACAGAGACAGAAGGAGGGGGAAAGAGAGGGAGAGGAAGAGAGGGACATACACACACACACACACACACACACACACACACACACACACACACACACACACACCAAAGATAGAGATCAGGCCAAAAACAATATATAGCACAATATCTCAAAAAGCTCAGACAAAACTTGGTGGACAGGTTGGATGTGTGACAAGGACAAATTGATTCAATTTTGGTGAAGATCAGAATCTGCATCCAGACATGAGAATGTTTAATTTTGTTTTCTAAGTGATTCTTCTTCACTGAGAGATGGAGCAAAAAACGATATATAGCATGATATTTTTTAAAAAGGTAATGTATGGGTATGACACATGTAGGTGGATGAGTTAGTTCGATGACAAGAACAACCTGATTAGATTTTGATTGAGGTCTGGATCGAGATCTGGACTATCATTGGGATACAAAATGTTAACTGTTCAGCCTGGCAGAGCTGCGCACTCCACAGAATGCCTTTCTCGTTCGTTGTGTAACAAACTAGCACACAAAATAACCAAACAAAACCACACAAACATGACACAAAACAAGTCCTAGGGAGGGTCTGCAATCTCTGATTGCTCTTTTTCTTGTTAAACTTGCATTTGTTTCTTGAAAGTAATATTACAGATATTTTAACAGATCATAGCAACTAATTCATGATATTGTCTTTAACGACTAGGTTTAGTGTTCCACAATGAACGCATGGTTGGGTGGATGATGCCAGAAACCCAAAGTATTTTGTCCATTCTTTATGAAGCGAATGTCTTTGAAATCTTGTAAAAGTTTTCTGGGTTGGAGTGGGACCTCAAAACCTTGTAGAAGTGCACTGATGTCTCCTAATGTCTTTATCCTGAATATTGTTTTTGTACTCGCTCCACCACGACCCGATACATCAATGTTAACAAAATACAACTAAAAGATCATTTCACGAAATGTCAGAGGCCGTTCAAGTGTTTTTGTGTTTTTTGAGGGGTGGCTGGCCATACCTTTCCCAAAGAGATACTTTTAATTCAAATATCTCTTTATAAGATTCAATGTATATTTTGAAATGGCAATCTTATATTTTGTAAAATTGAGAAGGAATATATTTTTTTATTATTTTCGGTTACTGTTGCATGCTAACTTTAAAATTTATCTTTATCGACATGTCCTTATCTTTTAATCTTCCTTTAATTGCACTCTGAAGGCTAATTTTATCAGGTGTAATTAAAACAACTATTTTCTGTCACATTTTTTTCAACATAGCATTTGATCATTTACATCATGCATAGCAGAGAAAAGTGATGGATTTTCTGAGAAGGGGGCCAGGAGTGGGGCAGAGGGGAAATCTAAGCAATACATGCTGTTGTTTTTTTTTTAACTTAAGATGAATTGTGATTGCACATAATAAAAGTGATTTTAATATTCGCTTTTCCACGCAGTTTCTTCGACTGCGTGAAATTTTGGTAAGTGGTGTTTTGCGACGCCCAAATTCTCGCCTTTCATTTTTAAAATTCATTATGTTTGGTTAGTGCAAATTACTTGAAGGATCTTTAATGGCAACTTTAATGTGCATTTTAAACATTGCTCCGATTATGCACTTCTTCAATTTATCAGCTTTTGAGTTTATGAAATTAACAGCCGAGCCGAGTTGCGAGTTTTGTTCTAATAAGCGAGCGAGAGACTGTGGAAAAAGCTGATTGCACTTGTGGATTGGATTATTTGAAGATAATGGATGGGGTTCCAGAGACATTTTACAACCATTGCAGACTGATTTTGTATGGTAAATCAATATTCTAATTACTAAATCAAAATGAGCATAACCTTTTTATGAATAGATAGAGTAAAAAAAAAACAAAAAACATATTTTGAAGTTTTCAACACAGTTTGGTGAATAATTTGGGACATGCTCAATGTACTGGAGAAAGCCACTTATGTTGTTCTTCACCACACCAGCCATATTGGTCCGGGCACTGTGTGCGGCTTCATGAAGTTGAGAAAGCCCTGTAAATATCAATTTGCAGCAGTTGTGAGGAAGCCTGGCTTTGAAAATTCCCACTCATTATTTAGGAAATCAGAAACAAAAATATCGGTGCAACTTCATTTATTTCATTATTTTGATGGATAATGTTGCTAATTGCGTTATGTGGATCATCATTTTCACGAGCATAGTCGTTCATCAGAGTTTGACGCGCAGCAGATTGCCCATTAGCAAATGGGCTGCTTTCTGTCTCTCGAATTTGTATCTTTGTCATTGTACCGTGGCCTGGATTAGTTAAGACACTTTGAAGGATTTTGTCATCCATTCAGTCCATTAATGACAAAATGGACTGTGTTTTAAGCTGAAGCAATTTTGTCTGGAAATGACTTTACTGACAATATATGATTTGTGTTGATGAAGTTTATTCTGTTTGATCTTCCTTTCTGTTTGAGTCGTGAATCCATTTTGGAGATAACATTGACAGTGCATGTTGCGTGTCTTAGCAATGGAACAGACGGGCAGCTTCCCTCCAACAAAACAATTTTTGTTTCATTTTTAGAGACTACAAAGTGTATCTACCCTGTGATCAACTTATCAATAAGATTATTTCCTTGATTTTAAGGGTATTTTAAAAACAAATAAAACGAATGGAATGTAGCAAGTTTAACTGGTGAGGATAACTTACAACAAGATTAGGTATGTCCATTTTGATAAAATAATTTTAACTTAATCATCAAATATAATTCAGACTGGTGGACCATGGAAGCCATTGGGATTCACTTATTGCGAGTTGCACTGCTGACGGACGGAGAATGACCCAACTAGCCTGCACAAATGAGATGAGTTTTCCATTCCATTATTTGCCCTGTTTGTTTTGTACATCAGAGAAAATAATGTCAGGACAATTCTAGTTTTGTAGAACAACCAACTAAGGCCTACTTTTGTGATAAATTAACTTTTGTGCCGATCTAAATAATTTATCAATCCAAAATTGCGAAGCAGCTTCACCTGCAAAAAACCTGAAAATCTTCAAATGGATTTAGGAAACCATTCCGACTGGTAATCAAGAGGTGAATTTTATTTTGCACATATGCAGTGACTTCCTCTGTTGGTTCAACCGAAATCCATTATTTTGCTGTCGCAATGGTCAGATTCAACTTGCAGTTCACGTCAGCCTTGGACCGACAAGATAGCCTGGAGGTATCCACATTCACCTTTGAGCTATGTCGCCTGGGTTCGAATCTCGACCCAGCTATAAACCGTCACTTTGTGTTTTGCATGTAGGACGATACATTGGAATGTGTGTGCCATCCTTTGGAAGAATGCTAAACGGTTTGAAGATGGTTAAGACCCATCTGCCAGCACTGGTTGTTCGTGGATGTCAATGATCCCACTGTGTTTTTCTCGAAGAGTAAGTGAGCTGTCGCTGGCACCCAAGCCAAGTTCCAAATTCTGCCCTGACTTCCTACATCAGACTGGCGATCCTGCCGAGATAAGAAACTGCTTTGGCAGCACCAAACATTTTAATGTGGGTGTGGGCAGCTGTGACTTACATTGTTCTCATAATTTATGCATCGGAAGGTCCAAGAAAACTGTTTGGTACTAACATTAAGAAATATATTTTCTCCCATTTAAAGCCACATCATCTTTTGATTTATAAACTACATGTACGCAAGCATGGAGAAAGATTTTGAGTTAACTACAGAAGAAGCTTAAATTGTGTGTACAAGCCATTAGTGTTCAAGGTTAACCCAAACGCAAAGATTTTCTTTTCCTAAAAAACATTGAAAATCATGAATCTGTCTAATTTGAAGGGAAAAAATTTGAAATTTTTTTGCCAATCACAAAGTGCCGAAAAAAGCCTTAAAGTGTCGATTTTCCATTTTTGCCAGCGACGTCACACCTTGAATCCACCTTGATCCAAATGGCGACTTACATTGAGAAACTGTAATTCGAGCTCAGCTTTCGATACTGATTCCACCATCATAAGTAACTCCAAAGGTTCTTAGTATGTTGAAAGTGATCAGTGGGATTTTGAAGAAAGTTTCGGAAACAAAATTAGTGATGGAAACGCTTTCGGGGGAATTATGGATCCGTATCATTTCGAGCCATATGAGAGCGATTCAGACAAAGATGGCAACAATGGAGGTGTGACGCTGGTCATATGTTCACTACAGATTGGTAGGTTTGGATTTTTGTTTCAATTGACGATTTATAAAGGATTTTGTATTAATTGATAAATCAATTGTACTACTCCAGCAGAAACACGGCACAGACACAGCGTGGAAACAGCATGACGCAGCATGGACACGACACGGGTACAGACCCGTACATGACAACCATGTACATGACAACACAGCATGGACACTGCACGAACACGACACAGCATGGACACGACACGACACAACATGGACACCTCCCAGGCACAGACACCATGGACAAAATGGACGATGAATGCTGTTTCCTTCATTGCCCATTTTGTCCATGGTGTCTGTGCCTGGGAAGTGTCTGTGTTGCGTCGTGTCGTGTCCATGCTGTGTTGTCATGTACGTGCCAGTTCCGTGATGTGTTGTGCCGTGTTCATGCTGTGTTATGCCATGTCGATATGCTGCCCCAGTGCCCCAGGGAGTGGAGTGGGGGGTTGTGGTGGTGGTGGGTATTGTGGGGGTTGGTGGAGGGGGGTTGCAGTGGTGGTGGATATTGTGGGGGATGGTGGAAGGGGGATTGTGGTGGTGGTGGGTATTGTGGAGGATGGTGGAGGGGGATTGTGGTGGTGGTGGTGGTGGATATTGTGGAGGATGGTGGAGGTGGGATTGTGGTGGTGGTGGGTATTGTGGGGGTTGGTGGAGGAGGGGTGCAGTGGTGGTGGATATTGTGGGGGATGGTGGAGGGAGGTGATGTGTGGTGCTCTTGGGTATTGTGGGGTGATGGTTGATGGGGGGTTTGCGGGGGTATGTGAAAAGCGGAGTGGTCGGCCGTGTACATGTGCTGGGAGCTGGATAGAGATGGTCTTACAGTTTTGAGCGATGACTGTTTCTTCTGCTTAATCATGGAGATGGCATCCTCTCTCAATCGTGGCAGATAGCCACAAGATCCCGCCATCTCTATTGTTTCATAACAGTGCTCTGTAAAATGTTTCGAGCAAAAAAAAAAAAAATTTTGTAGGTCCGATTCACACTTGGGTATTTCAGACAAACTTTGTCCAATTTCTGGAAAACTTTGTGTCTTTCAGCCATTGGTGTCACATGAAACCATCTCGGTTTGTATTACTGTAACCACCAAGGACACATCGACTTGACATATGTGTGGAAACTCGAAAATTATTCACCGTTTCAGTTAAATCGTACCACGATGTAACCCGTAGACAGTACAAATATGGCGGTTGACTCCCGGGTGTGACATCACGACCAAGCATGAAGAAGATTTCGACTTTTAATCACAAAATTACCTACTTTATAAATTGGAAAAAGCATCATATCTATTTTGTGGGATATCAAGGGATAAAAATAAAGACAGGAAAAGGATATGTAACGCAATGTGAATCCAAACTAGAGTGAAGTCGATGACATGCCATCGCAAATCACGATGATTCCAACCTAAAGCACAGTTGAAAGATTGCAAAAAGTTCCACCAGGAATGACCCAATATCAAATTTTTAGATAATTTTTTTTTCTTCTGTTTGACCCCTGTGACCTCACAGGACCTGGTGATTTCTAAGGCAGTTTCACTTAATCACATACGAAGTTGTGCACCTAAAACGACTCTTCACTGTCCATAACTTTGGACTCTCCCTGTAAATGATGCATGACTTGATGACATTCGTGCACTCACAGGTGAGGACCTCACAGTCCTCACCCCCTGGGGCATGAATTGGGGTCAAATAAAAAATTGTTAAATATTTTATGCATCCCCCAATGTTGATTGCAAATAAAAAGTTTCATTAATTAAAAAAATGTTTAAAAATGTGTCCGTAATTGCATCTCTTGGTATTTCACCTTTTGACCCTGCCCGAGGGAGCGGGACTCAAATTTACCTTTTTGCCAGGTGGTGATCATCACGACCGAGTTTGGTGAATTTCTGCACAACCGTTTAGGTGGAAATAGCATGCCGGACAGACAGACAGACAGACAGACAAACAGATGGAGCCGATTGCAATAAAGCCCCATTGTTGTTCTTTTTCTCTCAAAAAGTATGGGGATAACGAAACTGAATGCTGAAAGTTTTGAATTTGGAAGATGCACTGGGTATGTACAGTATGGGAGATCAAGTTGAAACATTGATGACTGGATGCCACCTGAGAGATGTGAACAGGTGTATTGTGAAACAATGCACACTATGAAATAATATTCAGGCTTTTAAACAAAAATAATAGCTGTCTCCATTCAACATGACGAGGTAACAGCAATCCTTATTGGGATCCATATTCGACCACCGATCAGATTGAACTGTACTCGTCACAGCAAGTCAAGTTCAACCAAAATATCTCAAAAAGAAATAATTTGTCGATCAGTGACAACAAGTTGATCTAATTCAAGACCACTTCTAAGCATAATCGTATGGCTTGGTGATATATTTCTAGCCACTACATGAGATAGCCTGTATGGTACTTTTATACGCAGTATGATGCGTTTCCAGATCTCGAGGAAGTGAATAAAAACGGTGTCTGCATGTGTGCATACATTTGTAAACGATCAAAACTATGACGAGAGAGAGGATCGACAGATTTTTCTTCACCTGATAGAACAAAGAGATTGTGACAATTAATGACAATTTTTGCTGCAGTGGATATTGTGATCAGCTTCAGAAGATGGAAATTACTTTACTTTCAAGGAGATAGCCCACAAGATTGTACAAGTTGTAAAAATTATAGGAGACCTTTCACATCAATACATATTGTAGTTTTGTGAGTGTGTGGCTGGAAAGGGTGTGTTCTGTTACGTAAAGAGCCTGCCCATTATAAACCTGTAAAAATCTTACAAAGGATTTAATTTGGTCATTCTCACAGCATTCATACGCATTCACATTTTATATTGACTTCAGGAAGCACATCATGAGCATATCAAAGCTAAATTACGTGATTTGTTCATCGATTATTGATTGAGTTTCATTGAGGTTAGATTGTTAGTTTCTATTAGCCGGAACATTCCACAAAGAATCCTACAGATATCATAGCTCGGGTTCAAGAACGCACCTGTACCTGGTGTCCTGAATGTCAACGGAACCGGAGGATTCCCATCTTCGACGTATGGCCGTAGTTGGACATTTTACTTTCACACAACCTACACATTGCGAGTGGGCCAGTGTTGGCTGCAGAATATTCCAGATTATTGTTTAGAGAGCCCCCTTGCCCATTGTATTTAGTCACAATGTTGAAACATGGTACACAAAAAGGTGACGTTAAGCCCTTTTCAGACTCACAATCTTAATGCTCATTGATTCCCTTCAAACCACTTTGAGTATATCAATATGCTTTTCTTCCAGATTTACCCAAAAATAATGCACACAGTCACAAAAACACACAAAAAAGAAATAGTCTGTGATTAAACTAAGTCACATTCTAAGGCAGTTTCATTTAATCACATACAAAGTTGTGCACCTAAAATGACTCTTGACTGTCCATAACTTTGGACTCTCCCTGTAAATGATGCGTGACTTGATGACATTCGTGCACTTGAGGTGCATTTCTGCTGTACCTCTGTGAATGTCAAACACAGCATCACAAGTAGTCTCTGCAAGAAGATTTAAATCAGTAAGACTGGGCGATCGCTTCCTTGAACATTTGTTGTTTGGATGAACCGACAGTATAGATCTCTTCAAACCGATTGTTCGACACTTCATTCATCCCAGAAATTTGTTCATTCACATGGCAGTCTCCAGTAGTTTCTCTGTTTCAGCATCACAGACAGTGGGAAGTGTAAAGTACAAAACCTAGTCTTCAAGATTGGCACATTGCCCCCCCCCCATGGGATTAATGAGCACTTTTCATTCACTTCGACTTCCCATCTATTACAACTTTTCAATGTTTTTCCGCTCTGTTTTTCTCCTTTTATTTTATTTTGTTTTATCTTTCTGTCTTACCTCTTTTCCTTGTCCTCCTCTCCTTCCCTTTTCTTTTCTTTTCTTTCTTCTTTCTTTTTCCTCTGCTCTCTCTCTCTCTCTCTCTCTCTCTCTCTCTCTCTCTCTCTCTCTCTCTCTCTCTCTCTCTCTCTCTCTCTCTCTCTCTCCCCCTCTTCTTTCCCCTTTCTCTGTTGTGTTCACTCTCAATTTTGTCCCCCGCCTCTCTGACAAGGTCGGAGACAGGGACATTAAAATGAGCTCCGTCTGACCGATCGATCATCTCTCCACGTACTTTTGTGTACACAATATTTCAAAAACTGTTGAACATTTAGTTTTCATATCACACAGATCTATTCTTTATCCCACCCAAAAGGTGTGGGATCTAGACTATTAGCTTCTTGTTGACTTTCTTTTTCATAATTTATTTATTTATTTATTGTCTCTTCTCGACCCCTCTTATTTTCTTTGCTTTTTGTTTGCTTCCCCATTAATCCCCCTTTTCTCACAGTCCCCTTGACTTTTAACTCCTGATCCTTGACCCTTTCTTTTGTGAGCTGTCAAAATGAACGATTCCCAATCCACGTGCACCCTGATCCGTAGCATGTCTCTGATATACGCACGGCTGACTTACTTACACCCTATATCCCGTCTCCCTTTTTGGCCTCGACGAAGGGCTAACACCTGAGGCATCAATTGGAAATGCTCTGTAAAGAAAAGAGCTACTTTTTCTATAATGAGCCCCACACTAAAGTAATTGTTGCATTCAAAAACTTTTTACCTTTTGCTCCATGACCATGAAGCCTTTTTATCCCAGATTGGATTTTCATGAAAAGTAGTCAGACATCCACTTTGTAGGTCACTGGCTTTAATGCACATTATTTTTTTTGCCAGAAATGTGTGAATTTGCTTGTGCTTCACTGAGCCTTGTTTTTGAGTCTGGAAGGTCAATCCTATTGATTTGGTTTTTACTGCAGCAATTGAAATGCACTCCAACAAAGCTGTTATATTTTTCCCCTGAGTCTAAATGGGGTATTTTTTGACAAATATTACTGATTTTGCCTGGATATAGATTATACCTCTGTGCACAATTTCCCCAATGGATGTGAACATCCAGACAATGTCATGTAGCACGATGTAGACGGCAATTGGGTAATATCCAGATCATAAGTTGCTTCTGTACAAGGATATACAGTATGACTGACTCACAGCACATTGAAGATGCCCTATCATGTATAAGGAGCTATTTTATTTTCCTGTGGTGAATAATGTTATGTAGGACAAAGAGTAACCACATATCAGAGAGTCCACATGTTCCTATGCTGGGAAAATGTTCCAACACATAAATATTCCCAATCCTTCACCAAGTCAACCTATGCATGAGGTAAATGTAAATAATTTTATCCCTCCCTTGCTTTGAAATAACTTTATTTTCTGCTATTGACATGAAGCTGTTGCTGAACACTTGTATTCTGTGGATTTGTGATGTGGCATAATGACAAGCATGACGTTGGTACCTCTTTCAGGCATTGTATAGTTGGTTGAACTAGTTGGGGAGATGACTGGTGAAACTACTGAAAATTTAAAAAGTATAAATGGTGTATTGCCGTGAACTTGAAGGAGCCTACCAGGAACAAACCGATAAAAAGAGAAATACCTCTGCCCAAATTTATTCATTCATTTTTACATGGTCTTTTTCATTCCTAATGTGAATGGCTAACATTTTGAATCCTTGTGCTATTCCATGCTTCCTGCAGCAGGAGCAGGAAGAGGTATGTGCAGGTACAGTGTTGCATTGAGATCAGATGATTACCACTTTCACCATCGAGGGCCAAACTATTACCTCTGCCACCAAAGGTGGACGGAGGTTATGCTTTCACCCCTGTCCGTCTGTTTGTCTGTCTGTGAGCAGGATATCGCAAAAGGTTTGGATGGATTCGGACGAAATTTGGTGGACAGGTTGGGTGTGTGACAAGGATGGATTGATTCAATTTCGGTGAAAATCTGGATCCGAGAATTCTTAATTTTTTAAAAACGGTTCTTCACTATTGAGAGATAGGGCCAAAAACGATATCATATTCTGAGGCCTCTCTTCCTTCTTTACTACTTGATATTGTGCATTGTATTATTGTTACTTATGAAATCTTTAGATTTCGTAAGTATATTGATGACTTTCGTGCTCTGTTCATGTGTTTGCTTGTTTGTTTGTTTGTGTGTGTGTGTGTTTGTGTGTTTATTTGTAGGCACGATAACTCGAGAACGGAAGAAGCTACCAATGTCAAATTACACCCCGTGATTCAGGAGGGTGATGGCTAGCGCTGATTAGATTTTGGTCAAAATCGGTCAAAGGTCAAGGTCACAGTGAGGTCAAACATAATGGAAATGGAGTATTTTTGCTTCGGTCGACATTACGAGTTCGTTTTAACTTTGATTTTAATTTTGTCTTTGGTTTTTACGATCACTTAGGATGCTTAACACTCGGTTGTTGAAATTCTAGTAAAAATTGGATGTTTTGGAGACGTTTTAAGATTGGATAAAAAATATTTCACTCGCCGCGTCACAGCTCGTCACATGGTGCAGCGCGCTCGAGCAGACGCGTCATTGAGTCACATAAAGGTTTTGCGTGTGTGCGCTGACGGTGTTTTCGATAAAGATGGTGTTTAAAAGTCATTTTTATTCCAATAAAGTTATTGTCGCATGCCTGACTCGCTAAGCCGTCGGATTATGTAAATATTGTTGGTGGATGGCCGAATATTACAGTTTTGTGACTTTGATAAAAGAATATTAAATAATTGCGTGGAGAAATGGAGATTTTTGCTTCGGTTGACGTTACAATTTTTGATGGTTTGGTACAGAATCATCGTAGAAACTTCTGGTTTGCGTCGCTACCTTCTCTAGAGACAGCTTTTATTCGACAAGGTCAGAGGTCAAATTGACGATTTCGTAAGTACCAGTCTATGACTGCTTGTTTATTTTTCCAAATTTGATTTATGCAGATTTTTAAGACAGTTCATCACTATCATCAGGCAAATACTGTCACATTGAGAACCTCATGCAATGTCTTCTTCTTTTTGTGTTTGGCAGCTTGGCTGCCAGGTTGCTTTCGTTTTGTTGGAGCACAACTATGCTGCTGATGCTGTGCCCCAATACCAGTACAATGGTACTCATTTCCCCAACCTTGGAAGGATGACAGGCTGAGTCAACCACACCTGGTGTTAATTCCGTGGCCAACAGGGCTCAAACTAAGGATCCGAAGATCCCAAGCCAGTCACCCTAACCACTAAGCCAACACCAGACTTGTGCAATGTCTCGCAAGGGGACGTTTGCCTTCAATCATAATGACTTTATCTCGTCCCCACTCACTTTTTTTTACTTTTTTTGTATGCCTTGTCGAGGCTCGTGTGAGAGCTAACACACAACGCACAGCAAGGGGGGCATGAGACAAGAGGGGAGGGAGTGGGAAGGACAAAACAGTGGGGAACAGAGACATTAGGAGATCTGTGGAAGGGAGAGGGATGGGACAGGGAACATGAGTAATAGAAGATGGACATTACAAGGACTTTCAGGAAAGAAAGCAGGGAATTTGAAGGAGGTGGGCTTGGGGTGGATTAACGGGGGGAAGAAAAGATCGAGGATTTGGATGGGGGATGATAAGAGGTGGTGGTGAACAGCTGTTTTGAAAGCCTGGAGGGAAGAATGGGATTGAATAGAGTGAGGGAGTTTATTCCAAAGGCGGGAAAAAAGAGGAATGAAAGAGTGAAGGTGAGCAGTGATTCGTGATTTTGGTAGTTTTACCAGAAGGGGGTTGTTGGCGGACCTTGAGCGCCCTGTGGAAATGTGGTGGGGACAAATCTCAGAGAGAGCAGGGGGGGCAAGACTGGAGAGGAGACGGTAGAAGACAGAAAGACCACCGACCAACCTGCAGTGATTGAGTGAGAGGCCCAAAGACTCAGCTTCATTGCGGGAGATGCCAATGATCCGAAATGCCTTGGTTTCTACAGCGTGAAGCCGAGAAAGGTGGGAGGCAGGAGCACCAGCCCAGAGGGGATAACAGTACTCCATCAGGCTGCAGACAAAAGCTTTGTAAGTGGTCAGGATCTCAGGAGGGCCGAGGAAGGACTTTGCACGATGGAGGATTCCCAGTCGGCGACTGGCTTTGGAGGCGAGGTTTGAAATGTGGCTTTCCCAGGAAAGGTCATGGCAGATAGTGAGAGCCAGAAGCTTAAAAGAAAGGACTACTTCCAGAGGATTGTTGAGAAAGTGGATGGGGGGGTTTTTCAAACTGTCCTTTTGAAGAGACATAGTGAGAGTGTGAGATTTGTCTGGATTGAAAGACATGTTCCACGTGTTGGACCAGTTTTTGATTTTATCCAGATCTGCAGTGAGCGAAGAAGCTGCTGCTTGCCGGTCTGAGGGATGACCGATGGTACGGCCGAGGGTGGAGTCATCAGCAAAGAGATATAGAGGATTTTCCAGAGAGTCGGAGATCCTTGTTCTTGTTCCTGATCACTTGATCCTTGTTCAACCTGTCCCTTCTCAACCTGTCCCCAATCACCTTATGCCTGCTAATGCGGTTCCTGTTCCCCTCTGCCAGTGTTCTGTGTGCTTCCCCCTTTCTAACATTCCGGTGCCAATATCAGAGGTCTCCTCTCCAACTTCACACCTATGTCCATCGAGGCTGCTGAAGCTACCCGATGAATTGTATGTCCTACAAAAACATTTATTTCACAGATGTTTCGGACTCCTGTGTGTGTGTCTCTGGTTATTGTCTCCTCCGCTCTGACAGGCCTGATTCTCACACTGGTGGCGATGTCGCCATGTCTGTTTGTTAATCCCTTCTCCACAACCCATGCCCATAAATTTTCACCCCAAACCACATTCAGTACAATTGGCTTCATGTGCCTTTCTGTAACAATGTATTGTTTCTTTGTGTTGTGTGGTCTACCATCTCCCCAACTCTGATGATTTCATAGACGAGGCTCTCTCTGCAAGCATTGATGTACTGCTCTCTGTTCGCCCCTGTTCACATTTCCTAATCTGTGAAGACTTTAATTGCCACCATGCCAGCTGCCTTGGTGTTGGTTTACATTTTCAATCCATGGCCGAGCAGCTAAGTCATTCTGTGAAATCGCTGGATTTATTCAGTCTGTTTCTTTTCCAAGCAGAAAATCTTCACAAATGGAAATCATTCATTACTGGGCAATGTCATGTCAGACATTTTCTCAAATTTGTATTTCCTCCTCAGCTCATCTGGGTTCACCATGGTCCTCCAGGACCATGTGTTGTAAAAATCGGCATCTTTTTGACAGTTATTACAGAACCCTAAAGCACAGACTTGTTTGGCAATTTTCTAAAGCTGTTTGGTTGGCCAAGAGGCAGGGCCTAACATTAGGTTCACCCACAATCCAAATTCTCCAGCCTCTCACTCTCCTACAGTAGGTGGTGGTAACCGGGTGAGCATGGACAGGTTGAGCAGGGATAGGGTTGAGCAGGGACAGGTTGAGCAGGGACATATTTGGAATATGTCTTCCATCCCCAACAAATCACCACACACTCTCTGAAAGGACCATCTGGAAACCCTCCCATCTACTTTCCAAATAAACCACAGGAAGAACAATACAACAGCAGGGTAGATGGACAAAATAGAGGAAGACCTGGAGGGATAAGGGACATGGGGAAGAATGAGAGCACAGAGAGGACATGGGGGGGCATGACCAAGATGGCTGCAGCCTCAAAGTCTTAGTCTCAGAAGTGAAAGAAAAACTGAAATGTCCTAAAGGGGTGGGTGAGGTTGGGGGGTGTTAGTGGGGGTAGAAAATATTGTGGTTGTGGAAGGGGGATGACCTGTGGTTGTGCTTAACTGCTGTCTTGAATTCCTGGTGGAGAGATGCAAATAAACAGACTGAGGAAGTTGGTTCCATGGGTGGGGAAAAAGAGGAACAAATGGGTAGATGTGAACAATGAGTCTGTATTTTTGGAGTTTCACCAGAGTTACTGGCACACCATGTATGCCCTGCAGAAACCTGAGGGAGATGGGTAGTGGGGGGGGGGGGGAGTGAGAGAGCAGAGCATGGAAATGGCAGAGAATGAATGCAAGACCAGAGAGGTGCGACTGAAGATAGAGAGACGCCCGACCTGTCTGTGGCATGAAAGTGATAGGCCCAGAGACTCAGCTTCATTGTGGGAGATCCCAATGATTTTGAAGGCATTGGTTTCAACAGCATCAAAATGAGCAAGGATGAGGCAGGCACTTCAGCCCAAAATGGAGAGCAGTGCTCCATCAAGCTGGGATTGTGCCCTTATGGCTTGTAGGTAGGTTGATAAAAGTTCAGATGTGCTTTGAGGAAAGATTTTGCACAATGGAGGATGCCCAGTCGGCAGCTGACTATTGAGGCAAAGTTTGATTTGTGGTTTGTCCGCAGAAAGATCATGGCTGATGGTGAGGCCCAAAAGTTTCAATTACAACTTTTCAAGAGGACTTTTAAGGAAGTAGATGGGAGGGTTCGCTAGGTGGTCATTTCTGAGACAGAGTGAGAGCATGAGGGTTGTTAAGATTGAACAAGAAATTCCAAGTGTTTGACCAGTTCATGATTCTATCAAGGCCTGCAGAGAGGGAAGAGGCTGCTGCTTAACTATCTGAAGGATTAGGGATGCTACGATAGAGAGTACCAGCAAAAAATAGAGGAAATTCCAGAGTGTCAGAAATATCACTGATGAGGTTTAGTTAAGGAATAGGACTGGGCCCAAGATGCTGCTTTTGGCCACTCCAGCCGAGACATCGAGAAGAGTTGAGAGGATCCCAATGAGAATACTTTAGTGCTGCCAGCACTCATCAGACATGAGGATCGTCTGAAGCAAGCAGGATCGATGCTTCAGCACACAGTGAAGACGCTCTCTACCCCCTTAAGCTGAATGTCTGATTCCTTGATGCTTCCTGACACTCTCCATGAGGTAGGACCGATGCACTTCCCACACCAAGCTTCGTGCCATCCTTTTGTTGCACCGTGCCCAGTATAAGTTGTCCAAGCCATGCCCCTCAGTTCTGATAAGCCGGCTGTTCGGGTTGTAGCCTTCGCTAAGGAGTTGAGAGGCTATTATTAGGATAACTGGGAAGGGGTGGGGGCAGTCGGAAGGCTGTAGGACTCCCTGGCTCGTCTAATTTATCTCCATTAACGTTGTCCATGTGTGCACATTCATAAAGTTCGACGCAGACACGGTATTATATACAACAATGCAAACACAAAAGGGGGGCGGTGGAGGTGCCGTGAAGGGTGTGGGGGGAGGGGGTTTCAACTGCCATGCACGCTTCAATGTGTTGTGAAAATGGTGGAGGTATTGATGAAGAAATCAATATTTCATTGAAAATATCAACATTTTCTTGCCTTCTGATATGAATGAATATACCACAGTCTGTAAAGGAAACTGTAATTGAACTCCATAGTTGTCTTGCACAAGGGAAAGTCGATGTCTCAACGATGTATATGGTATCTGGAGAGTGTCCGCCTCATGAAAAACCATCTGTTTTGAGAGACCCCCTCATTCTTCATACCAAGGACGGTCTCTACAAGCACGATCTCTCTACAAGCAAGCCTGTGTATATTGTCATGTGAATAAAATCCTTTTTCGCTCACCTGTTCGAAGAACAGAGAGCTATGGCGATACCCCCGGCGTGAGCGTCAGCGTCAGCGTGAGCGTGAAAATGTTAAAGTTTTTGGTACAAGTTATTTAGAAGCTTGCCATTCATTTAATATGTGCACTAGGATGCTGATATTTGGCATGGCGGTTCCTTTAGGGTATACCATTGGTGTAGTGAAGTTGAAATTTAAATATAATTTCAATTTTATTTTTAATTTTTGACCTGTTTTGAACTTAACTTTTTTGTAGCACATCAACGTTAAGGTTTTTGGTGCAAGTTATTTAGAAGCTTGCCATTCATTTAATATGTGTACTAGGATGCTGATATTTGGCATGGCGGTTCCCTTAGGGTATACCATTGGTGTAGTGAAGTTGAAATTTAAAAACAATTTCAATTTTTTTTTTAATTTTTGACCTGTTTTGAACTTAACTTTTTTATAGCACATCAACGTTAAAGTTTTTGGTGCAAGTTATTTAGAAACTTGCAATTCATTTAATATGTGTACCCAGATGCTGATATTTGGCATGGAGGTTCCTTTGGCGTATATTATTGATGTAGTGAAGTTGAAATTAAAAAATAATTTCAAATTTTTAAAATTTTTGACCTGTTTTGAACTTAACTTTTTTGTAGCACAACAACGTTAAAGTTTTTTCCTTTCTAATGTTTTTATCTACCACACTATTTTTTACTGATTGCAATATACAAATACATATATTGCTTTAAAATTATTTTGATCAGACTTCACTGCAATGCTTTATAAAAAATATTATTAGACGTCTTTTAAAAACGATAAATGTATAAACAGGCGAGCATTGGGTGGCTTTGACACCAACTCTCTGGTTGTTGCATTTTTCAGCACCAACATGACACCTCCTAGTCTCAGTGACTAATTTACCTGCTGTTTTGACAGTTTTCAAACACAAAGGCGCATGTGTGATCCGTTGAGTAACACCGAGTAGTAGTAGTAGTAGTAGTAGTAGTAGTAGTAGTAGTAGTAGTAGTAGTAGTAGTAGTTGTAGTGGTGTACGAGCTACATCTCCTGCCAACATGGCTTCACAAAAAAGGCCAAAGAAGAGCTAAATTCAGTAAAAGTGAAACGATTCTGTTTCTGATTCAGAGGAATATAAGGATGTTTTCATCATTAATAGGTACCTTCGCTGTCTAAATCAACCGAAAGTGTGAAACACAAGAGTGAAAGTTATTTTATTAATTAAAAAAAACTATTTGAATCAACTCTGAATGTTCACTACCTGGTGGATACATATTTCATCACTAAGACACCCATTGATTGGAAAGATATCAATTTATTTGCACATGCAAAGTTGTTCTTATATTATCTCTGAAGCAACACAGTATAATACCTGGTGATCTTGTATTGCCCATGGTCCTATATGTATTGTGTCATGGGGTTTGTTTTGCCCCAACCACGTGGGTTAAACCACAAAGTTCTCAAATGGATGACATAAGCCTTATCATGCTGATAGCTTCTGGTCACACATCTTCCTTTATCATTGTTCACTTTGGCCTGGTGTTGGCTTCACGGTCGAGGTGCTCAGCTTAAGATCTTAGGGTCTTGAGTTCAAGTCCCCTGCCTGTCGTTGAATTAACACCAGGGAGGGTTGACTCAGCCTGTTCATTCTGATGTCATCAAAATGAGTACCAATCATCAACAGCACAGCTGCGCCCCCAGAAAATGATGCAGCCAAGCAGGCTGCACAGGAAGACCAATACAACAATATACGAAGAATAATGAAAAATTGTTCACTTACTCTGATGTTTTGAAAGAAAGCATCTTAACAGAAAGGGTTGAAACATGATTTTTAAGAGGAAAATGTGAACAAAATAATAATAAATAGCATACATTTCGTACGTAATTAATAGACAATAATCAGTCCTTCCAAGACATGTAACATCCATAAAACTTCTTAAAAGACAACACTAACACTGTTCAGTGTGCAGAATAAAATACCATGAAAGGAAATCGGGGACAGATTAATTTAATGGGGAAGGAAGGAGTGTAGGAAGGGAGGACAGACAAGGTGGAGATTAGGATCGTTGGGCTGCATGCTCTATGACGCGGGGAGGTCTTACTTTCTGTTGCGCCTCCAATAGTGACTGCGTTAAGCACAAAATCCAAGGGTCTGTGCTGATGTTTACAGGTTCTGACAAACACACAGGCCGATGTCAAGAGCAATGCAGGACGGAGGATAAACGCCTCTTTTTTTGTTTAAAAGGTCAAAGTTTGTGGGAGAGCTATAACATAGGATGGATCAGGATGCAACAGAACCAAAAAAACAGCAGAGAGACAGAGACAGAGACAGAGACAGAGACAGAGACAGAGACAGAGACAGAGACAGAGACAGAGACAGAGACAGAGACAGAGACAGAGAGAGAGACAGAGACAGAGACAGAGACAGAGAGAGAGAGAGAGAGAGAGAGAGAGAGAGAGAGAGAGAGAGAGACAGAGAAAGAGAGAGAGAGAGAGAGAGAGAGAGAGAGAGAGAGAGAGAGAGAGAGAGAGAGAGAGAGAGAGAGAGAGATAGAGAGATAGAGAGATAGAGAGATAGAGAGATAGAGAGATAGAGAGATAGAGAGATAGAGAGATAGAGAGATAGAGAGATAGAGAGATAGAGAGATAGAGAGATAGAGAGATAGAGATGTGGAGAGGGGGAAAACCAACAGCAGGTTGAAATTCAAAATAGAGGGAGACTTGGACAAATAAGTGGTGTGTCGAGGAATGAAGGATGGGAGAGGATGCACGGGGTGGACAAGATGGACACAAGCAAACTCTTCAGAAGGAAAAACGATATTTGGAATTAGGTGGTCTTCCGGGTGAGGGAGGGGTGCAAGAGGGAAGGAAAGATCATGGTTTTGGATTGGGGATGATCTGAAATGGTTGTGAACAGCTGTCTTGAAGACCTGAGGGGAAGAATGAGATTAAAGAGGATGTGGAAGTCGGTTCCACAGCTGGGGCAAAAGAAGGACAAATGAGTAAAGGTGAGCAGTGATTTTAGATTTGGGAAGTTTCACCATAAGAGGGTTGATGATGGGTCAACTGCACTCTGTATAAAACCTGGGGGAATGTGGGGGGGGGGGAGGAGGGTGGGACAGAGCAAGGAAGGAACAGATGGTGCAAGACCAGAAAGGAAGCGGAGGAAGACAGACAAACTACTGAGCTGTTTGCGATGGGTTGTTCAAGGCCTATTTTCCTTTGAAAATACTCCGTTGAGCACCACACGTTAGCTATGAGAGTAGAGGGAGCAGCAATCCACATGTGTTGGTGGCGTTGGATGCCATAAGCAGAGCATATGGAGAGCAATGTCGGGATGCCAGACGATATCAAATGCTCGAGATATGTCAAGAGAGAGCACTGATATCATGGTTGACATTGAGGGCCTTCATCCATTGTTGGGAAAGTAGAAGCAGCATGTCGAAAGGGAGAGAGACCTGGTCTGAATCCGAATTGATGATCTGAAATGAGGCTGTTAGAGAAAAGGAATGATTTCAGATAAACTGTAATGATTGATTCCATGATCTTGCTGATGATTTTAAGTAAGATGATGGATCTGTAGTTGAGGGGATTCGTTTTTTCACCTTTTTATATAATGCTGTGATGTTGTCTCACTTCCAAGTGAGGGGCAAGTAAGAAGGGCAAGAGCAGATTTTTAGGACATGCGGGCATTGCAGAATGAGAGTCGAGGATTGCCAGAAACCTCTCCACCTTCTCAGCTCTAAAACACATAGTCCAGGAGCTGTTGGTTGCAACTGGGTTGGGTGAGTACAGAGAGTGAGGGGTTCGAGACACAAGATTTGTAAGCAAACACAGAATTGAGGAATTCAGCCTTCTCACGAGCGGAGTCAGCTGTGGTACTGTTTAAAGTGAGGGAAGGGATGGAAGGGTAACATACTCCAGAGACAGATTTAACAAGGCCCCATCAGGTTTTAGAGGAGGGAGACAAGTTTGAAAGTTAAATCTTGAGGTTGGACAGATGTTCCTTTGTGGCTCTCCCGAGAGTGGTTGCTTTGTGGAATAGTCTGAGATTGTCTTTGGTCGGGTTTGCTTTCCAGGAAGAGAAGGAAAGTTGCTTCTAGGCAATTTCCTCACCACAGGATTCAGTGTACCATGAGCAGGAGGATGGCTGGGCTAATTCAAGACAAGATCGGATGAATCTGTGCATAATAGAGAACAGGTTTCTGTGAAGACTTCCCAGGATGAGTTAATATCAGGAGTCCAGTCTTGAAGTGAGATGGATGCTTGCAGTCCGTTCCAATCTGACTGAGTGAAATGACAGACTCGCTGACTCTGAGGAAGCTCTCTGAGAAAAGTCAGAGTGATGTTGATGTTCACAACCAATGATGAGATGAAACAATTGGAGTAGAGGAGGAAGTTTTTCATCACTAAGTCCAGCAGGGAGGATTTGGCATTGGAAGAAATCCAGTTGGGAAAGTTCATAGATTGAGTCAGTCCCATGGAATCGCAGAAGTCCTTTGCTGAAGTGCCATGGCTGGTGATAGAGGTACCAACACCCAGCCAATTTGCTTGGTCACAACTATTGGAATCACCAGCCACAAATTGAAATGGAAGACCAAGAAGGAACCAGAACAAGTAAAGAGCAAGGATTGACATAGGTGGAACAGTCATCAGTGGAACAGTCATCAGAACAGTCATTGACAAAAAACAGTCATCAGGAGGAATCTGGATCGGATTCGGGTTTCAGCCGCTACTCCACAACCCTCAACCCCATCTAAGTGAGCCTTACTTAAGTTATATTGCAAGAATTCACTTCTCCTTTGAGAAATGGAGACTTCAAGAGAGGAATAGAGAGATGAAAGAGAAGAAAAGCAAAAATTCGAAGGAATAAAATAATTTTGAAAAAAAAAGGATTACAAAGAAGTGTGAAAGGAACAAAGAACAAAGATGTCAGGAAGAACCCAGATAGATTCCAGCAGTTACTCCCCAGGCTCAAACACAGTAACATGAACAAGGAAGCACAGTCCACACAGCCTCAGGATATGGTGCAAACAATGAAACAGAAGACCAAGAAAGAAGCCGAAAAAGTAAAAAGCAAAGATGGTGTCATCAGGGGGAACCTGGATAGATTTCGGATTTCAGCCGCTACTCGACAACCCTCAAACCCAACGAGGCTTACTCCACAACCCTCAAACCTATGAGGAAGACATTTTGAATGAGTCCTCACAATTTCGAGGACGGTACAACACACAGACTAACAAGAGGTGGGAGTGGAGAGGAAGTCACAGCCTAAGATACTCCTCATAATTGGGAGGTTTAGGATCAGTACAAGGACAGTGAGAAATTGAGCTGTTGATGTAAACTGCAACTCCACCGCCAGAGCGGGATTCAGATCTATCAAATCAGAGGAGACAATAGCCAGGGAGAACACTAACGAGTCAGGGACTTCCTGTGGGAGGAAGGATACTGTGAAACAGATGATGTTCAGTTCATCAGCAGCAGCTTGGATTGAGATATCTGTCAGGATATAGCGGAGGCCTCGGATTGTGAGGCAGAGTGAAATTGTGCCAGAATGCAATCATTTTGGAGTGAATAATAAAGTTGCTTTTTGTTTGTTTTCATGAAGCGAGGAGGAGAAATAGGGTAATATTGAAGAGGTAGAAAGTGCAATATTTGGGAAGGAAGAAGCTGATTAACATTGAAAAATTGGACAAAAACACAAATCGTAACACAGGACCAAACTAGAACAGCAATCGGAAGAGCGCATACCTCCGTCCGGCTGACCAGTTTATGTTTTGTATCCACTGATAGGCCGGATCTACATCCGGATCTGAACCAAAATGTAATCGGCTTGTTCTTTTCACCGACCAAACTCATCCACCAAGTTTTGTCATAACTCGTCCACAACTTTTTGAAATATGATGCTGCATATCGTTTTTGGGCCCGTCTCTCAAATAGTGAAGAATCACTTGAAAAATGAAGAAATTATCGTATCCAGATCTGGATCTTCACCAAAATCGAATAATCTCGTCCTTGTCAGATACCCAACCTCTCCCCCAAATTTCGTCCAAATACATCCACAACCTTTTGAGATATCCTGTTCACAGTCAGACAAACAAACAGAAAGGGGTGAAAACATAACCTCTGCCCACCTTTGTTGGTTGAGGTGAAAATATCAGAAACAAGTGGAGGTACATTAAAAGTACACCACCTCCATGCCAAATAAATAAATAACAAATCCTCCAGCGGGCAACATTGCCAGGGCGCTTTAAGCACCCGGTGGTACTGCCGTGCAGCACACGGAGATGGAATTGGGAGAGAGTGGTATGCAATAATTGATTGATTAATTGTGTAATTAAAATGAATAATAATCGTAATATCATTAATTTCTTAATCAATTGGCTAATAGCAGAGCTGAACCATCACCGTTTCATCCAAATCTGTAACTTTTTGAAAATTAAGTAATCCATTGAAAAATGAATAATTAATTAATCAAAAAGCTCCTTTATAGCCAAATCACTTGGTCACTGTCATGTCCAAATATCAGCTTCATAGCTCAAAAGGTGCTTGAGATATTGCCCAGATGAGAAAGAAAATAAGTAATTGATAAATCGATAATTAACTAATTAATCAATTAATCAAAAAGTTTGCCACAGTTTGCTGTGTTTGTGCCACAGCACTTGTTCACAATTGTGCCCAAATTTCAACTTCCTCGCTCAAAGGATGGCTGACATATCTCCAGGACAAACAAGAAAACAAACAAGCGGAGTGAAAACTGAGTACTTACGTCCATTCGGCGCACATCAGTTTTCATCTGGGCAATCGCCCTCGGCGCCCGTGGTGATGTCTTGCAATGCCTGGAGATGGAATAGGGAGGGGCGGTGCACAAAACATGAAGGAAAAACTCTCAACGCCTTCTCTTCCTTGTCTTTCTTCAGTGCCCTATCTCCTTATTTTTTCTCATTCTCTGAGCATGTCCTCTTTGAGTGTGTCATTCTTCTCATGGATTTCTCACACTTTTTCATACTACATATCAGAGCACCCTCATTATTTTTTTTCATCTCCATATCCTCTCATTTTTTGGGTTTCGCTGTGAGAAGGTGAAAATTTGTTTGCCCTGTGTGCCCCTGCACTAGATATATATGGAGCGAGGGGGTAAATCAAATGGCATTAATAAGCATAAAGGGTAGCGGGGAGGAGGAAGTAGGAGCATATCTGATTACACTACTACCTTGTAGCTGTCAAAGTTATTTTTTTAGCATTGCCTCGGCGCACCAAGATACAAGGCTTTGCACGTGCAGAAATATATCATACTGTATACACACAGCGCCATCTCCAATACACCCTTTTAGAGAGATACACACCCACATACCATGACCTCTCCCCACCCCCTCTTTTCATGTGCATTGTAGTGTGTGTGTGTGTGTGTGTGTGTGTGTGTGTGTGTGTGTGTGTGTGTGTGTGTGTGTGTGTGTGTGTGTGTGTGTGTGTGTGTGTGTGTGTGTGTGTGTGTGTGTGTGTGTGTGTCCTTTTAAAATTTTTATTGTTCAATTCCTTCAGTATTATACCAAAGATCAATGGGCCATCTCTAAATTATGCACCTGCAAATACCCATCCTCCCCCAAATTAAATTATTTTCCATGAATGTCTCCATTCCACCTCTTCCTTTTGTCATTTTCATCTTTTGATATCTCCTTCCTTTCTTCTTTGCATTCATAATGTGTAAATGTCTCCAAAGGAAGATGTACCATCACCTGTCAGGTCTTCAAAGAGATGTGTGTTGACACAATAATCATATTCTTTTCCACCAGGGTGGACTACAACTTTTTTTTGGTTTTCAGAAGTGTTATTAATACTTTATGTCACATTACACATTCAGTTTTATTTGCACTTCTTGTGGTTGATGCAAAATCGAATATGATAGTTTTTCCTGATGTTGGATTCAGACTTTAAAAAATTTTTTTTTTTAGTTTAAGACAGATTTTACAGCCTGTATTGGCCAGGCGATTAATGCCATTTAACCTTTAAAACTTTTCCCAAGTATATGTACTCCAAAGAGTTGTTGAAATGCTTAATCTGTTTTATAAACAAGTTGGTTGCACATTTTAATCCCCTTTCATATTGTGCTGCCGGATTTGCTCTGAAACGATAACTTATCTATCCAGGGTGATGTTGTAGATCCAGCACTGTGACTTGGAGATAGAAAAACCAAGCTAAATCTTCAGGGTTGTTCAATATTTTGTAACATATCTTGAGGCAATTTTTGTCATTCTCTTTGGTTGCCTGAAATGCTGGGAATTGCAATTATGAATAAAAGATGTACAATGTTCATTTTTTGTTCGAACTCAGTTTGACTTCATCACGTCTTTGAGTTCCTGTTGAATTCAACGTATCGTATGTATTTGTTCCCCAAACAGCATAGTGAATGTTCAACTGAAATGTTTAAACCCAAAGTAGTGTAGACTCAAAATGGAACTCAGGCTTGACAACTTAGAGGCATGTGTGTGTACCTCTAGAATCGAGACCATCTTGCCAGCCCAATAATGATGATGACAAAGAAAAAATTAGTAAATAATGCGATGAAATAGGTACATGACAATTGCACACTGTAAGCAACTCCTCGGGTGCATCCGATGTGCAGACATAATAAACATCAGCTTTATACATTTGATGAAGTCGTTTGTGAAATAACTATATTCAAGAGCATGAGGTTACAATACAATGACATGCAAGCCAAAGGACGAACTAAAAATGTTGCATGTTCATAATTAACTTGATCAAGCAATAACCAAAAAAAAAAGGGCAAGTAAGGTGACCAAAATGCAATATAATTAAATATGCAATATTCAAATTGTGCCACCATTACGATTACTTAATAATAAACAAATTGTGACTTAACGAAGAATACTGAGTAATTAGCAATATTTGAAACATATCAATACTTATGCACATCATAGATCAGAGAAGTAGACATAGGAATCACCTGTAATTGCTTATTTTCTAATGGATAATATCCAGTCCACTTTGACGGTTTTAGAAGCCTGTCCTTCCAGAAGGATGAAAGGGACACACAAAACTCTAAACATTAATACTTCTCAAAGCAATCTTAAAATATATAATAGTACTTGGAATATTTCACTTTTTGCAAATGAAGAGTGCAATCACTTGCAACTGCACATTCTCCAGAGAGAGAAGGTCAAAGCTCCACAAAAAGTTAATTCCTTGAAACTCCTGGGTCTCACTGTCAGCCATGATCTTTCTTGGGCAAACCAAATTTGAAAGTTAGCTTCCAGAGTCAGCCACCGACTGGGTATCCTCTGTCATAAAAGTCCTTCCTTGGCACACCTGAACTCCTATCAACTGACAAACTCCTATCTACATCTCAATGGGCCATTCAATTTGCCATCACAGACAGGTCGGTGCTGTCTTCTACCACCTCCTTTCTGGTCTTGCACCCTCTGCCCTTTCCGTGCTTTGTTTCCCCCAGGTTTTTTCAGGGCTCACATGGTCCACCATCAACCACTTTCTGGTGAAACTACCTAAATCCAGAATCACTGCTCACGTCCACTCATTTGATCCTCTTTCTGCATGTGGAACCAAGTTCCTCATCCTCTTCAATCTCATTCCTTCCTCCAGGTCTTCAACATAGCAATTCACCATCATATCAGATCATCCGCAATCCAAAACCATGATCTTCTCCACCCTCGTTAATCCCACCTCAATCCCTCCTCCAAAATTTCCAGTTTTCCCTCCTTGGAGTTTCCTTCTGTATCCATCTTGTCCACCTTATGCATCCTCTGTGTCCAACTTGTCCACCCCATGCATGTGTGTTTTGATTCCAGTTTTTGTCTGTTATGCCCTGATCCATTCAGTGTACTCACTCTTTCTTGAGCCTCGACTATGTATCCAAAGAAAAGGAAAACATAATGAATGTGAAAAGTATCAAATATATCTGATTGAAGAAATATCAAAATCAAACGTACATGAAACACATAAAAGTATGAATTTAAATACTTTTGAATTTAAAGACCTTAACAAAATTAATAGCCTTGAATGGACAGAAAACTTTGATGGATGTCAAATAATTAACGCACAAACAATTTACGGCAACTTTAACATGATATGTGCTTCAGGATGCGCTCAGATAACGATGTCGACAGAAGTTTCCCATTTTATTTCTGCCCAATAAATATATTTAGAACAAGAACCAAATCCCAACATATTATTTATCCACAATCTCAATGGAGAGTAAAGTGATAATATAATAAAGCAGTTTAACAATCTACAAACAACCAAATATTTATCAGTAGTCCATATGAATTCAATTCAAAGTACCAACACTTAATTCATTCCTCTTAGTTCTGCCTTGTATGTGAGTGTGTCAGGCAGTTGCTCTTTTATTTTTAATAGCTTTAATCCCTTAGGAATGTAAGAAAACCTGCTTTGTCCTTTTTTGCTGCTTTGTCCTCTTTTTATATTCATATATTATTTTTATTACAGCGCAGCGAAATCGTGCTGTTATATAATTGGCTATTCTGTCCTGTGTCTTCTGTCACACTTATTGTTGGGTGTGATGTGTGCGGAGATTGCCGGGTGAATTGTGGGCGGGGTTACTGCGGAAGTGCGACGTTTTTTGTGCTGAATCGTTTTCTGTGTGACGCCGGAAGTTGATTTTCTGAGCAGGAAGTGATAATCTTCCTGTTCCGTTAGTTGTTGACGCGCAGCGTTGTAACTCTCGTTCTTCATTGTTTTTCACCAGAAGTGTTTTTAAAACGTCCTGTGGAGGTGATTTCTTCCTCTTTTTTGGTGACAGAAGTGGTTATTACACCGCGGCGACATCGTGCTGTTATATAATTGGCTATTCTGTCCTGTGTCTTCTGTCACAATTATGGCCGCGTACGTCCCTTTATCTGAGGGCTATAAATAGAAATTTGTCCAACGTCACAACTCTTCCCATCATGCATGCTAATTCACCGTGTCTACATTTAAATTTTATAACTGCAAAATTGTTTCATCATTCTTAACCTAGACTTTTACTGCCTCCAGCCGCGTGATATTGAAGTATTCGCTTCTTGTTTTTATATTATTAGGGCTTCAAGCAAGTGCTGAAGCCCTATTGAATTCGTTAGTATTATTATTATTATTATTATTATTATTATTATTATTATTATTATTATTAACGGCGTTTTTATGTTCTACTGACCGATTTTGTGGCGGATCTGGAGGGAAAACTGTCGGATGAAATTCAACGAAACTTTACAGAATTGTTACTCACCACCTGAAGTTTATACTATGAAACATTTGATGACGTAGGTTACGTGGTATGGCGGCCATATTGGATTTTATCCAAAACCTAAAAACATCTTCTTCTCCAGAAGGGATAATCAGACAGCCTCAATCTTTTGCACACATTTGCTAAGTTGCTTGGGAATGTAAAGTTGTTAATTTGGTTGAAATCGTTATTTAATTTATATGATTTTAAATGATGCCGATTCGCCTCATTAAATATGCAAAATATGCAAATGAGAGTTGAAAAAATTTAATGACAGATTTAGATAGTACATAAACAGGGGACTCCCAATATATTTATACGATGTCTGTATTTGACCCCAGTGAGCCCCCAGCACCCCCCAAAGTTGAAAATGACCCATTTTTTAAATGTCATAAAATGAAAACAACGCTTGGAGTAAATTCAATGAAACTTATCAATTTAATTACTCTCCACCTGCAGTTTATACTTTAAAAATTTTGATGACGTAGGTCACGTGGTCTGGTGGCCATATTGGATTTTATCCAAAACCTAAAAACATCTTCTTCTCCAGAAGGGATAATCTGACAGCCTCAATCTTTTGCACACATTTGCTAAGTTCGATGTTAATGTGAATTTGTTAATTTCGTCGAAATCGTTACATAATTAATATGATTTAAAATGATGCCAATTCGCCTCATTAAATATGCAAAATATGCAAATGAGAGTTGAAAAAATTTAATGACAAATTTAGATAGCACATAAACAGGGAACTCCCAATATGTTTATACTATGTCTGTATTTGACCCCCGTGAGCCCCCAGAGCCCCCCAAAGTTGAAAATGACCAATTTTTGAAATGTCATAAAATGAAAACAACGCTTGGATGAAATTCAATGAAACTTATCCATTGAGTAACTCTCCACCTGAAGTTTATAGTTTGAAAATTTTGATGACGTAGGTCACGTGGTCTGGCGGCCATATTGGATTTTCTCCAAACCTAAAAACATCTTCTTCTCCAGAAGGGGTAATACGACAGCCTCAAACTTTTGCACACATTTGCAAAGTTCCATTGCAATGTTAATTTGTTAATTTCGTCGAAATCGTTACATTATTTATATGATTAAAATGATGCCGATTCGCCTCATTAAATATGCCAAATATGCAAATGAGAGTTGAAAAAATTTAATGACAGATTCTGATAGGCCTTGAAGAGGGGATTCCAAATATGTTTACACTATGTCTGTATTTTACCCCAGTGAGGCCTCAGAGCCCCCCAAAGTTGAAAATTACCCATTTTTGACATGTCGTAAAATGAAAACCAAAGAAGATAGACAAAAAGTGACCACACATTCTGGAAGATATTTTAACGTTCTACAAGTTCGCCATTTACATTAATATGCAAATGTGGAGTTATTGGACTTTTTTGGGGACTAGAAAATTTGTCCATCCTCGATTTGTCCAATGTGAAGTTTTCGTTCTCTATCATGTATTGCTATGGGCTTTTCAATCCTTCATTGATATAACTTGAGGGACCCCGTAGCTGGGCCACATTGCAGACTTGAACTAACTTTCTAACTCGGAAAACCCATATCATGTGACAGGGTGATGGTGTTGAAATTTGTTAAAATGGAGGCACGTCTTGAAGCCCGGGATTACTGGTTTACCAGTTTTAATTCTATATTATTTTTAAAAATGCATCAGCATACCGTAAAACCTGTTTTTAAGCACAATATAAACATTAAAATAACCCAACAAATTACATTATACTTGCAGAGTTCCTGCCCTATGGGCGATCTTGTTCCAAACATGCAACACGTTCTTCTGACGCATACGCTTATTTGGGCGATGGATAGGCAAGTGACAGCTCTGCATATGCAAAAATAAATGATCCGGTTTATGCGCATGAAGCAAAAACATACTGTCTGCTTATAATTCGAAACACCTCGCTGCACTGGAAAACGTGGGGACAGGAATACTGCACTGTAAATGGTGGAGACTTGTAATATCCCCTCCTCCCCCCACCTAGAGGCGGTGCTACACAATACACATTTACATAGAGAATTTGCGTCATCCTTCCCACCCTCCCAAGACCAGCTGCGAAGATAAAAACACCCCGATACATTAACTCGTTTCATACTGATACAGCAAGTCTGGATGTAATTGGCCCAGAACTGTAGGAGGAGTAGCGCGACAAAAACACACACACACACACACACACACACACACACACACACACACACACACACACACACACAAACACCGGTCCATAAATCATAGTAAGGATTAACACTTATACTGAAGCTAACATCTACCTTAGCACTTAAATCTATTTAAACCTATCTTAACACTCAAATCTATCCAAGCACTTAAATTGATCTTTTCCTTCAAATCTATCCTTGCACTTATATTTATTCACACTTTTTTTACACTTATAATCTATCTTAAACCTATCTTAACACATAAATGTATCTTTACATCTATGATGTTTAATTTGTTAAATCTTATAACCATAAGAAAGGGTGATAATTCCATCCTTTAAGATGTATCTTTTATCATCACAGGCATCTAAAGCCTTTTTATTCACCTGCTCAGTGTGTAGGTGATTGGCATAGGTTCTAATATTATTCATCTTTCTGTACTCTTTCTCCCTCTGAGTCAAACACTCATAGTAGTGATCAAAGTTTATCATTGATTTCATGACATAACTCTCAATCCCTTTCAACTTCATTTCAATCACTTCTTTCTTTCCAACAATTAAGTGTTTATAAGTACATGCCTTTGCTCTCAATCCTACAAGCTCAATCATTGGGTATCCTTTCAACTCATCTTTCATCTTCCCCAAAACCTTCTTATTTGTGATATACTATATTTGTAATGGCTTCTATCGTGATGATCGCCTGTGTCATGCCTTTCCCGTTTGTAAGCATATCCTCATAAAGATCTTCAGTTTTGATCTCAAGTATGAAACTGTCAGTATCCATGTACATGGTGGCCCAAATGTCCTGCCCCATAGGGTAATGTAAAAATATTTTCTACTAATAAAATAATTTGTTTTTCAGTTTAATCATCAACTTTTCAGCACTTTCAGTAACAAATGACAATAACATATAACTTTAATGGACAACTGATAGCATGTAATTGAAGGAATTTTCAAACTCTGCTCCTTGCATTTCTCTTTGCAATCAGAAATTCTGCTGCTGCCTCCTGAACATGTGGGAGAGTGCACACTTGTGCATGTTCTGGTTCCACCATTTGAAAAATTTAATGCATTGCAGGACTTCTGTATCGTCACACCCTCAAGCAAAAAAACCCCAAAAAGCCTGGAATTAATAATTTCTCCTTATAATCAGTAATTCTTCTTCTAATTGTATTTATCTGAGTCAATTATACTTTTAACTCCCTCGTCGTTCGATTAGAAATAATGCTAATACTTTATTTTATTCAAGCGAAATTCATTGGATACAAATAATTTTTGGAGAGACAATTGTTCAACATGATGGAGTAAAAGAGAATTTGAGTATTTCTGAAAAACACGACTGGAAAATATAAATATATTATTGTTAAACAAGATGAGATCTACCAAAATATATTTTAAATTAAATAAATACAGTAAATGGATTCAAAAGAACGAGCAAGAAAATTTACGGAACATAAAAAAAATTAGTTTCAAAAGTTTGTTAACAACAGGAAGACATAAAGGAGAAATGGAGACAAGAAGTAACAGGTGAAGAAGCGTATGAATGAAAACCAGTCAATGTTTTTTTTAATTACTTTTAAAAACTCCTCAACAAAAGATGATAGAAGCCCCTGTTTCTACAATTCCCATGATAGAATATACCCCAAGGAAACTTCAAATGCTAAAAGATTTGATCCAGATGATGGAGCACGAATTAGGAGACTTCGAAGATGATGATGAATGTTTATTTCAACAACTGGGAAATGTAAATCAGCCTTTTGCTTATGTAGTGAAGGAAATTCAGAACAATGAATATTCAACAGATTCCAAAATCATAGGTGGCCTCATACCAACAGAAGAATCAAAACAGTTGTATCTCGTTAATGAAAAGGTATTGATATTTCATGATGAATTGATGCTCCTGAGTTCTGCTCCACCAAAAGTTTAACTAACTCTCAGGTTAATGTTTCTTCTGAACAAAAGATCGACATCAAGTGTCAAATTATTTTAATGAACCATTGGATATGAAAAAGGAGAATGATAGAGTCCTCTACATATTTATTTGTTGAATTTGCTTGATTATCTAGGTGTTCTTGGTTCTAAAACTGGAAAGAGGAATGTGAAGGAAAAAACATATCATGCAGATTTTAAGAAAGCAAGGACATGGGCTCATTGTTAGCTTTCTTCCAAATGACTCATTACAATTGGTGATTAGACAGTTATTATGATTAGGAAGTAAGGAGGCTACAAACAACAATTGTTTTAATGAAGCTTCAGCCATTTTCAACCAGTTAATGAATATAAAAATAATTAATAAATGTCAATACAAAGCTATTTGAACCCATATTAAATAAGACAAGAAGCACAATCCTGAGCTTTAATTTCACGGCATGTGATTACACGGCTTCATTCCCATACCCACTACAACTTGACCCCACAAAATAATATGAAAAATCGTTATTGTCGATGGAAATTTATCATACCCTTTTTAGATCCTCGTGGATAGAAAGGATGTCTAAGTCTTACTCACGTTGTTGTTCTTGTGGACATTTTTGTTTCACAGCCTACAGTTTTCATAGAAACTTCCTGAAACTTGGCATATATATGTTAAATACCCTGCACAGACAGTAACAATCTCCGATTTTGAAAATTCCTCCTAGAAAAAAAAGTTATGACGTCAAAATATCTCCGCTAATGGAAATCGCCTAAAAAATTATCCCTGAAACTAGGCAAGCTTTTTGAATTCTGGTTGTGGGACTCGAACAGGGCATTAGCAGAGATGAATTACCGCACATATGATACATCACTATGACATCACATCAATTTTTATGACGTCATTCCTATTTTATGACATTTTTTGTTTCACAACCCAGAGTCTTCATCGGATCTTCGTGAAACTTGCCATGTATATGCAGAAAGCCCACGCGCAGGCAGTAACCATCTCCGATTTTGGAAATTCTTCCTAAAAAAAAGTTAACGTCATAATATCACCACTAATGGAAATCGCCTATACCATTATCTCCGAAACTAGTTTGTTTCACAGCATACATTTTTCATCAAAACTTCCTGAAACTTGGCATATATATATATATATATATATATATATATATATATATATATATATATATATATATACATATATATATATATATATATGGAAAAATACCCTGCGCAGACAGTAACCATCTCCGATTTTGAAAATTCCTCCTAGAAAATAAAGTTATGATGTCAAAATATCTCCGCTAATGGAAATCTCCAAAAAAAATATCTCCGAAACTAGGCAAGCTTTTTGAATTATGTTTGCGGGAATTGAACAGGGCATTAGCAGAGATGAATTACTGCACATATGATACATCGCTATGATGTCATATCAATTTTTATGATGTCATTCCTATTTTTTGACATTTTTTGTTTCAGAACCCAGAGTTTTTATCGGATCTTCGTGAAACTTGCCATGTATATGCAGAAAGCCCACGCGCAGGCAGTAACCATCTCCAATTTTGGATTTTCTTCTTAGAAAAAAGGTTGACGTGATAATATCGCGGCTAATGGAAATCGCCTATACCATTATCTCCGAAACTAGGCAAGCTGTTTGAATTTTGTTTGCGGGAATCAAGCCGGGCATTAGCACAGATAATTTATCGCAAAGCTGATACATCACAATGACGTCATATTCATTTTTATGACGTCATCATTAAGAGGACGAGGATCTTAGCTCATTCGAGCTTGTTAATATCATGAAACGAAAATGATAAGTGTAGTTATAACCTGGGAAGTGGATACAAAACGATAACAATCGCACCCTGAGCAGAAGAGATTTCCAAAATATCTTCCAAAATTACTCGCCTTATTGAAAGATCAAGATGATAAACCAAAAAAATATCATTATAGATTCTCAAAAATAGTTCAAAATCAACTGTTAGGCTTAAAATATTATAAAGTTCGCATGATATCTCAAATTTCACAATTGGTAATTCATTTCAAGAGTTATTGGGCTTCTCCTCAAAAAAGATTGAAACCAATGGGGCATTTTACAGTGATAATGTCATTCAAATATCTTTAGGTATAATTTCAGTATTGATTCAATGTGATTTGATTTATGGTGCTTATAATGACGGAATAAGAAGAAATGCAATATTTCCATTCAGCGCATACTCAATCACAATTGAGTACAAATTCAAAATGGAACCAAAAAATTTTGTGAATATCTACCCATGTCAGGAAAAACCATACACAGAATACATTTTAGAATCAATGACCAAGATAATCACATGATTTCCTTTTTATTGGAGAAATTATTACCTCCACCTCCGAAGGTGGAAGGAGGTTATGTTTTCACCCCTGTCTGTCTGTTTGTTTGTTTGTCTGTTTGTGTGCAGGATATATCTCAAAAAGTTGTGCACAGATTCTGATGAAATTTGGTGGGTAGGTTGGGTATGTGATAAAGATGAACTGATTAGATTTTGCTGAAGATCCAGATCTGAATCCAGCTACTAGAATTTTTTAGTGATTCTTCACCATTGAGAGATAGGGCCAAAAATTATAAATAGCATGATATCTCAAAAAGTGCAGATTAATTTGGATAAAACTTGGTGGACATGTTGTGTGTGTAACAAGGAAGAATTGATTCAATTTTGGTGAAGATCCGAATCCGGATCTGGATACGAGAATTATTTAATTTCCAAAGTGATTCTTCACCATTGAGAGATAGGGCCAAAAACGATATGGAGCATTATATTTATCTCCACCACCGAAGGTGAACGAGGTTATGTTTTCACCCCTTTCTGTCTGTTTATCTTTGTACAGGATATCTCAAAAAGTTGTGGACGGATCTGGATGAAATCTGGATGAAATTTTGGCCTGTGACAAGGACAAACTGATTAGATTTTCGTGAAGATCAGGTTTCGGATCCGACTACTATAATTTTGTAAGTGATTCTTCACCATTTAGAGTCGGGTCAAAAATGATATGTAGCATGATATCCCAAAAAGTTGTAGACGGATTCTGACGAAACTTGGTGGAGATGTTGGGTGTGTGACAAGGAATAATTCTTTCAATTTTGGTAAAGATCCGAATCCGGATCTGGATCTGATAATTTTTGAAGTGATTCTTCACCATTGAGAGAACGGGCGAAAACAATATCTCGCACAATATCTCAAAAAGCTCAGACGAAACTTGGTGGACAGGTTGGGTGTGTCACAAGGACGAATTGATTCGATTTTGGTGAAGATCCAAATCCGGATCTGGATATGAGAATTATTTAATTTTTAAAGTGATTCTTCACCATTGAGAGATTGGGGCAAAAATGATGCATTGCCTGATATTTCAAAAATGTTTTGATCGGGTCCGATATGTTTTCATGGATCAGGCATTATGTGGCAGAGGTGTACACTCTGCCAAGTGCCCTCTTCGTTCAAAATTGTATTGGGCCCAATATGTTCTCGTGGATCAGGCAATGCGTGGTGGAGGTATGCGCTCTCCCGAGTGCCCTTCAAGTTTCTATTAGCTTTCACTTGCGAGAAGTGTTTCAATAAATAAATATATCAATGTTTTCTGTAAGGAAGCAAGAGTTGAACAAATATATAATATATACTAAACACTCTGCTGGCAATGGGATGTTACTTTCACTTCCGGATTAGAGGCGAGGTGAAGGTATGTATCTTGGTAGAGGTTACTATACACCGAAAAGGCAACTGGGTGTGGGTCATCAATTTAGAAATAAAGAAGATGGGGTAATCTATACTCTAATGGGTAGAGGGTCAACAATTCTTAACCAGAAAGACTGAATGGGCTCAACCACTTCCACTGTGGGAAATGTTGCTGGTGCCATAAAAAGTTGAAAAGATGCTCAAAAGGAATTCCATAAATTATAAGCAGTCAAAGAGATTAATAAAAGTAAAACTCAATCGTCTACCCAAGAAAAATAGACGATATTCCAAATATTAGGATCGGGCTTTCAAAAGTAATTTTTTTTTGAAACTAAATAAATACAAGTATGGAATTGATTGATAGTATCTATGATTTGGATGACAATATTATCATCTGAAACTCCACTAAAAAGGAAGACTACTTCAAGGTAAATGCGACAACCTGAACAGACTGGAATGCAAACAGGAAAAAAAGTTTTGAAATAAATAATCAACAAACTCAGTTGAATCTTGCCGAAAGTTTCTTGTTTTGTCATTTTACATTCACGAAGGCTGGGAATTACACAAACGCTACACTCATAAATGATTTCTTCTGGAAAATGTTTGATAGTGTTCGTTTGTACATTGGAACACAAGACGTTGAAGCGGTTGATTATGTCTCTGCTACGTCTGAAATGATGAAATTTACACTATATTCATTTAGTGATAGAATGGGAAAGGGAGCTGTCAAAGGTTTTATTCCTGATATGGCAATGAGAACAAACACAGACCCTGGTTATAGTCAAAGAAAGGCAATGTATAACGATAATACAAAAACAGGTAATAGTTTTACCGTCGCAGTTCAGTTCAATGGTATATTTGGATTTTGTGATTACGATAAAGTTCTGTATGGACTTAAAATTAGATTTCAACGACAAAGGAATGATAATTAAAATAGACTGCTTGTTGGTGTTGCTAATGCTTTTACTGCCCAGAATATATTTGTTATTAATGAAATGAGTTGGTATATTCGTGAATACACTCCTAATCTTAAAACATGAGAGATTTTGAATGCAAGATTGAAGAGACTCGAAAAAAAAAAACCTCTCAACGCAATGTACCTTAAAAGGTGGTTTCAAAACGTGAGACTAAACCAAACGACCTACACATGCAATTTGAGCGTTCTTGAAGGAAAGCTACGATACTTATGGCTTATTTTAAGAAAACAGATGGAGATACTTCGACTGATAAGAATAATGCCTCGAGTGATAATGTCAAGGCGAAACAACTTGGAGCTTCTCTTGATGGAACATTTTACCCATGAGACAGATTGGAAATTGATTGGGAATATAACGATGATGTGGAAACTTACAAGTCTCATCAAAAGGTGCGTGTGAAAGCAATTGTAATAAGGAAAGCATTTTGGATATAGTTGCATTTAAAAGTCTGTATTCAATCTATGCAATTGACCCAACAACTCAAAAGGAAACAATATAGTCGAACAGAGTGAATTATTCTCTCTATTGACAGAACAAAGTGGATACTTCTCAATATATTGACAGAGAAGAGAGTGAAGAAGTCAATGGGTATTGTTTGCTTTTGGAAGAAATGGAATTGCAGATTAAAGTAGAAAATGGTGTTTTGATTAATCTTACATAGACACTTGATATGCTTACGGAATTTAAACCCTTCGAGTGCCTTGTCGTTAATGCATTTTTTTTCGAATAAATAAGATGAGTAGTGAAGTGCGAACAGGATTATTTGTTAAACGAATCAATCTTAATAAACCAAAATTAAGTGTTCAAAATCAAAAGCTTTGTATGATTAACGTTAATACAATTCAAAGAAAAGGTGGTGTAAGAATTGATGTTTTGCTCATGAGAGAACAGGTGAAAACCCAAAATGATAATGGTTCGCATGAAATAAAAATGGCAAAACCTATGTTGAAGAAATATTCATTAAGGGAGACAAGTGGAGGGTTTATTATACTAGTACACCCACCTCCAATGGGAGCAACTGGGAGTGGGTGGGTGGGGGGGGGGGGAGGTTATCACATGTACGTGCGCACCATGTGGACAGTTTACTGGTAATATCCTTTTTGTTTAAGAGCCACAATTATTCCCACATTATTGTGGGGTTGGCTGGGGGAAACTTGGCCCAAGTCTTTCACGAACCGCCTGGCCAGAACTGACATTCGACTAAAGTTAAGGCAAGAATTTGTAATTTGTTCAGGGTGCCACCGATAGCTCACCTACTCTTTGTGAAGGACACCGGGGGATATTCAAAGTCCACCAACTAATTCTGGCAGATGGAAGGCCAGCTTTACATCCATCCAAGAAATGGCACACATTGATGAATCTGCGCTGCACTGCTGTACCTGTGGAACAATTCAAGGAAACTAACCCTAACCCTAACAGCCATACTCCACAGAAGGTGCTTGGATAAGTTTCCAGAGGATGGCCTTGTAATGCGAAGGGCATTGACATAAATGTACTTCCCTACTTTCGCACTCAGAATGAACTGCCTGTGCAGGAGAATTACTTGATTCGGGGCACTCACCGTGTGATAGTGTCAATGGAACTTCAACCCAAGTTAATGCAGCTTGCCCATGAGACACATCAAGGTATTCTAAGGACTCAACAAAGGCTGCCTGACCTCCACTGGTGGCCAGGGATGAACTCCCAAGTGGAAGTTGCCATTAAGTCATGTATTACTTGCCAAATGCATGATAAAACAGCTGTCACTCGGGTTCCACCTTTGCAACCAGATCCTCTCCCTAATGCTGCTGGGAAAAGCTTGCCATCGATAGAGTGAGACCACTTGATAACGACCAAATGGACTGTCCCTATGCCATTACCTTAATTGATTATTTCAGCAAATTGCCAGAAGTAGCCTTTACATCCCAAGTAACATCTGTTTCAGTTATCAAGTTCCTGACTTCAGTATTCAGTCATATAGGAAATCTGCGGGAACTTATCTCTGACAATGGATCTGACTTCACAGTCTCCGACTGTGAATCCTCCATCGTGCAAAGTCCTTCCTAGGCCCACCTGAGCTCCTGACCACATACAAAGCTTTCATCCGCAGTCTGATGGAGTACTGCTCTCCCCTCTGGGCTGGTGCTCCTGCCTCTCACCTTTCCAGGCTTCACTCTGTGGAAACTAAGGCATTTCAGATCATTGGTATCTCCCTCGATGAGGCTGAGTCTTTGGGCCTCTCACTCTCTCACCGCAAGAGGTCCGTGGTCTTTCTGTCTTCTACCATCTCCTCTCCGGTCTCCCCCCCCCCTCTGCTCTGTCTGCCTTTTGTCCCCGTCATATTTCCGCAAGGCGTTTAAGGTCTGCCAACAACCCCCTTCTGGTAAAACTACCAAAATCAAGAATCACTGCTCAACTTCACTCTTTCATTACTCTTTTTTTTCCGCCTTTGGAATAAACTCGCTCACTCTTTTCAATCCCATTCTTCCCTCCAGGCCTTCAAAACAGCTGTTCACCACCACCTCTTATCTTCCCCCATCCAAATCCTCGATCTTTTCTACCTCCGTTAATCCACCCCAAACCTACCTCCTTCAAATTCCCAGCTTTCCTTCCTGAAAGTCCCTGTAATGTCCATCTTGTGTATCTCGTGTTCCCCGCCCCATCCCTCTCCCTTCCACAGATCTCCTAATGTCTCTGTTCCCCACTGTTTTGTTTTTCCCACTCGCACCCCTCTTGTCTCATGCCCTCCTTGCTGTGCATTGTGTGTTAGCTCTCATACGAGCCTCAACAAGGTATACAAAAAAAATCTCGTGCACAACGTTTTGAGATATGGTAATTATAGTTTTTGGCCTGACCTCTCCGTTTTAGAAACCAGGCCTATGTTGACCTTTTGATCTTATAAATAATTGGCTGGTTGAATTAATTGACCTGATATGCAATTCCTCTTCAAATTTCAAGTCAATCGGATGAAAATTGCCAATTTTAGAAATTTGGCCTCTGTCGACCTTTCAGCTGATATTGACCTTTTGGCCTATGTTAACCTCAAAAATAATAGTTGGTTGAATTCAGTGACCTGATATGTAAATGATCTTCAAATTTTTAGTCAATTGGATGAAAATTTAGTATTTTAGAAATATGAAAATGTTGACCTTTTGACCTCAAAAATTAATAGGATTCTGTCAGACCACCAACTCCACCATTTGGTGAAGTTTCTTGATGATTGTTTTAAAATTGTGACCTGTTGGCAATTAAAGGTGAGCAGAGACAAACAAACAGAAGTGATCAATGCACTTTCAAAATTAATTTTTTTGCCAAGTACCAAAGAAACAAGAAAAAGACGTGCACAATACTTGCAAAATCCCCCCCCCCCAATCTCCAAAGGTTGCCATGGATACATCAAATCGTTAATTTCATTAAGATTAAATTTGACAATCATTATCAAAGCTCAGGTCTATCGATTGAAAATTGATTATTTTTCAGATTGAAATTGATGATTTCAGAAGTTTGACCTTGAGTTGACTTTTGACCTTTGACCTCAAAATCAATCGGCTTCTCTGTTGAAACGACCTCTGCAACTTGGTGAAGATTCATGAAGATACGTTTAAAATTGTGACCTGAAGGCGATTGACAGACAAACAGATAAACAGACCAAATAAAAATGCAATGCCCTCTTCTTTGGCAAAGGTAACAAGGAAGCCATTCGGACCATCATGCCTGTGCGCTACCCCAACACCAGACCAAACAAATCTGTCTCAGTCCACATACCCAATCTCATTGGGGGTAGATTTTTTGGGGTGGTTTGGATCGGGGTTGTGTGGACAAAGGTAGTTGTTGGGTAATTAAATTTAAAAGACCAAGGACACACTCACCCTTTGATTAGGCCCTCCCATAGACATCACACTCACTATACAGTACATGTAATGTATAGGATCGCCCATGCACATGCAAGCTACCTTCAAGTCCTACCAATATCCCTGTACCCCTGTATCTCCATTGCTCATCGGAACCTATCTAATTCCAATTTAAACTTATCTACTCTTTCAGCTGCCATTATCTTGATGGGGGAGACAATTCCGTGGAATAACTCCTCTCTGACTGAAAGATCACTGCCTTGTTAGTCTGATCTCTCTTTACTGTCACATGATGGCCCCTGGTCCTATCACTGTGTTTGTTCTGGTGAAAAAAACTCTTCTGCACTTAATTTGTCTATTACCTTCACTATCTGAAACATCTCAATCAAATTCCCTCATAATGGCCTCCTATTCAATGTATAATGTCCTGCCTCCTTCAGCTGGGGATGGGGATGTAGCAGGCATCTGTCTGGGGGATGGCCAGACAGAGACCCCTGGGGTACTGGCGGAAAGTGGACGCAGTGACTGCATGCTCCCACACCTGACCTGACTGACCTCCTTCAGCTACCCCTGGTAGTTGAGCTCAGCTATGGTCAGAATAGATCTCATCATTCTATGCTGAATCTTCTGTATGGCAGCTGTGTCCTTCCTCAAATGTGGTGACCAAAACTTTACACAATATTTTAGATGAGGCCCCACTAAATTCCTGTACATTGTTAACACGACCTCGTTAGATGTATAACTTATCCAACTACGAATTCAACCGAAACCGAGCTGTTCACTTTACCTTTTGCTGCCTCGCACTGTGCTGTCTGCTTACCCCCCTCCCCCCTCCCGTATCTATCACCACCCCCAGATCCTTCTCCTGTGTGACACGCTCCAATATTACCCCTTGCATCATGTAATCTCTATTTTCATTGTTCTTCCCCATCCCCAACACCTTACACCTGTTCAGGTTAAATTCCATCTTCCAATCTTTTGCCCAATCTATACAAGTATCAACACTTTCCTGAATCTGATCACCACCCCCTCTGCTATCCACCTTACCTCCAAGCTTTGTGTCATCTGTAAATCTGGAAAGCTTACTCTTTACCCGACTATCCAAATCGTGTGTGTAAATTATGAATACTAATGGTCCTCGTATCAATCCTTGAGGTACCCATCTACTTACATCCCAGCCAAACATCTTCCACTCACAGCCACTCTTTGCTTCCTATCACGAGGACAGTTTCCAATCCAGTTACCTGACCAGCTACTCCACAAACCCTCACTTTGGCTACCAACCTCATCTGGTTCCTTATCAAATGCCTTTTGTGTTTGGATGTTTTGTCCTGATATAAAGGTCATTCAAGTTGTACAAGAATGAGATACTTTTGCTTGTGCTGCCTTTTTCCATCCAGAACAATCAAATCTGGTTCCTTCTGAAAGTCGAGAAATGGTACATCCACCCAATCAGAAACTGCTTCATTGAACCACTAAAGATATATATTTGTGAAACATCATCTCCCCATGGTAAATCTGTGCTGACTACCGTTCATTAGTTTGCATTTATTAAAACGATTCCCCATGCACTCCCTAATTTTTTTTTTTTTTTTTTTTTTTTTTTTTTTTTTTTGTATACCTTGGTCGAGGCTCGTATGAGAGCTAACACACAACTCACAGCAAGGAGGCATGAGACAAGAGGGGTGGGAGTGGAAGGGACAAAACATTGGGGAACAGACACAGGTGAACTGTGGAAGGGAGAGGGATGGGGATGGGACGGGGAACATGGCGAGGAGAAGATGGACATTACAGGGACTTTCAGGAAGGAAAGCAGGAGAATTGAAGGAAGTGGGCTTTGGTGGATTATCAGGGGGTAGAAAAGATCGAGGATTTGGATGGGGAAGATAAGAGGTGGTGGTGAACAGCTGTTTTGAAAGCCTGGAGGGAAGAATGGGAAAGAATAGAGTGAGGAAGTTTATTCCAAAGGCGGGAAAAAAGAGGAATGAAAGAGTGAAGATGAGCAGTGATTCGTGATTTTGGTAGTTTTACCAGAAGGGGGTTGTTGGCGGACCTTGAGCGCCCTGTGCAAATGTGGTTGGGACAAATCGCAGAGAGAGCAGGGGGGCAACGCTGGAGAGGAGTCGGTAGAAGACAGAAAGACCACCGACCAACCTGCGGTGATTGAGTGAGAGGCCCAAAGACTCAGCTTCATTGCGGGAGATGCCAATGATCTTAAAAGCCCTGGTTTCGACAGCGTGAAGTCGAGAAAGGTGGGAGGCAGGAGCACCAGCCCAGAGGGGAGAGCAGTACTCCATCAGGCTACGGACAAAAGCTTTGTAAGTAGTCAGGAGCTCAAGAGGGCCGAGGAAGGACTTTGCACGACGGAGGATTCCCAGTCGGCGACTGGCTTTTGAGGCGAGGTTGGAAATGTGACTTTCCCAGGAAAGGTCATGGCAGATAGTGAGACCCAGAAGCTTGAAAGAAAAGACTTCTTCCAGAGGATTGTTGAGAAAGTGGATGGGGGGGCTTTGTAAACGGTCCTTTCGAAGAGACATAGTGAGAGTGTGAGATTTGTGTGGATTGAAAGACATGTTCCACGTGTTGGACCAGTTTGTGATTTTATCCAGATCTGCAGTGAGCGAAGAAGCTGCTGCTTGCCGGTCTGAGGGATGACAGATGGTACGGCAGAGGGTGGAGTCATCGGCAAAGAGAAATAGAGGATTTTCCAGAGAGTCCGAGAGATCATTGATGAAAACCAGAAAAAGAACAGGGCCCAGAACGCTACCTTGAGGAACTCCACCCTGCACAGGAAGAGGGGATGAAAGAACTCCATTTAGGGCCACACGTTGACTGCGACAGGAGAGGAAGTCTGCGAGCCATGAGTGGAGATGGCCTTGAATACCATGGGAAGAGAGTTTGGTGAGTAGGGCAGGGTGCCAGACTGTGTCAAAAGCACGTGATATGTCCAGGGATACGGCTCGGATTTCCTGTCTGGCATTGAGGACCTCCATCCATTGATGGGAGAGCAGTAGCAGCATATCTAGGGTAGAGTGACCTGGTCTGAAACCAAATTGATGATTGGAAATCAAGCCATTGGAGAAGAGGAAGGATTTCATGTCTGAAGCAATGATGGATTCCATAACCTTGCTGATGATTGGGAGAATTAATTAACACATCTCCAACACCTTCCCGACCACGGAAGTTAAACAAACAGGTCTATATTTCCACAATTCCTCTCTGGATCCCTTTTTTGTGTACAAAGTCAAGGCTCATGTGAAAGCGAGAATACAGAACAGATCAGGACAAAACAAAGCAGAAGGAACAGTAGAAAGAGGGGGGCGAACACAAACAGCAGGGTTGAGGGACATAATAGAGAGAGACTTGGATAAATACGGGATGTAAGGAGGAATGAGGTTTAAGGGAGGATGCACAAGGTGGACTAGATGAGAATACAAAAGCAAACTCTCAAAAAGGAAAAATGAAAAATTTGGAGAGAGGTGGGTTTGGGTTGACGGTAGGGGAAAATTTAAGATAGCGTCCTCTGTGTGGTTGTCAATTGGCTGTGTTTTGGTGCTTCACATTTGAAATTGTGACCAGCATGACTTTGGCCCTGCCACCAGCCCTCTCTGTTATATAATGGGACATTGCAGAAGTTGGACTCATCAAGGTACCCAATGAAATGTTCACACAGTCTCCTGGATTAATTGACAGCTTGCACACTCTCAGGAGAGACACTCAAATCTGCGAGTCTCAACTATGTGATTGAGGCTCCAGTATGTGAAATTAATCGTGCTATCTTAACTAGTGGTGTAAATTTTGCGTCTCTCCAATCCTCCGGTACCTGTCTCCAATGAGCTACGAAAGACATCGGATAACTTCATACATATCTGCTCCACCATCTCCCTCAATACTCTTGGATACATGTAATCTGGCCCCATAGCTTTATCTTCTCTCTGCTTCCTTAGATGCTTCTTTACTTTCTCTACTCCAACTTAGATCTTCTCTAAATGCCCCTCCTTACCTCATTGATGGAAACTCTCAGCTATTGGTAAATCTCCTGACTGTTCTTGTGTACATTCTGAAGCCGAGAGGTATGCACACTGGTCTTGTGCTGTCATGTCTGTTTTTGAATCTTGGCCCATCAAAAACGATTGCCCTGATGATTCACTGAATGCAGGCCGATTCATCAATGTGAGTGTTGTCCCAAGGATGGACGTTAAACAGGGTGTCCCTTGTGCTAGCATTCGTTGCTGCTAATGATCCCAGAGTGTCTTTCCTGGAGAGTGGGAGAGCTATCACCACGACGATGGCTTAATTGTAAATTCTTGCACATTGAGTTGGGTATCTTGAGTCAGAGTGGCAACCTGTCCCGTGTTGTAACCCTTCCCAAATAAGCTGCTTTAGTAGAATTGATGCTTTTAGAGCATGGGGGGGGGGGTGGAGAGAGAGAGAGAGAGAGAGAGAGAGAGAGAGAGAGAGAGAGAGAGAGAGAGAGAGAGAGAGAGAGAGAGAGAGAGAGAGAGAGAGAGAGAGAGAGAGAGAGAGAGAGAGAGAGAGAGAGAGAGAGAGAGGGACAGACAGACAGACAGACAGACAGACAGACAGACAGACAGACAGACAGACAGACAGACAGACAGACAGACAGAGTGCAGTGTTTGTGAGAATTGCACACTCTCTTCATCTGTGAGGTTCTCCATACTTGGGCAAACCATCATTCATTCTTTGATTTGATGAGTGGTGGAAATGCACAACGACCGAATTCGTGATAATGCAGCAAAGACATTACTGCTTTGAACTCAATTCTGCAAACTTGCTGAATGCAACTTTTGTGTTTGGATGTTTTGTCCTGATATAAAGGTCATTCAAATTGTACAAGAATGAGATACTTTTGCTTGTGCTGCCTCTTTCCATCCAGAACAACAGACACCCTAACCCTAACCCTGTGTTAACCCTAACCCTAACCCTGTGTTAACCCTAACCCTAACCCTAACCCTAACCATCACCCTGTGTTGCTTACTTTGGTGGCAGGAGACGTTTTTTGGCAGAGTTTCAACTTGACCAGTGTTGACTCTCCAATTAGTGCCAATGACTCATTCAACTTGGAAAATTCATGATGTTCAACAACAATATCACCGTTGGTGCTGGGCCCCTTCATTGGAGAACTGCAGGTGGAAGAGGATGTTTTTTTTCAGTTGTTTCTTCAGTAGAAATGATTCAGCAGCTTCTCCGCACAGCTTAGGTTTCGTGGTTAACGCCACGAAGTTCATGATTCATTTGTCCGTTCTTCGTCTTCTTTTTGCTGGAACGGCGATTGAAGAGGTCTGGACACTCAACACAACAATAGCATGGAGTTGACATGAGATTATAATCCAAACAACCACAATTACTTGTTCACGACAAAGCTTAACCAAAGTTGTCTGTTGAATGTGTCACCGAGTTTGATGTCATTCATTGTTTTCATGAATTTTAAACGTGTGAATGACTATTTTCTGGGTTCTTGTTTCCAGGTGCAGCTGTTTACCACTAGCAGGTAATTAGGGGATTCAGGTGAATGGGTGGGCTTAATCATAGGGTGCTTGGTACTCGGGAAGTGAAACTTTATCATGTACAGCACCTCAGTCTATGTGTGGGAACACCACTCTTGAATGCGTTTGTACGTACACACCTACACTCAACCAGTACATGCATTCACACATACACTCAGCCAGTACATGCATACACACATACACTCAGCCAGTACGTACGTACACACATACATTCAGCCAGTACGTACGCACACACATACACTCAGCCAATACGTACATACACACATACACTCAGCCAGTGTGTGCGTACACACATACACTCAGCCAGTACGTACATACACAGATACACTCAGCCAGTGTGTGTGTACACACATACACTCAGCCAGTACGTACATACACACATACACTCAGCCAGTGTGTGCGTACACACATACACTCAGCCAGTACATGCATGCACACATACACTCAGCCAATATGTACATACACACATACACTCAGCCAGTGTGTGCGTACACACATACACTCAGCCAGTACGTACATACACAGATACACTCAGCCAGTGTGTGTGTACACACATACACTCAGCCAGTACGTACATACACACATACACTCAGCCAGTGTGTGCGTACACACATACACTCAGCCAGTACGTACGTACGTACAGACATACACTCATCCAGTACGTACGTACACACATACACTCAGCCAGTACATGCATGCACACATACACTCAGCCAATACGTACATACACACATACACTCAGCCAGTGTGTGCGTACACACATACACTCAGCCAGTACGTACGTACACACATACACTCAGCCAGTACGTACGTACACACATACACTCAGCCAGTACATGCATGCACACATACACTCAGCCAATACGTACATACACACATACACTCAGCCAGTACGTACGTACACACATACACTCAACCAGAACATGCATACACACATACACTCAGCCAGTACGTACGTAGACACATACACTCAGCCAGTACGTACGTACACACATACACTCAGCCAGTACATGCATGCACACATACACTCAGCCAGTACATGCATGCACACATACACTCAGCCAGTACGTACGTACACACATACACTCAACCAGTGCGTGCATACACACATATACTCAACCAGTGCGTGCATACACACATATACTCAACCAGTACATGCATACACACATATACTCAACCAGTGCGTGCATACACATACACTCAGCTAGTGTGTGCGTACACACATACACTCAGCCAGTGCGTACGTACACACATACACTCAGCCAGTGCGTGCATACACATATGTACTCAACCAGTACATGCGTACACACAAACACTCAACCAGTGCGTGCGTACACACAAACACTCAACCAGTGCGTGCGTACACACAAACACTCAACCAGTGCCTGCATACACACATACACTCAATCAGTATATGCATACACACATACACTCAACCAGTACATGCATACACACATACACTCAACCAGTACGTACGTACACACATACACTCAACCAGTACATGCATACACACATACACTCAACCAGTACATGCATGCACACATACACTCAGCCAATACGTACATACACACATACACTCAGCCAGTACGTACGTACACACATACACTCAACCAGAACATGCATACACACATACACTCAGCCAGTACGTACGTAGACACATACACTCAGCCAGTACGTACGTACACACATACACTCAGCCAGTACATGCATGCACACATACACTCAGCCAGTACATGCATGCACACATACACTCAGCCAGTACGTACGTACACACATACACTCAACCAGTGCGTGCATACACACATATACTCAACCAGTGCGTGCATACACACATATACTCAACCAGTACATGCATACACACATATACTCAACCAGTGCGTGCATACACATACACTCAGCTAGTGTGTGCGTACACACATACACTCAGCCAGTGCGTACGTACACACATACACTCAGCCAGTGCGTGCATACACATATGTACTCAACCAGTACATGCGTACACACAAACACTCAACCAGTGCGTGCGTACACACAAACACTCAACCAGTGCCTGCATACACACATACACTCAATCAGTATATGCATACACACATACACTCAACCAGTACATGCATACACACATACACTCAACCAGTACGTACGTACACACATACACTCAACCAGTACATGCATACACACATACACTCAACCAGTACATGCATACACACATACACTCAACCAGTACATGCATACACACATACACTCAGCCAGTACGTACGTACACACATACACTCAGCCAGTACATGCATGCACACATACACTCAGCCAGTACGTACGTACACACATACACTCTACCAGTACATGCATACACACATATACTCAACCAGTGCGTGCATACACATACACTCAGCTAGTGTGTGCGTACACACATGCACTCAGCTAGTGTGTGCATACACACATACACTCAGCCAGTGCGTGCATACACACATATACTCAGCCAGTGCGTGCATACACACATACACTCAATCAGTATATGCATGCACACATACACTCAGCCAGTTCGTACGTACACACCTACACTCAATCAGTACATGCGTACACACATGCACTCAATCAGTACATGCATACACACATATACTCAGCCAGTGCGTGCATACACACATACACTCAATCAGTATATGCATACACACATACACTCAGCCAGTTCGTACGTACACACCTACACTCAATCAGTACATGCATATACAAATATACTCAGCCAGTGCGTGTGTACACACCTACACTCAATCAGTACATGCATATACAAATATACTCAGCCAGTGCGTGCGTACACACCTACACTCAACCAGTGCATGTGTACACACACTCAACCGGTGCGTACGTACACACCTACACTCAGCCGGTGTGTGCGTACATACATGCATTCAGTGGGTGTGCACGTAAGTACACACCTGCATTCAGTCGACCATTATAGCTGACTCTGGACACGAATATGTATTTTTCAGGGACAGGTGAAATGTCACATTAACAGGGAACTTTTTATGTTTGACTTGAGAGTGTTTTCCATCCAGTAGAGTTTGTTCAGTTCTTGAAGTGCCGAAACTGGGAAAATGATTCACCTTTGTAGTTTGAGTGGTAAAGATCGGATGGGATTTTGAAATGTCATTTGTCGGTAGGTCAGGTCCAACTTCGATGACCTTGATTTACATCTCAAACGCTGCTTCACGTACAAGTCAAAATTTTTTGCTCAAATCTCGATGCGTGTTGGTCCTCTGACTGTGTCCCAAGTTTCACTGCTATCAGAGAGGGTCAAGGTTTGAGTGGTTGATGTGACGTGGAATTTACTACCCGGTTTGAAAACTACAAAAACAAACAATCTCCTTTAATTGTGTCGTCTTGTCATTTGGGCCAAACTCGCTCAACAAACGGCTCTCTGAGCATCTGCCTGTTCATCTTGTTTAAAAAGTTACTTTTTAATGTTTTCTTATGGCTTCTTCAAGTGTGTGTGTGTGTGTGTTTGTACGTGTGTTTGTGTGTGTGTGTGTGTGTGTGTGTGTGTGTGTGTGTGTGTGTGTGTGTGTTTGTACATGTGTGTTTTTGTGTGTGTGTGTGTGTGTGTGTGTTTGTACATGTGTGTTTTTGTGTGTGTGTGTGTGTGTGTGTGTGTGTGTTTGTGTGTGTGTTTTTGTGTGTGTGCTTGTGTATGTGTGTACGCACGCACCGGTTGAGTGTAGGTGTGTACGCACGCACTGGCTGAGTATGTTTGTATATGCATGTACTGATTGAGTGTATGTGTGTACTCACGCACTAGCTGAGTGTATGTGTGTTTGTGTGTATGTGTGTTTTTGTATGTGTGTGTTTGTGTGTGTATTTGTGTTTTTGGGGGTATGTGTGTGTGTGTTTGTGTGTATGTTGTGTGTGTGTGTGTGTGTGTGTGTGTGTATGTTTTGTGTGTGTTTGTGTATGTTGTATGTGTTTGTGTATGTGTATGTTGTGTGTGTGTATGTTTGTGTGTTGTATGTTATGTGTGTGTAGTTTTGTGTGCATGTTGTGTGTTTGTGTGTGTGTGTGTGTATGTTTTGTGTGTGCATGTCTGTGTTTATGTGTGTGTATGTTTTGTGTGTGCATGTCTGTGTTTGTGTGTGTGTGCATGTATGTTTTGTGTATGTATGTGGTGCATGTTCTGTGTTTATGTGTGTGTGTTTGTGTGTGTATGTTTTCTGTGTGTATGTGTGTGCATGTTGTGTGTTTATGTGTGTGTGTGTGTGTGTATGTTCTGTGTTTATGTGTGTGTGTGTGTCTGTGTGTATGTATGTTTTGTTTGTGTATGTGTGTGCATGTTCTGTGTGTATGTGTGTGCATGTTCTGTGTTTATGTGTGTGATGTTATGTGTGTGCATGTTGTGTGTTTGTGTGTGTCTATGTTTTGTGTGTGTGTTTGTGTTTGTTGTGTGTGTGTGTGTTTGTGTATGGAGTGTGTGTGTGTATGTTTTGTCTGTGTAGTTTCGTGTGCATGTTGTGTGTGTGTATGTGTGTATGTTCTGTGTTTATGTGTGTGTATGTTTTGTGTGTGCATGTTCTGTGTTTATGTGTGTGTGTATGTTTGTGTATGGAGTGTGTGTGTGTGTATGTTTTGTGTGTGTAGCTTCGTGTGCATGTTGTGTGTGTATGTTTTGTGTGTGTATGTTCTGTGTTTATGGGTGTGTGTGTGTGTGTGTGTGTATGTTTTGTGTGTGTATGTTCTGTGTTTGTGTGTATGTGTGTATGTTTGTGTGTGATGTTATGTGTGTGCATGTTGTGTGTTTGTGTATGTTGTTTTTGTGTGTGTTTGTGTATGTTGTGTGTGTGTGTGTGTGTGTGTGTTTGTGTATGTTGTGTGTGTGTATTTGTGTATGGTGTGTGTGTGTGTGTGTGTGTGTGTGTGTGTGTGTGTGTGTGTGTGTGTGTGTGTGTGTGTGTGTGTGTGTGTGTGTGTGTGTGTGTGTGTGTGTGTGTGTGTGTGTGTGTGTGTTGGCAGCCAGACCTTTTCCACAAGTATTTTTTATCAACCACAAAGAAAATAGACAGGTGCTTTCATTTCCTGCAGAATCTGGCATTTCTGAAATGCCGCTCCCTATATTATTTGATTGTTTACGACGTTTTGGATCACTGAGATGCCACAATGGCAGCTCTGAAATTACTAACCTTGCAAACTGGTATGTAGTGCACACTGTCCTTGTTTCATCCAAAAAAATGTAATTAGGCCCCTATAAACAAACAGGAAATAAAGATATATATATATATATATATATATATATATATATATATATATCTCTTCTTCTTCTTTCAGCTGCTCCCGTTAGGGGTCGCCACAGCGGATCATCCGTATGATCCGCATAGTGATTTGGCACATGTTTTACGCCGGATGCCCTTCCTGACGCAACCCTGGTCGCCTCTTACGACACAGGGATATGGTACACCTATTTTAACCGGGGTATACACCGGCCCAGTATACTGGTACTCATTTCGCCGACCTCGGAAGGATGACAGGCTGAGTCAACCCCCTGGTGTATTAATTCAGTGGCCCAACGGGGCTTGAACTCAGGACCTTTTGGATCCCAAGCTGCTGTCCTAACCACTGCGCCAACACCAGGCATATATATATATATATATATATATATATATATATATATATATATATATATATATATATATATATATATATATATATATATATATATATATATATATATATATATATATATATATATATATATATATATATATATATATATATATATATATATATATATATATATATATATATATATATATATATATATATATATATATATATATATATATATATATATATATATATATATATATATATATATATATATATATATATATATATATATATATATATATATATATATATATATATATCTTCTTCTTCTTCTTCTTCTTCTTTCGGCTGCTCCCGTTTGGGGTCGCCACAGCGGATCATCCGTATGATCCGCATAGTGATTTGGCACATGTTTTATGCCGGATGCCCTTCCTGACGAAACCCTGGTCGCCTCTTACGACACTGGGATATATATATATATATATATATATATATATATATATATATATATATATATATATATATATATATATATATATATATATATATATATATATATATAAACATATATTGTTGTGGTTTCCACCCGTTCGGCGTGCAGACGACCGCCTTTAACGAATCGCAGCCGCGCGCCCACCGGACGGGCAATCCGAGTCGCAGCTTTCGGATCAACGCCGAAATCCAGCTACGGGTGTGCTTTTCACCACACCGTAAATCAGCCAACTCTTCTGTCCACGCGTGACAGGGTCCGATCACCGAATTGTCGATTTACCAAAGTATGCGCGCAGACAGAAATGCCAGGGATTTACACCTCGACGGGACCCGTACGGATACGATCCGCTTTACGCAGCTCGCGCCGTTTGCGATTGCCGAGCGGTTTATTATCGCCAACCCCCATCGGACTTGATTATCTTATCGGTTATTAAAAGCCAGCTATTATTCCGAACACAAGTATGGCAGTTCAATGGAGGGAAAGGACGCAACGAGCAGATGAACATTCAAACAATGACATTTATTTGTGTCGTATGCAGTCATTGAAGCAATCCAGATATGTTCAAGCACGTATGCAATGTAATGAATGCAACGAATGGGGGTAGTGACAAGACACGAGCAAACCAAAGAGCTGCAGCCGTATCTGTTTATTATATACACAATCACTTAACCACAATTCTACTGAGCGGACAAGGTGCCACAACTTCCATAGAAAGAAAACCCCAGGAAAGGAAAGGGTAAGAACAGGGCCCATAGGCCTTTAATGCTTCCGCGGAGCTGTGGAGCCCGCAGGAGCTCCGTGAGACCGTGCTGGTTACCTGCCACCCTCGTGGTGACTCGCTGGGCGACCCTCCATGTTCCGTCAACACGGCAGTTGGTGTAACCGTGACTCGGTTGGCAGAGGCCCCGCCGTGTGGCCTGGTGGATTGGGCTTAGCCGCGACGCTTCACAGGAACGAACAGGCCTTTGCTCTTTTAAGAGTTGATGCTCTTTTACGAGCCCGCCCGTTCCTCAGCATTTGCTCGGACCGTTCTGTCGCTGGCTGGTGACTTCTCTCCGGCTGTCTCCACCGACCCACAGTTCAGCATGGTACTGCAGGCTTGGCTGCACTCCAGGCTCCGCTGCGCTCCGACGACCCCGACTGTCCTCCACTGGACTCTTACCTTGGTGCTCTCCACCCCAACTCCAACTCGACTCCAGACAGACTGCTCACTTGGCGTTCCAGCGCGCCTTTTTATGGGGTCCGTGGGTGAGTTTGATCTCCCACCTTCAACCTTTCACCCCCCGCTGGCTCTGCCCCTTTTATCATTTTGATCCGATCTCGTCGTGAAACTCGAACGTGCGCGGACGTTGTAAGAATCATCCTTACCACGCGGACGTTGTGGAAATCATCGGCTCCCGCCCCAAGGAGGGAGTCCCCGCATCTGTCGCAGAGATGCTGTTCGTTTGGATTCGCCAAGGCTGGCGAAAATATGGCGGCACAATGGAGATGAAGGTGAGGCGATGTTGTTCGTTTGTGGAGATGTTGTTGAGGAGATGGTGAGGGGATGTCGTGGTTGGCGCTGTGGTGGGGATGGCATGGTTGTTGAGGTGCGGTTCGGGTTGTTGAGATGCGGTTGTTCCAAAATAAAGATAGCAAAATAATAATACTACTTCAAAGATCCACAGCCCGGTTACACAAAAAATTCCCTTTAGACATTGTTGGAGAAATCTAATCTCAACACACACTTATCGACATAACTGATCTCAGGGAAACCTGAATCGTGTTCTTTGAATTTCCACAACCGTAACAATATATATGTGTGTGTGTGTGTGTGTGTGTGTGTGTGTGTGTGTGTGTGTGTGTGTGTGTGTGTGTGTGTGTGTGTGTGTGTGTGTGTGTGTGTGTGTGTGTGTGTGTGTGTGTGTGTGTGTGTGAAAAATATATACAGTATGTCGTCGACTTACGACCTATGCGACTTCCGACTGATCGACTTTACGACCACTTTACGACTACGACTACGACGACTTTACGACCAGACTGCTCCGCGTCTCCGCCCACTCAGACTGCTCAGTTTCCGCCCTAGTGCCCGCCATTGCTAGCGTGTTAGCGTGGTCTCGGTAAAATTTTTACTTCAAACCCCCAAGATGTCTACCAAGAGGAAATTATCTTCCACTCCTCAACCTGCCAAGAAGGAAAGAAAGGCCATTGATCTCACCACAAAAATGCAGGTGATCAAACAGTATGAAGGAGGAAAGAAATTGAATGTGATCGCACGTGATCTTAAGTTATCACACTCTACTGTGTCGATGATATTGAAAGATAAAGAAAGGATTCGTGAAGCTGTGAAAGGTTCTGCACCCATGCGATCGACACTTATAACGACGCAATGGACCGGGCCCATCCACGAAATGGAGAAATTGCTGCATGTTTGGATGGAAGATCAGATCCAAAAACTGACACCTTTAAGCCTTTTTACTGTGCAGACGAAGGCGAGACGTCTCTTTCATTAATGAGCCAAATGAGACGAACGGAATTATTTCAGGAACCGCGCCGGCTCCGCGGGACGCTGTGTGCGAGATCCGTTCCGTGTTTTGAAACCGCCCAAGCTCGAGTGATTGCATGAAGGGAAGGCGGCGTTGAAACAATCCGTTTTTTGTATTTTTTTGTTTTGTATTTTATTAATTTAGAATGTTTTGTAACTACTGTAAAATATTTTATATTTTTGTATGTTTTTGCAAATATTAAACCAATTGTACTGTAGTATACAGTGTTTGACTTAAACCTGACGGAGGTAAAAACGTTATTCATTAACAATAAAAATGGTTTTTATAACCATGGTTATAACAACAATGAACAAAGAAAATGTTAATAAAATATGACTTGCAGATGATGATTATATCATTATACAGTATAATATACATACGGTAATTTTTGCATATGCCTATACACTATAAATAAAGATTAAAAATAAAGGTTGGCCGACTTACGACCAAATCGACTTACGACTGGTCGGTCGGAACCAATCGCGGTCGTAAGTCGACGACTTACTTCATGTGTGTGTGTATATATATATATATATATATATATATATATATATATATATATATATATATATATATATATATATATATATATATATATATATATATATATATATATATATATATATATATATATATATATATGACAGGCACTGGCTACTCCTTTGGTTGGCAGTAAGTGCCATGTAAGCAGCAGGGGAAAGAGAGTGGCATCTATATGTGAGAGAATTGTGAGTGCAGCCTGTGGGGTTTTTTTTTATTTTTTTTGTATACCTTGGTCGAGACTCGTACGAGAGCTAACACACAACTCACAGCAAGGAGGCATGAGACAAGAGGGGCGGGAGTGGAAGGGACAAAACAGTGGGGAACAGACACATTAGGTGAACTGTGGAAGGGAGAGGGATGGGGATAGGACGGGGAACATGGCGAAGAGAAGATGGACATTTCAGGGACTTTCAGGAAGGAAAGCAGGAGAATTGAAGGAAGTGGGCTTGGGTGGATTATCGGGGGTAGAAAAGATCGAGGATTTGGATGGGGGAAGATAAGAGGTGGTGGTGAACAGCTGTTTTGAAAGCCTGGAGGGAAGAATGGGAAAGAATAGAGTGAGGAAGTTTATTCCAAAGGCGGGAAAAAGAGGAATGAAAGAGTGAAGATGAGCAGTGATTCGTGATTTTGGTAGTTTTACCAGAAGGGGGTTGTTGGCGGACCTTGAGCACCCTGTGGAAATGTGGTGGGGACAAATCGCAGAGAGAGCAGGCGGGGCAGGGCTGGAGAGGAGTCGGTAGAAGACAGAAAGACCACCGACCAACCTGCGGTGATTGAGTGAGAGGCCCAAAGACTCAGCTTCATTGCGGGAGATGGCGATGATCTTAAATGCCCTGGTTTCGACAGCGTGAAGCCGAGAAAGGTGGGAGGCAGAAGCACCAGCCCAGAGGGGAGAGCAGTACTCCATCAGGCTACGGACAAAAGCTTTGTAAGTGGTCAGGAGCTCAAGAGGGCCGAGGAAGGACTTAGCACGACGGAGGATTCCCAGTCGGCGACTGGCTTTTGAGGCGAGGTTGGAAATGTGACTTTCCCAGGAAAGGTCATGGCAGATAGTGAGACCTAGAAGCTTGAAAGAAAAGACTTCTTCCAGAGGATTGTTGAGAAAGTGGATGGGGGGGTTTCTAAACGGTCCTTTCGAAGAGACATAGTGAGAGTGTGAGATTTGTCTGGATTGAAAGACATGTTCCACGTGTTGGACCAGTTTGTGATTTTATCCAGATCTGCAGTGAGCGAAGAAGCTGCTGCTTGCCGGTCTGAGGGATGACAGATGGTACGGTAGAGGGTGGAGTCGTCGGCAAAGAGAAATAGAGAATTTTCCAGAGAGTCCGAGAGATCATTGATGAAAACCAGAAAAAGAACAGGGCCCAGAACGCTACCTTGAGGAACTCCAGCCTGCACAGGAAGAGGGGATGAAAGAACTCCATTTAGGGCCACACGTTGACTGCGACAGGAGAGGAAGTCTGCGAGCCATGAGTGGAGATGGCCTTGAATACCATGGGAAGAGAGTTTGGTGAGTAGTGCAGGGTGCCAGACTGTGTCAAAAGCACGTGATATGTCCAGGGATACGGCTCGGATTTCCTGTCTGGCATTGAGGACCTCCATCCATTGATGGGAGAGCAGAAGCAGCATATCCAGGTTTAGAGTGACCTGGTCTGAAACCAAATTGATGATTGGAAATCAAGCCATTGGAGAAGAGGAAGGATTTCATGTCTGAAGCGATGATGGATTCCATCACCTTGCTGATGATTTGGAGAAGGCTGATTGGTCTGTAGTTACAGGGATCTGTTTTTGCACCTTTTTTATGCAGGGCAGTGATGTTAGCAGATTTCCAAGCAGATGGCAGATGACCTTGGGCAAATGAGAGGGTGAATAGAACAGAGAGAGGGTGAGCAAGAGCAGAAGAGCAGGCTTTGAGGACACGTGGGCTGATGCCGTCTGGACCGGTTGCAGAATCTGACTCGAGGTATGAAAGCAAGCTCTCCACCTTGTTTGGAGAAAAGGACACAGAGTCCAGGGACAGTTGGGTGCGACTGGGTAAAGTGGGTAGAGATAGTGATGGGTTTAGCACACAAGATTTAGCTGCAAACACCGAGTTTAGACATTCAGCTTTATCACGTGTGGAATCAGCAGTACGGCCATTTGAGGTAAGGGAGGGGATGGAGGGAGAACATACACCAGAAACAGATTTGATTAAACGCCACCAGGATTTTGAGGAGGGAGAGAGGTTTGAGAGTTCAGACTTGAGATGAGAAAGATGTTGTTTTCTGGCTCTCCTGAGGGTAGATACACACTTGTTCCGAGCTTTGTGGAAAGAACTGAGATTGCCCTCAGTTGGGTTTGCTTTCCATGAGGCAAAGGCAAGTTGTTTCAGGACAACTGCCTCGCCACAAGCTTCAGTGAACGAAGGGCGGGAGGAAGGGTAAGAAAACTGAACACGAGAGGGGATAAATCTGTGCATGAGGGAGAGCAAGTTTCTTTGAAAGAATTCCCAGGATGAGTTGATGTTTGAGAAAGTAGTGATAGGAGACCAGTCTGTAAGTTTGATGGCTGCTCGGAGACCCTGCCAGTCGGCTTGAGTGAAATGCCAGACTCGACGGCGGTGAGGTGGTTCTCTGATAACAGCCAGAGAGATGTCCACTTTGACAAGGACGTGGTCAGAAGAACCAATTGGAGCGAAGGAAGAGCAGCAGATATTGTCAGGGAAATTTGTCAAAATCAGATCCAGAAGAGATGGAGTACCATTGGTTGAGATCCGGGTCGGGAAGTTGACCGATTGAGTCAGTCCCAATGAGTCGCAGAAAGCTTTTGCTGAGGTGCCATGGCAGGTGAGAGAGGTACCCACACCGAGCCAACTGGCGTGATGACAATTGAAGTCACCACATAAGAGGAAGAGAGAGTTTGGTTGAGAAGATAGAAGATGGTCCATGTTTTCGGATAGTGAGGTGTAGATGGAGCCATCACTGTTCGGTGGACGGTACAGTACACATATAAACATGAGGTGGGAGTGGAGGGAAGCCGAAGCCAGAGGTATTCCTGGGGGTGTGGGGGAGTGAGAGCAGTGCATGGAGAGTGAGGAATAGAGTCTTTGATGAAGAGAGCAACACCTCCACCAGGACGAGGCTCAGGTCTGTCATACCGTAAGAGGGAGTAACCAGGGAGAGATACTTGGGAGTCAGACACGTCTTGGGAGAGGAAAGTTTCTGTTAGGCAGATAATGTCTGGTTTGTCAGTGGCAACCTGTATGGAAAGATCTGAAAGGTTTGAGCGAAGGCCCCGGATATTTGAGGTCCACACTTTTAATGAAGAGGTAGGGGAGGAGGCTTTGGGTGCAGGAGGTGGAGGGGGAGGGGAGGGGAGGGTAGGACAAGGGACGAGGGGGCAGGTAAGGAGGGTTGCTGAAGGAGTGTGGGGTATTGCAGAATAGCGAGGGGAGGGGGCCGAATGAGGAGGAGAAACGGCTCTGTCGTGCTGGGGGAGAGGGGGGACAAGAGACAAGGAAGAAGGCACTTGAGGATTTGAGGAGGTGGAGTGAAGAGATGGAGGTGAGAGGGCAGTGGAGGGAGGCAGGTTGGTGGATGAGAGGGGGGGCAACTTTGCGAAGGAAGAGTGAGGGGGATGAAAGGGGGGAGAAAGGTGAGGGGGGAATTTTTGTGAGAGGTAAGAGGGAGGCTTGGAGGGAGAAGAGTGGGATGGTTGCTTTGAGAGTGAGAGTGAGGGGTGAGGGGGGTGAGTTGGCACTGAAGATGGAAAAAAAGAATGGTTGATGGAAAGCGAGCATCCATGGCAAACAGTGGTTTTTAAAAGTTTTAGGTCAGAGATGCGATTTAACACAATTCTTGATGGATGCAATGAAGGCGAATTCAGAGCATGGAGAGAAGAAGCGCTGTAATAGTTGGATTTTTTAGGCAAGGAATGAAGGAGAGGTCGAAATGAGAGCAGTCTGTTAAAATAGCAGAAGAGCAGTGCATCGTGAAACAGTAAAGAGTACCACATGTGTGAGAGAGGAAGATGAAGCATTATAAGATCGTTTTTGTTGTTAAAAAATAATGTATGAGAGAGTTCAACAGATTAGGTCATGGAAGTGTAAAAAAAAAATCGAGGAAGAAGACGAGGAGGAAGTTAAGAGGAAGAAGAAGAAGCAGAATCGGGAGAAGGTGAGCGTGTTGTTGTTGGGTATTTTTTTTGTTGTTGTTGTTGTTGTTGAGATAAGAAAGAGATTAGTTGGGAGAATGGGGGATGTTTGGAAAGTGGGGAGGATCAAAATTGAAGGTAATGGGGAGGATAGAAATTGAAGGTAATGGGGAGAAAAAACAAACAAACAAACAAAAAAAAACGATCGAACACCGAGTGGAACCGGTAGGCCTCAAGCCTAGGCCTAGGCCTCAAGCACCAGGTAAGAACGTCGACAAAAATACTCGCAAAATAGCACGATTTTTGAAACAAAACCGAACTAGGAACACACAGTAACATGTAGGTGAGAAAAATAAACAGTTAAAACGGGACAAATAACAACCGGAAACTTAACTTTGAGAACGTCAGCAGGGAGCCCCGAAGGAGACCTCTTGCCGCTCAAAACCGGAACCGGAACCGGAAGGGTTTCCCAGACAGCTCAGATGGCAATGTACTAGAACTGTTTTTCAGAGGATCTGGGTTTGATTCCTGGTCTGGACATGTGAATATATATATATATATATATATATATATATATATATATATATATATATATATATATATATATATATATATATATATATATATACACAGTACAATAATGTGTGAACAATTCCATTTCAGTCCACTGTGGTATGAACATCTCTCACAACTCTTATAGCACAGTGGTTGGAGTGAGTTTGGAAATAAACAAGTCATTAACCATTTTTTAACTCAACAACATCGAGTCTCATGGAAGAAAAAGCAACATTAAATTGGCAGTGGGGGTATCAGGGCAACAATTTGGCACAACCAGCAATAAAAAGTCAAAGAGCAATCAGATATTGTTGGCCCACACTAAGACTTTTGTGTGCTGTTTGTGTAGTTTTGTGTGATGTATTTTGAGTGGTGTGTTATTTAATTGATAAGAGATAATTCGAACTGCCTCTTTCTAACTGCTATGAGTGATGACCGGGTACCAAGAGACCCCGCTTTGATTGGACACCTGACCCTGACCCATGATGTTTTTTTATTATTATTAAATTGAATTTAGAATGGGATTAAAATTAATTAAATAAAAATTAATTGGAAGAACAAATCGGTACAGTCCAGCATTGGAGTAATCAGAAGGAACCCAAACAAGCAAAAAGCAAACATGAAGTCTTCAGGAGAAACCTGGATAGGATTCACATATCAGTTGCTACTCCTCTACCCTCAAACCCATCCAGGCACAGCCAAGTGAGCCTTATTAAAAAGAAAATAATTAATGTTTTTAAAACCAAATAACCCAGATAAAAAAATAAATAAATAGTTCTGGCTGCCAGACCAGGTGTCTGATCAAGTTGAAATTTAAAACATGTATTCCCCATCACGACTGGATCATTATTGTGAAGTTTCATGTCGATTGATTAAGCAGTTCCAGAGAAAACATTATTTAATATTTTTCTTCAATCCTATATGGCCACCAAACCATGTGACCTATCGATTATTCCTGATCAAACTTGAACACACATGGCTTGGGGAACATTTGTGTGAAGTTTCCCCTCGATCTGTCCAGCCGTTCTGGAGAAGATTTTTATAGGTTTTGGGTAAATCCAATATGGCTGCAAAACCATGTTACCTATAACGTCATATGTCTTGCTGGGAGGATGGAAGTAGTGTGGTACCTCAGGGATCAGTACTCGGACCATTACTATTCATTATTTACATCAATGATTTGGATAATGGGGTGAAGAGTAAGCTTTCCAAGTTTGCAGATGACACAAAGCTTGGAGGTAAGGTGGATATCAGAGGGGGTGGGGATCAGATTCAGGAAAGTATTGATACTTGTATGGATTGGGCAAAAATTGGCAGATGGAGTTTAACTTGAGCAAGTGTAAGGTGTTGGGGATGGGGAAGAACAATGAAAATAGAGATTACAGGATGTAAGGGGTAATTTTGGAGCGTGTCACACAGGAGAAGGATCTGGGGCTGGTAATAGATATGTGAGGTAAGCAGGCAGTACAGTGTCAGGCAGCTATAGGTAGAGCAACTCAGGTTTTCGGCTGTATTCGGAGGGGGATCATTTATAAATTTAAAGAAGTGGTGTTAACATTGTACAGGAATTTAGTGAGGGCAACATCTAAAATATTGTGTGGAGTTTTGGTCACCTCAACTCAGGAAGGACATATGTGCCACCGAGAGGGTTCAGCGCAGGGCTACTAGATTGATTCCGGGCCAAGCTCGACTCAACTATGAGGAGCGGCTGAAGGAGACAGGGCTTTATACACATGCATGCTTTAATGCATGGAATGGTCTCCCTGGAAAGGTGGTGGCAGCAGAAAAAGTAGATAAGTTTAAATTGGAATTAGATAAGTACCTGGAAGTTATGGAGATAGAGGAGTATAGGGATGTTGGCAGGACTTTTAGGTGGTTTGAGTATTGATGGGTGATTATGTGCATGTGTGCGGAGTGCTGTTGGTGGGGGTCTCGTCAAGGGGTGTTGTGTGGTTGATGTGTGTTTTTAAGCAAGTCCATGCCCCTTCCCCTGTGGTGAAGGGGAAAAAAAGACAAAAACTTAAAATGAATAGATTAAAAAAAAAAATTGGGCAATTTCTTCTTTGGATCTTGTGTTGATAAATTAGTGTGGTGTTCACGTAGGTATGATGGGCTGAGTGGCCTCCACCTGTCGTTTTTCTTGTATTTCCTTGTATATTTGTGAAACTTTTGTTCCACATGGATAGGCGGTCAGACATGTAAAGTTTCACCTCGATCTGTTTAGCCACTTCAGAGAAGATTTTTGAAGGTTTTTTTTTTAAACAATATGGTTGCCTAATCACTTGACTGATGACGTCATCATTTTTTTTTTCTGTGGACCATTTTATCCTTCGATGACCCTCAAAATTATTCATACTGATCAGATGTCGCATTCTACATATGCAATTATGACATCATAAAGAAGGCACTTATGATGTCATAAAAATGACACTTATTCTCCATGAGGAGAACTTGACATTTGCGAAGTTTCAATTTTTACCTTAGTGCAGTTTCAGAGATACAGAGGTCCAAATTTTTTCCGTTTTTCCAACATGGCTGCCACACTACGTGACCTTTGACATCATAATTATCATTCCAGCATTCTACATGAGTCGTGGCACCTATGTTGAAAATTTTGTCCCAATCCGAGAAGCGGTTGCGGAGAAAAACATGAAAGTTCTATAGAGACAAACAAACAACCAAATGGACAAACAAACAAGAAAAATATGTCATGCAGATCACAATACTTGCAAAATCCACCCCCCTCTCCAAAGGTTGCCATGGATACATCAAATTGTCCATTTCCTTGAGATTAAAATTCACTATCGTAATCAAAGTTCAGGTCAATCGGATGAAAATTGATTATTTTTCAGATTGAAATTGATGATTTTAGCAGTTTGACCTTGAGTTGACCTTTGACCTTTTGACCACAAAAATAGTTACTTTCCCAATTGAGTGATGGACTATGCAAATCCTGTTCAACTTTCAAGTTAATAGGATGTAAATTGACGATTTTTCAGTTTAAAATTTATGATTTCAGAACTTTGACCTCGAAAATAGTTGGCTTCCCAATTCAGTGACACAATATTCAAATCGCATTCAAATTTCAAGTCAATCAGATGAAAATTGACGATTTTTCAAATAAAAATTTGATGGTTTTAGAAGTTTAACCTTGAGTTGACCTTTAACTTCTGGCCTCAAAAATAGTTTGTTTCCGAATTCAGCGAAGCAATATGCAAATCTTGTTAACATTTCAAGTCGATCGGATGAAAAATGACGATTTCAGAAATTTGACCTCATGATGACCTTTGACCTTTGACCTCAAAATCAATAGGCTTCTCAGTTGAGACTACCTCTGCAACTTGGTAAAGTTTCATGATTATTGGTTTGGAATTGTGACCTGCAGCCAACAAACAGACAAACAGACAAACAGACGGACGTATGGACGGACGGACGGACGACAGACAAACAGACAGACAGAAAGAATAACAAAATCGACTGACCAATATACTTGAAAAATCTTCGATTTTGCAAGTAACAAATGAGAAGAGCACTCGGTGGAGTGCATACCTCTGCCAGGCTGAGTAGTTTATGTTTTGTATCCCACTGAAAGGCTGGATCTGGATTTGGACCTGAAATAAGATGTAATTGTCTTGTTATTGTCACTTAATCAACGCACCCACCAAGTTTCCTCGGAATCCGTCCATAACCTTTTGAAATATCGTGCGACATATCATTTTAGCCTTGTCACTGAATGGTGAAGAATCACTGAAAAAATTCTCGGATCCACATCTGGATTTTTCAATCAACCATCAACTTTTCCATCAACCATTCTTTTTTTCCAACTTCAGTGCCAACTCACCCCCCTCACCCCTCACTCTCACTCTCAAAGCAACCATCCCACTCTTCTCCCTCTAAGCCTCCCTCTCACCTCTTTCAAAAATTCCCCCCTCACCTTTCTCCCACCTTTCATCCCCCTCACTCTTCCTTCTCTAAGTTGCCCCCCCTCTCATCCACCAACCTGCCTCCCTCCACTGCCCTCTCACCTCCATCTCTTCACTCCACCTCCTCAAATCCTCAACTGCCATCTTCCTTGTCTCTTGTCCCCCCCCTCTCCCAGCACCACAACGCCTTTTCTCCCTCCCTCATTCGGCCCCCTCCCTCGCTATTCTGCAATACCCCACACTCCTTCAGCAACCCTCCTTACCTCCCCCCCTCATCCCTCCTCCTACCCTCCCCCCCCCCCTCCACCTCCTGCACCCAAAGCCTCCTCCCCTACCTCTTCATTAAAAGTGTGGACCTCAAATATCCGGGGCCTTCGCTCAAACCTTTCAGATCTTTCCATGCAGGTTGCCACTGACAAACCAGACATTATCTGCCTAACAGAAACTTTCCTCTCCCAAGACGTGTCTGACTCCCAAGTATCTCTCCCTGGTTACTCCCTCTTACGGTATGACAGACCTGAGCCTCGTCCTGGTGGAGGTGTTGCTCTCTTCATCAAAGACTCTATTCCTCACTCTCCTGCACTGCTCTCACTCCCCCACACCCCCAGGAATACCTCTGGCTTCGGCTTCCCCTCCACTCCCACCTCATGTTTATATGTGTACTGTACCGTCCACCGAACAGTGATGACTCCATCTACACCTCACTCTCCGAAAACATGGACCATCTTCTATCTTCTCATCCAAACTCTCTCTTCCTCTTATGTGGCGACTTCAATTGTCATCACGCCAGTTGGCAAGGTGTGGGTACCTCTCTCACCTGCCATGGGACATCAGCAAAAGCTTTCTGTGACTCATTGGGACTGACTCAATCGGTCAACTTCCCGACCCGGATCTCAACCAATGGTACTCCATCTCTTCTGGATCTGATTTTGACAAATTTCCCTGACAATAACTGCTGCTCTTCCTTCGCTCCAATTGGTTCTTCTGACCACGTCCTTGTTAAAGTGGACATCTCTCTGGCTGTTATCAGAGAACCACCTCACCGCCGTCGAGTCTGGCATTTCACTCAAGCCGACTGGCAGGGTCTCCGAGCAGCCATCAAACTTACAGACTGGTCTCCTATCACTACTTTCTCAAACATCAACTCATCCTGGGAATTCTTTCAAAGAAACTTGCTCTCCCTCATGCACAGATTTATCCCCTCTCGTGTTCAGTTGTCTTACCCTTCCTCCCGCCCTTGGTTTACTGGAAGCTTGTGGCGAGGCAGTTGTCCTGAAACAACTTGCCTTTGCCTCATGGAAAGCAAACCCAACTGAGGGCAATCTCAGTTCTTTCCACAAAGCTCGGAACAAGTGTGTAGCTACCCCTCAGGAGAGCCAGAAAACAACATCTTTCTCATCTCAAGTCTGAACTCTCAAACCTCTCTCCCTCCTCAAAATCCTGGTGGCGTTTAATCAAATCTGTTTCTGGTGTATGTTCCCCCTCCATCCCCTCCCCTTACCTCAAATGGCCGCACTGCTGATTCCACACGTGATAAAGCTGAATGTCTAAACTCGGTGTTTGCAGCTAAATCTTGTGTCCCAAACCCATCACTATCTCTACCCACTTTACCCAGTCGCACCCAACTGTCCCTGGACTCTGTATCCTTTTCTCCTGACAAGGTGGAGAGCTTGCTTTCAAACCTCGAGTCAGATTCTGCAACCGGTCCAGACGGCATCAGCCCACGTGTCCTCAAAGCCTGCTCTTCTGCTCTTGCTCACCCTCTCTCTGTTCTATTCACTCCTCTCATTTTCCCAAGGTCATCTGCCATCTGCTTGGAAATCTGCTAACATCACTGCCCTGCATAAAAAGGTGCAAAAACAGATCCCTGTAACTATAGACCAATCAGCCTTCTCCCAATCATCAGCAAGGTTATGGAATCCATCATCGCTTCAGACATGAAATCCTTCCTCTTCTCCAATGGCTTGATTTCCAATCATCAATTTGGTTTCAGACCAGGTCACTCTACCCTAGATATGCTGCTACTGCTCTCCCATCAATGGATGGAGGTCCTCAATGCCAGACAGGAAATCCGAGCCGTATCCCTGGACATATCACGTGCTTTTGACACAGTCTGGCACCCTGCCCTACTCACCAAACTCTCTTCCCATGGTATTCAAGGCCATCTCCACTCATGGCTCGCAGACTTCCTCTCCTGTCGCAGTCAACGTGTGGCCCTAAATGGAGTTCTTTCATCCCCTCTTCCTGTGCAGGCTGGAGTTCCTCAAGGTAGCGTTCTGGGCCCTGTTCTTTTTCTGGTTTTCATCAATGATCTCTCGGACTCTCTGGAAAATCCTCTATTTCTCTTTGCCGATGACTCCACCCTCTGCCGTACCATCTGTCATCCCTCAGACCGGCAAGCAGCAGCTTCTTCGCTCACTGCAGATCTGGATAAAATCACAAACTGGTCCAACACGTGGAACATGTCTTTCAATCCAGACAAATCTCACACTCTCACTATGTCTCTTCGAAAGGACCGTTTACAAAACCCCCCCATCCACTTTCTCAACAATCCTCTGGAAGAAGTCTTTTCTTTCAAGCTTCTGGGTCTCACTATCTGCCATGACCTTTCCTGGGAAAGTCACATTTCCAACCTTGCCTCAAAAGCCAGTCGCCGACTGGGAATCCTCCGTCGTGCAAAGTCCTTCCTCGGATCTTCACCAAAGTCGAATCAATGATTTGTCGTTGCATACCCAACCTGCCGACCGAGTTTCGGCCGAGATCCGTCCACAATATTTTGAGATATCCTACTATACGAGTATGTAGTTTTTGGCCCCATCTCCCAAATTGTGAAGAATCACGTAATAAATTCTCAGATCCAGAACCGGATTGGGATCTTCACAAAAATCTCACCATTTCATCCTTGTCACATACTCAAGCTCTCCGCAAAATTTCGTCCAAATCCGTCTGCAACTTTATGAGATTTTTCTTCACTAACAAACAAGTGGAGAGACAGACAGAGGTGAAAACATAACCTCCACCCACCTTCGGTGGCAGAGGTAACAAACGGACCCAATTACAACACCCTTCCCTTCGGCGAGGGTAACAACACAAAAGGAAGAAAGAGAGAAGTGGAGGAAATACTGAAACCATGAAGTCAGGGGGTTGGGTGAGTCAGGGTTATGGGGGTAATAAAGATCATGGGTCAGGATGGAGGGTGACACGAGGTGGTGGTGCACTGCCTACTTGAAGCCCTTGAGGGAGAGTTGGAAATAACGGCCTCTGGAAGGCAGTCCATCGCCTGGAGAAGAGAGGAACAAAGGAGATGAGGTGTACAGTCAGTCTGGATTCGGAAAGTTTAACCAGGAGGGGGTCACTGGAAGAAGGTGTGTGTCCTGGAGTTGATAGCGTGGGTCGGAGGACTGAGAGAGCACAGGGAACAATATTGGAGAAGAGGTGGTAAAATGAATTGTTAAATAATGTTTTCAAAAACCATTGTCATATGAGGGCCTTTCAAAGTTGTCCTGCTAATTTTGTTTGATAAAACTTTATTCTCGTTAAAACTCCATTCTGATCAAACATCAGTTCGTTTTGAACAACACTTGATGCTTACTTTATTACATTTGTGGTTGCCAATGATTGGTTGCTTTAACACTTCCGTTATGTTTACATGGTTCTGCTGAAATAGCACAGACATTGATGGTGGTGATGAACCCCAAAATATCTTAAACCCTCGATGTTGTTTTCAATAGCACAAAACTTCATTTCTCACAAGCTTGTTCATCATCGTTTACTGATTCCTGTCCATTTCCAAACCTTTTCCTCCATTTTCTGAACCTGCACGAGATATATTTATCAACACAATTCTACAGAAAACTTTTTGGACATTTCACTTCAGCAGAAACTTCATCACATAACACTATTACACTCAACCTAATACATTATTGGGCAGACAGGATGACCTGGAGGTACACACGCTCACTCTAAGCTGTCAAGCATGGGTTCGAATCCTGACCCTGCTATAAACCGTCATCCAGGTGTTTCACAGGCAGGGACATTCATCGATGTGTGTGCTGTACCTTGGATGGATGTTAAACAAGGCATCCCATCTGTTCTGCTGGCATTAGTTAGTGGATGTTAAAATATCTCATGGTGTTCTTCACAAAGAGTGGGCGAGTAATTGCCGGCACCCTGAAAATTTTACAAATTCTTGTCCAAACTTGCAGAGGGCATTGCAATCAGTGACACAGCTGTGCACTCAGCCAATAATGCTACCCCACAATATTGTGATGCATATGAATGAAGAAGAATACACTTCACATCCTCCGTGGAACTACAGCACGTAAAATACTTTGTGCAGATTTAACATCATTTGTCATTGAGGTTGTGAGTTGTTCTTGGAACAATACTCCAAAAACTATTGACAGTCATTATGATTGTCATGAACAAAAAGTACGCGCTAACCTTTTTATGTAACAAAAAGTATCGGCTAAACGTTTTATTTAACACAGAGAGGTTTGAGGGTTCAGACTTGAGATTAGAAAGATGTTGTTTTCTAGCTCTCCTGAGGGTAGATACACACTTGTTCTGAGCTTTGTGGAAGGAACTGAGATTACCCTCAGTTGGGTTCGCTGCCCTCGTGGAAGGCTAATCCAAAGGTCTTCCCAAAGGTCTTCAAAACAGCTGTTCACCACCACCTCTTTTCTTCCCCCATTCAAAACCATGATCTTTTCTACCCCCGTTAATCCACACCAAACCCACCTCCTTCAAATTCCCTGCTTTCCTTCCTGAAAGTCCCTGTAGTGTCCATCTTGTATACCAAGTGTTCCCCGCCCCCTCCCTCTCCTTTCCACACATCTCCTAATGTCTCTGTTCCCCACTGTTTGTTGTTCCCTCTCCCACCCCTCTTGTCTCCTGCCCCCCTTGTTGTGTGTTGTGTGTTAGCTCTCATACGAGCCTCGACAATGTATACAAAATAAAATAAAGTATCGGCGAAACTTTTTATAAAACAAAAAGTATCCGCTAAACTTTTCATGTCACAAAAAGTACAGGCTAACGTTTTTATTTTACAAAAAGTATGAGCTAAACTTTTCATGCAACAAAAAGTATCAGCTAACCTTTTTATTGATCAAAAAGTATTGGCTAACGTTTTTATGTAACAAAAAGTATTGGATCACCGTTTAATTTTACTTAAAGGACAGGGTAACCTTTGTATTGATCAAAAAGTATTAGCTAATCTTTCTATTTATCAAAAAGTATTGGCTAACCTTTCTATTTATCAAAAAGTATTGGCTAACCTTTCTATTTATCAAAACGTATTGGCTAACCTTGCTATTTATCAAAAAGTATTGGCTAACCTTTCTATTATAAAAAAGTATTGGCTAACCTTTCTATTTATCAAAAGTATTGGCTAACCTTTCTATTTATCAAAAAGTATTGGCTAACCTTTCTATTTATCAAATAGTATTGGCTAACCTTTCTATTTATCAAAAAGTATTGGCTAACCTTTCTATTTATCAAAAAGTATTGGCTAACCTTTCTATTTATCAAAAAGTATTGGCTAACCTTTCTATTTATCAAAAAGTATTGGCTAACCTTTCTATTTATCAAAAGGTATTGGCTAATCTTTCTATTCATCAAAAAGTATTGGCTAATGTTTCTATTTATCAAAAAGTATTGGCTAACGTTTTTTATGTAACAAAAAGTATCGGCTAAACTTTTTATTTAACAAAAAGTACAGGCTTGCCTTTGTATTTATCAAAAAGTATTGGCTAACGTTTTTTATTTAACAAAAAGTATTGGTTAACCTTTTTACTTCACAAAAAGTATTGGCTAACATTTTTATGTGACAAAAAGTATTGGCTAACGTTTTTATGTAACAAAAAGTATCGGCTAAACTTTTTATTTAACAAAAAGTATTGGCTAACGTTTTTTATTTAACAAAAAGTATTGTCTAACGTTTTTATGTAACAAAAAGTACAGGCTAACCTTTTTATTTATCAAAAAGTATTGGCTAACATTTTTATGTGACAAAAAGTATTGGCTAACCGTTTTATTTAACAAAAAGTACAGGCTAACCGTTTTATTTATCAAAAGTATTGGCTTACCTTTTTATTTAAGAAAAAGTATCGGCTAACCTTTTTATTTCACAAAAAGTAAAGGCTAACCTTTTTATTTATCACAAAGTATTGGCTAACCGTTTTATTTAACCAAAAGTACAGGCTAACCTTTTTATTTATCAAAAAGTATTGGCCTACGTTTTTATGTCACAAAAAGTATCAGCTAACCTTTTTATTTAACTTAAAGGACAGGCTAACGTTTCTATTTTACAAAAGTATTGGCTAACCTTGATTGACCTTCATGCATGCAATGTCAGCCTTAACTTAAATAAGACAAGGAAATATAAGGAACTTTAATTGTGGAGGAGCCATTCGGCCCATCAAGCCGATGCAATCATGCCGACGTCTTGGTAATCCCCACCACTTCCAGATACCCATCCAACTCAATTTATATACTATCCACTGACTCTACTGTCACTACCCTTGCAAAAATACCATCCATGCATTCACCACTCTCTGAGTGAAAGACCTCTGCCTTATTACGTCGGCCAACGAAGATGAAGGAGGTTATGTTTTCACCCCTTTCTGTCTGTCTGTGCAGGATATTTCAAAAAGTTGGCGCCGGATTCGGATGAAATTTTGTGGACAGGACAAACTTTTTTTTGACGAGGACAAACCGATTAGATTTTGGTGAAGATCCGGATCCGACTACTGGAATTTTAAAAGTGATTCTTCACTATTGAGATATAGGTCTAAAAATGATAAAGAGCACAATATCTCAAAAAGTTGTGGATGGATTCAGGTGAAACTCCGTGAACCATGGGTGTGTGATGAGGAAGAATTGATTCAATATCGGTGAAGCTCCGAATCCATATCTGGATCTGATCATTTTTAAAGTGATTCTTCCCCATTGAGAGATTGGGCGAAACCGAAATATAACATGATATCTCAAAGAGCTGTGGATGGATTTGTATGAAACTTGGTGGACACGTTGGGTATGTGACAAGGAAGAAATCCGGATCTGGATCCGATAATGTTTAATGTGATTCTTCACCATTGAGAGAGAGGGCCAAAAACGATATGTAGCATGATGTCTCAAAAATGTATTGGGCCTGATATGTTCTTGTGGATCAGGCATTACGTGGCAGAGGGATGTGCTCTACCGAGTGCCCTTCTAGTTACCATCCTATTTCTCCTCTTCTTTACTCACAAATTGTGCTCCCTTGTCCTGTCAGTGTTTATTCTGCTGAGAAAACTCTTCCACAATTATTTTGTCAATACCCTTCATTATCTTGAACATCTCCATCAGATCCTCTCGCGATCGTCTCCTGTCTAATGTAAAAAGTCCTTCTTCTTTCAGCCACTCCTCAGAGCTTAGTCTTGTTCGGCCAGGGATCAATGCAGTTGCTCTGATGAACTCTCCCTATAACAGCCGATTGTTGCAATGCTATCCCATTATGGTTGCCATCAGTCAACTCCTTCATCCAAAAGGTGTTTTAAAAACAGACCTTTTGATTTTCATTTCGAAAATAGTTACAAAATGCCATGTCCACTTGTCTTGTGTGATTTAAGCTTACAGACAGCCTGGGACCCTTTAAAAATGTGTGGACTTCTGTTGAAATACATTTCCATGTGTTGTGAGATGAGATATGCCTGGTGTTGGCTTAATGGTTAGGGTGATGGGCTTGGGATCCTGGGGTCCTGAGTTCAAATCCTGCTCAGCTGTTGAATTAATACCAGGTTGGGTTAACTCGACCTGTCATCCTTCCGAGGTTTGCAAAATGAGTGCCAGCATGCTGGTATCCTGTGTCGGAGTGGTGATCCATCCAGGATTGTGCCCAATAGCCAAGGAGACTGTGTAAGCAGCACCAACGCTCTGCACAGAGTGTGGTCCCAATGGATGGATGGATGGAGATGAGATGAACATGAGCGGAGATCCCGACTGTTGTGTGTTTTGAAGATTAACAAGGAAACATCACTCGTCAAGTCACGTGCTGAGAGGGAGGCATTGTTTAATAGTTTGTGCACACTTTGTTTTCTTCGTCACAGAAAATATAGAAACAACTGCTTCAGAAATTTTACTTCTGGACATGTTTTATGACGAGCTGTTAAAATTTGACAGTAAATGTCATCCATTCTGTTCATATGTCAACTATCAACTTCACAGGTGCAGGTGTTCTATTTATTCATGATTTCCCTCTTGACTACTTCACCCACAGTTGTTGGAATCATACAAAATATCTGAAATCATAAATAGACCTGGAACGAGCCATAAGCTGTTTTGTGCTGTCATTTTGAAAGTTTGAACAGCACTTGTGAAGCTTGACTGCGTGTTGCTGAGATGGCAGAAGAGGCATGAATGAGCGGAGATGGACAGCCAGATATCCGGAGGTTTTTTATATTTTTTTGAGATGCTTGAATCTGTGAAAGAGTTATGTTGTTGTTGATACAGATGACTGTTTTCATTGTTATCGGCGACGTTTTTCTGCTCGATTTGGAAAGTCACAATTAGTTTGCCACGGTTAAAGTTTAGCAAGAGCAACTACCGAGCTCGTCACTGCCGGCAAACTTGAGTTGTAAAATTATTCGATTGCTTTTCTGCCAAACTGCCTGACATTTTTTTCTTGAAATGCCTGATAGCGGAGATAGCTTGCTTGCAGGTTGCATAATTTTGAATATTTCAAAGATTTTAAATTGTTCTCGGTGCCTCGTGAATACGCATTGTTTTCGTGATTTTTCAATCGCAAAAGTCGACAAAAAGAAAACATTCATCGGAAGAATCGTTTCAGACGTTTAATGTGAACCTTTGCACACCATGATAACAATAATAATAATTTATATTATTATAATTTTAAGAAAACTTGGACCACTCAGAAATACTGTACCTCTCTCAGGCCTTATGAGGCCTCGATGTCACAAAATACTCATAGCTGAGGTCATCGTGCAATGTTATTTAACCCTCTTTAGATCCAATTTGCTTCAATTCAACAAAAACATTTTTCACTTTGTTATGATAATCACATCAAATAGATTTTCTGCTCGTAAGGTGGCCCGGGAGGACCTTGTTAAGGTTTTCTGAAGGTTGATTCTAATTTCTCGCTGCCTTTTTAATGCGATGCTCTCTGCTTTGAAGACTTTTCTTTTTTCAATCTCTTGTCTATGATTCATCGCTGCCTGCAGTCCATTAGAAAAAGTACTTGCATTGTTAGTCGTTTACATCAGCATGCATGATGACGACAAGGATGTATGATTTTAGCCCACTGAGGCTAAAATATCTACTGTGCTTCATTTATGGCCGCAATTACTCCCACCTTGTGTGGTCAGCCAGGGAACATGTTTGGCCAAGTCCAGGGAAACCCTGACGTTCGACTGAAGGGGATTTGTGCAGGAATTTAGAATTTGCTCGTGGTGCTGGCAATAATCACCTCCACTTCATCAAAACACACCACGGGATCTTTAATGTCCAACGACTAATGCTCGCAGATGGGACACGCAGCTTAATGTCCATCAGAGGGACGGCACACTTTGTGCTGCAATTCCCTGCCTGTGAAGCACTAATCCAATAGTCTATAGTCGGGTTGGGAATCGAACATTTCAAACCTCCGCACCATCCTGTTGGACACGCAGTAGGCCTCCTTTTTCCAGGGATCAGGATTGGCTGGATACCAAACTCTTTTATATCCTCTGGAATTTGGGTTTTCATCACGTTACTGTTGGTTCATGAAAAGGAAGTCTACCATTGGTCAGTCATTGATAATCTTGGTCTTTGTACTGTTATGATGGACAGCACATGATTTTGGCCACGTCTTGTGCACATATATGCTAGTTTTGAGGAAATGATCACCTCTCTCATATATATATATATATATATATATATATATATATATATATATATATATATATATATATATATATATATATATATATATATATATATATATATATATATATATATATACATTAGATGGAGGACCAGGCATTGCCCAGGGAAAAAAATCGGAATAAAAAGGGGTAAATTGTGGTGCTTAATACATATCACATTTCTTTGTCATTGTCAGTGTTCGTCATCAGTTCTCATGATGCTGTCATGGAGGTTGTCGTAGTTATCAGCAAGCAAGGTTTTTTTGCTCCCGGCGGATAAAGCTCAGTCGCTCTGTCTCGATCTTGCAGTCGACATCGACCAGAAACTGCTGAAAGAGTCGTCGCATCTGCAGTGTGTGTTTGCCCTCTCTCACCATGATGTGGTAGCTGTTGTACTGCAGCTGTGTGAGTTTTCGTCCATCCTGTCTAGTAGCAGTCCTGGCCACCAGATGGATGCTGTAGCCATCTATTTCATATGGGAACACTATGGGATACTGGAGTGCATCACAAGATGCATGCAGCTCACTGATGCCCCATCGCGAAGTCTGAGGACAATGTCTCTGGGTTCTGTTGGCTCATTGTCCATTAGGATGACGACGTCTGGTGCAGACTGGGCGTTGTAGCGGCGTGTGTTCTCTCCTTGTGGTCGCTTGTTCTCTCTGATGATGAACGTCCGAATGTTGTCAAGGAAGTGCTTGCTGAGGGGATCTTTGGCTGAGAGAAGTTCCTTCAGCAAGGGAGGAAGGGCAGGCGAGGGCTCAAGGATGACCTTGCCATCGCTGCAGCACACACCCTTGGTCTCTCCCTTGAATTTGCAAGCAGAGCAGTGGGTGCAGACTTGGTCCATTCGGCCGATGTCTGCATGAGTTGTTGGCTCAGCCGGGTCGTACGTGAATGCCACCCTGTTGACATTGTTGTGCTCTTGTGCCCGGGCCAGTGCTCGTGTTTCTGCAGCGCGGTGACACATCGCCTCAAGTCTTGCATCACACTCTTCCTCAGTCTCATTTGCTCGCCGCCGTTGGTGCCGATGAACCTGTTCATTGAGCCTGGCTGATCGCTCCTCTTCAGTCTCATTTTGTCGCTGCTGCTGTTGCCGCTGTGCCTGTTCATTGAGCCTGGCATCTTGCTCCTCTTCAGTCTCCTGTTGTCTCTTAGTGTGTTTTCACTTAGCTGCAGCTGCCTTGGGACCAATGGAGCTCTTCCTTTTTCAGGGAATCTAAAATCAGAAAGTCAAATTTTGATCAGAAACTTTGTAAACGTTCACTGGTCCATCGATCCACTGCTCTGTCTTTGTCTTATTTTGATCGGGTTATGAATAAAAAAGTTACAACGCAGAAAATCAATCAATTGCGGCAGAAAAATTGAAACGGCCAAAAAAAAAAATAGCCGAATTTTTTTTTCCGTTTTTTTAAACATCTAAGGTGTGCTATCTTACCTGTGAGACGTGCCATTCCGAATATACCTTTAGTTTTGCTCTGGAATGCATAGTTCTCAAGTTATAAGAGGACAAACAAACATACACTACTATATATATATATATATATATATATATATATATATATATATATATATATATATATATATATATATATATATATATATATATATATATATATATATATATATATATATATATATATATATATATATATATATATATGAAAGAGTGTTTGGAAAAGGAGAGGAGGAGGGTGAATAGTAAATGAAAAGAAAAGAAATGGAATGAAAAGGACAATAAATAAAATAACGAATAATTAAATGATGTCGAAAGTCTACGTAGAAGGTCGGGATTGGGATCAAGATTTCCACCATTTTGGAAATGATTACATCATGTTTATCCGAAGCTGAACCTGAACTTAAAAGAGTAAGTTTTCCATGTTTGAATTGCTACGAACTGTAACGAATAGTCATTGAGTAAGATAGATAGATGGAGTTGATATTGCCTTTTCTCGACAAGAGCGAGGCTCATGAAAGAGCAAGGTTAAATTGAGAGTGGGGTTACGGGGCAACAACAAAGCACAACCAGGAAGGGGACAAACGAATAGGACAAGAATGGAGATAGAGAGGAGCAAGTAAGGGGGTTGGCTGAGAAAGGGTCAATTGGTGTTGGGAGGTAATAAAAAATAATGGATCAAGATGGGGATGATGTGAAGTGGCGGTGTACTGCCTGCTTGAAACCATGGAGGGAAGAGTGAGACAGAACAGCCTCCAGAATGTGGTTCCACAGACGGTGGAATTGACGAATGAAAGAGTTGAGGTGTGCAATCAGCCTGGATTTTTGGGCGTTTAATCGGACGGGGTTACTGAAAGAACACGTGCAATCCGTGCATCCCAGGGATGACAATGAGAGTTGGAGGATTGAGAGAGCAGAAAGAGCAACGTTGGAGAAGAGGTGGTAGAAAAGCAGAGAAGGTAGAGGTATCCATTTACATGAGTGGATCACATTTTTTACACATATACATACAAATGATGATGTGTAAATGTAAACAAGGTTAATGTAATCGTGTAAATGTATACAAAGCGCAGGCAAACATGACTCAAAGCCTTCAGAGGCGTCGATATGTATTACTTGTGAAAATGTGAAAAATAGAATAAATTAAAACAACCTCCCAACCCCCTCCCTCCACCTGTGGACATAACAATACAGGTACATATTACAACATGCAGTGTAGGGTAAAAGTATGAGTCTGCTTTAAACAATTCCAAGCTTTCTCAAATCATTATTTCAAACACAAATTTGTCAAAATATTGAAGATATGTATCCATATTATTTAACTTATTATAGTTATTATTAACTGACACTTTGACTTAACAGAATAAATTTGGGGTGAATACATTTGAGAGAAGGATAAAATTTATGTGAGCAGTCTGATTATGCTCTGGAGTGCATTACGCCACAGTGGAGAAAAGATTCACTAAAACGTAATCCATAAACTAACAAGAATGGCACTCGGTTGAGCACACACCTCCACCAGGCTGAACGGTTTACGTTTTGTATCCCACTGATAGGCTGAATCTGAATCCAGACCTGAACCAAAATCTAATCCACTTCTTCTTGTCACCGTCCAAACTCATCCATCAAGTTTTGTCATAACTCGTCCACAACTTTTTGAAATATCATGCTATAAATCATTTTTTGCCCCATCTCTCAAATGGTGAAGAATCACCTCAACAATTCTTAGATCTGGATCCGCATCCTCACCAAAATCTAATCAATTCGTCCTTGTCACACACACACACACACACACACACACACACACACACACACACACACACACACACACACACACACACACACACACACACACACACACACACACACACACACACACACACACACACACACACACACACCTTCACCAAATCACACCCTAATCCGTCCACAACGTTTTGAGATATTGTGCTATGCATCGTTTTCTGCCCGATCTCTCAATGGTGAAGAATCACTTCGAAATAAAAAAAAAATTCCTGTATCCGGATCCAAATGTTCACCAAAGTCAAATCAATTCGTCCTTGTCACACACCCAACCTGCCCACCAAGTCTTGTCCGAATCCATCTATAACATTTTGAGATATCCTGCTCACAGACAGACAAACCAATAAACAAGCAGGGATATAAACATAACCTCCATCCAACTTTGATCAAGGAGGTAAAAAAATGGAGGAACCGAGAAAGAGACTCCTATCAATAAAGCAAGATCAGCATTAATTAGTCTTAACAAAGTATGGACAAGCAAAAACACATCATTAGCAACGAAAATGAGAATATTAAATTCCAACATAAATTGAGTTCTTTTGCATGGCGCAGGGCGCTGGAAGACAACCAGAAAAGATAGAGCAGCAGAGATGTTTGAGGTGAATTTGAAAGGTTTTTCTGGCAAAAGAGAATTTCAAATGAAAAAACAAGGAGAGGACAAAAATATATTGGTGAAGAAATTAAAGATAGAAGATGGAGTCTGTTCAGACAAGCCTCGAGGAGAAATGAGGAAGACCAAGGGAAACTTGGAGGACTGCCCAAGCAGAACTATAAACTTTCAGTGGAATGAAAATGAAAGAAATGGAAGAGTTGGCGATGGATAAGAAGAAATGGTGAGATTTTGTTGTGGCCTTATGTGTGGGAAGGCGCAATGAGGTTAAGTGTACGTGATGTGGTATTGGTGGTTAATAAACACACCTCGTGTCAAGAAATGATCAGAAATTATATACTTTGGTTGAGATGACATTTTGGATACATTTGATTTTGTTTGTCTAAAGATAGTTTGTAAACTTTGTGAAAATACATTGTGATTAGATTGGTTTGTTTTTGAATGGATTGCGACGAACTATAAACATAGGGAAACGTAATACAGTACTGCCGATGTAGGAAGTGATACATCCCTACCCTAACATCATAGCACGAAACATTCAATGTGTACAAACTGGCAGCTCACCTTTTTATTTATTTTATCTCTACACCTCCAGCCTATTCACCCTTTCTCCTTTGGGGTTCACAAAGGAGAAAGGACGAAGAAGGATCGCTCGCTACCCCATCTACAAATATCTGAAAGTGAACCGTTTTTGACACTCGTTTATTTTCAACGCAGTCGTCAGTGCACCAAGCCTGAGTAGAGAGAAGAGAGCTGTTCAACGTGAATAACATTAGGAAACCGCTCTCAGGTAGTGTATGTGGAACAGCAGAATGAACAGCTGGTGCTTGAAACATCCACATGTTGTCCCGGCCGCACCAAGCTTCTGATGCCTGGCAGTTTGTGCAAGGCTTTTCTGACAAATGTATAATAATTATTATCGCAGGATAAAGCGCCACACTCAATTCCTTTATGCGGATGGCACCCCCACTATCCATAAACGATGGAATGTGAACATTTCGATCAGAGGAAATGTTGAGAATCCTCTGTCCATTACAGGTTTGCATTGTTATTAAGGCCATCGATGAGTTGCTGTGGTCAGTCGGTTCTTGATTTGATTGGTTTGGCAGACATCGCTGATCGGCTTCAGTAATGTCTGCTACATTTCCTGATTCTATCTGTCTCCTCGTATCCAATGTTCTGATGATCTAGAATAAGTGCTCACTTCATTTACTAATGTTAGCTTTTATCTTTTCCTTTTTTTTTTTTCTCCATAACTTCGGATTATCGGCCTCTTTATCATCTCTATCTGAAGCCCTAACTCATGACAGGTGAAACCCATGAGGTAAAATCTCACATACCATATGTTTCACTAATTATGTCCTTGTAATTAATTTAAAATTTCACTGATGTCTCCTAATGTCTTTGTTCTGCATGTGATTTATGAACAAAGTTCCTCCACGAGCCTTGGATAATTGTAAAAAAAATAGAAATAAAAAAATTCTATTTGTTTTACTGCCATTCTGCTTTATCATTATGTTTTGTTTTTTGTTTTTTTCTTTCTTTCTCAGCAGCAACATTTGTATTTTATTACCCTTTATGTTCCAGTGATTTCACACTTTAAACACATCCATTTGGTTTGGGTTTGCATTCGCCTTTCATTAGCTGATTTGTTCTGCCTTGAGGAAATTGTCCAAAAGGATCATATGAAACTGGTTTATGTACACCATCTTTTTGTGGAAATCCATATGATTGGTCACATAAAATGCTGAAACCTATTTGTCCATGATGGTGATGAATTGTTCAAGCATTCAGGGTGTAGTCTATAATCATTTTCAGCAAAAACACACTCTCGACCTCTCTCTCTCTCTCTCTATTGCCACGTCTTTCTCCCTCTTCCCCTCTTTTTCTCTTCTCCACTCTCTTTCCTTTTCCACGTTTCTCTCTGCCTGATTGGATAACTGGACGCACAAAGGTTATTGACCAACTGTTCAGAAGGATTCTGGGATTGAAAAGTCACAACCTCAATGAGGAAAACTAGGTATTTGTGATCACACAGTGATCACCAAGGGTAAACCTCCCCCGTTCATGGGAGGCTTACCCTTGGGGATCACCCATGAATTACCCTTGGCCCGTGATCCAATGGTGGCCATATTTTGTTCGAACAACCATATGACCTTGACCTTCAACATTTAACTTCAGAGTGTAAATAAAGAATAAGTGTCGCCATCTACAATCTATCCATAAAACTCAACATCATGAAAATCAGAGAAAAATTATTTAAGTTCGAATCAAAAAGGTGTTTTTTGTTAATTCGGTCACAATCCAAAAAAAAGTAGGTCAACCACACAAATCAAATATCAGGTGCACAACTTCAGTGCAGATACACGATTATGATGCAAGGACATGTTGGAAGGCCAAGTGGTCTTTGAGATTCCACATTGGCAAAATTGAGCGATGGCAAAAAAACAGGTTTTTTTTTCTTTCTGACCAACATTTGACCTTGGCCTTTAACTCGGAAGGGTATGATATAAATTAAGCATAAATGCAACTTGGTCTCGGCTATCGAGAAAGGGAAATTTCATTCCGATTGGACAAACTTGTCGAGTTATGATGAAAAATGTTAAAATGTCTATAATTGGGTCACGACCTTAAAAATAGATCAACGTCAAAAAATTATGTCAATCCCGCAAACTTTTTATTCCCATGATTGATGCAAATTTTCATTCCGAATGTCCCAGACATCTCTGAGATACAGCTCGGAATTTGGCAGAAAAAAGGGAGAAAAAACCTAAATGTTATTTTCGTCCTACCTTGGGGTTGAACTTTAACCTGGAGGGGTATCATACTAAAATACACAATTTGGTGTCTGGCCATCTGTTTGTCTGTCTATCTAAGTTTTTTGACCGTGATACATTTGTTTGTTGCTTGTCCAATCTCAACCAAATCAAAGCCACAGGTACTAAAGGTCACATTGCAGAAGATGTAGTGACTTAACTTGCCCCCCCTTTCCCAAAGGAGATTTCTGCCTTGAACGAACTCTTTGTTAAGGTATATACATAGCTCAGTGTGACGTTTATTGGAGCACACCTACCAGATGTAAAAAAATATTAGAACCACAAACGATTCAGTCAATTCTGTTCAACGTACAATTACATTTTTAAACAGTCGCCACTATAAACTGGAAGAAGTTTGGAGGAAACCTGATGTGCTTAAGGCATTATATACTTATCGCTTCCCCCGCAAACAAATGTATCAGAGCCGTCTCGGCTTGCAAGGCCGAGGTAAGATGCAATAATCTTTCACTAACAAAGCCGCTTAAATGAGTCTTTGCACATGATTGATGAATCCCATTGCTTGTCAGATTCTTTGCCCCATCTGATTATATGTGCACTGTATATGGATAGTTTATAACTTATATCTTGGGGCCTCATATGTGATTTCTTCGGGCCATGGTTTCAAGTGTGAAGTGAAGGCTGTTTCAAGTTGCCATGGCCACAAATGCGGCCCAATTGTGACCATTATTTGATGCATAATCTATTCCGAAGGTTCGTTGGCATTGTTTAACACTTTCCAGCAGGAAATTTGGTGAAAATTGGATGTACTTACGCATGGTAAGTGGTGTATTGGTTAACAGTCGCTGATCCACACACCTATCGGAAGTAAAAAAATATTATCACCAGTTATCCAGTTCCGTCAAGTCGTGGGAGACTTCTGTTGACATTCATGATCAGATGTGTCCAAACATCCCGACCCTGCACTGCTTTCCGAAGTTCTGGCAGAGACAGCTTGGTTGGAGCCTTCACTCCATCCATTAGCAGTGTGTTCCACTACCAATCAACTTGCTATCGCTTGCCAAGCCAGCCGTTCCTTATCAACCGTTTCATTTGAGTGCTTGCTTGCGTGCTTAAAATCAAGCGAGCCACTTGGCGAGTGCTCTAGAAGCTGATTGGTAATGGAACACACCCCAGGCATATACAAGGATTGCCTCTTCCTCCTCTTCCCTCCATCATACCTGCATGGTTGACTTCTCCAGATTTTCATTTTATGCACGCATGATGTGTCCAGAGCGTGACAGCTTCTGTTTTAACATCAGCACTTCTAATATACATGGTGCTCTAATTTCTTCAAGCGCTGATTTCTTTGTTCTTCTTGCATTCCATGGAATTAAAATTCATCTCCATCACCACATTTCAAAACTATCAATATCCTTTCTTCCTTTTTCACTGACCATGACTCACATCCATACATTGTCACTGGAAATACCAGTTTGGATTGTCATGTCTTTGTCTTTCCAGATCTTTGTCAACCCTTACATTTCTGTTCTCCCCAACAGTAGCCGTCTATTAATTTCCGCTCCACATTCTCCACTCACTTCAATCTTCGAACCCTGGAAGATGAAACTTTTCACACGATCGTCTCCAAATGTGAACATGTCGATTTTCTCAGTTGACAAGAATTTACTCTTTTTTTTCGGTTTAAATAAAGACAAGCCTTTTTCATTTTCCTCCTTCACTGTCTGTTCGCAGTTTCATCAAGACTTCTTTACTTTCTGCCAACAGAGTGGTATCATCAGCATACCTGAGGTTGTTGATACATCTTCCTCCAATCCTGACTCCAGCCTCTATGTCATCCAAGTTGGATTTTTCATCAAAATTATTATAACCACAAATTAGTCGGTTAATTACGTCCAACGATAATGGCATGGTGATAATAATATTAACACTGAGGCTAGCAGGATGACCTCGAATGATGCACACTCTCCTCTGAAATGTCTCGCCTGGGTTTGAATCCTGACCCGGCTATAAACTATCATCCTGGTGTTTCACATGCAGGGTGATTCATCAATGTGTGTGCCATTCCTCGGATGGACGTAAAACCGGCGTCACATCTGCCATCATGAGTTGGTGGACTTTAATGTCCCTACTGTGTCCTTCAGGAGGAGAAGATGAGCTCTTGGTGGCACCTTGATCAAAGGTATGAAGAGAATCCTACTTGAAGCCAGGCTGCCATCGTTTAACTTTCAGTTCAGTGGAAACATTCCTTTGTCGGCAAGGAAGCTCTCGATGCTGCTTTGACGCCTGAGAATTATGTAATTATATAATTTTGTATTGGCTTTGCGACACACCTGGATGCCCGGGAACTACTCGTTTCTCCCTGTGCATGTATGTTTGATTCAGGAATGTATTTAATTTTCGACTATGGAACCCCCCCCCCCCCAGATATTTCATTCTCTCTGTGATGGTTGCTTGATCATTGAAGTATTTTTAATTAGTTTGCTGTCCGTTTAATAAAGTGTTAACTGGTTGTCACCACTTTACTGATCACTATAATTGGTATTTGCTATACCAAATTCACGGTGCTACGTACATTATCATCGTGACTGACTGTAGATTCACCATTTTTAAATACTTCCCACCATTTGGGTTTCCTCGACAGCAGGACGAGAATGAAGTATACTCGAGAACAGATGACTTGATGTGGATCATCACCCGTGGACTGCACTGTCATGACAATGATGATGTGACGGATGAGCTCACGTGGACATTTCTCGGTGATGTCACCGACCAGTGATGCGCCATTTTGTCGCTCCTCCACATGGTGAACTATCCAGATGTGGATCGAGATCACTCAAAATCTCTTTATGAAAATCTGCAAGTGGAAGTGGCTCTAACTTATGTGACGTTGTTTATGCATTTAGATAAGCGGAGCAGACACTGATCATGGATGGGCTCATGGTATATCCAGAAATGATCAATTGCCGAGTCACAGATCCTGGGAGGGTGATGGACGATCGTGACACTCTCGATCAAGCAGTGAATAGGGAAGCTTCTATCAATTGGTTACTCAATGGAGTCCCAGCTCTTCAACAACCACATTCGAACAAACCCTATCAATTAATGATCCAGATTAGCATTGTTTGTAAAGACTATACCCTCACAAACGAATGGAGATCATGTGTACTGGAATTCTGTATGATTTATAATAACGAGCCGTGCCGACCCGTCGCTTCACTGACATATTTAATCAAAAGACAGCATGTTGCAATTCACAAACATATTGCAAGTCTATCTGAGTCTTAATGAGGATATAAAATGAAGTTAAACACTCGAAAAAAGGATCTGTTTATGACATGTAGTTGTTCCTGCTGCTGCTGTCTTGGCTTTGGTCATTGTTGTTCATGTGGTCTTACCATATAGTGGTATGTATATATATATATATATATATATATATATATATATATATATATATATATATATATATATATATATATATATATATATATATACAGTGGGGAGAACAAGTATTTGATACACTGGCGATTTTGCAGGTTTTCCCACTTACAAAGCACGTAGAGGTCTGTAATTTTTATCATAGGTACACTTCAACTTTGAAAGACAGAATCGAAAACAAAAATCCTGAAAATGACATTGTATGGTTTTCAAATAATTAATTTGCATTTTATTGCATGAAATAAGTATTGATACACTGTCGTGTATCCTGTCCATACATATAAAAATATACATCCTGTACATACACACATACATACACATATACATCCTGTACATACACACATACATACACATACACATATACATAATGTACATACACACATACATACACATACACATATACATAATGTACATACACACATACATACATACACATCCACATTCACACACATAATGTGCATACATACATGCATACATACATTCTGTACATCCATACACACACGTACATAAAACACTTGCTGCATCATATATCGGTTTCTTTTGCTTCGACAAGTATTACTATATATAATTTTGTGTGCTCCTTCTGTGTCTGTCACGCTATATTTCTAAAGCGTTCCTGTTGTTGTACCGAACAAGTCTCAGGCATTGTAAATCGCAGTTGTGATTTGTACAATAAAAATAATTCAATGTGCTGGTCAAGTTTGACCTCCAAGACGGTGGATATACAAAGGCACGTGACCTTGTGACATCACGTGAGACACTTCTATTTGCAGGATCCATATTAGGGGACTATTCAGACCAAATCGGGTGGCCAATATCTCGGAGAAATAACAAAGGTGAATCAGGTGGAGAATGAAAATGGCGGTGATGAGAAGGGAGGAGTTTGGGTTTTTGTGAATGTGGAATGACTGATTGGACAAAGTGAGAGATGAAGAAAACAGTGAAAAGTTCAACTTACTTGTCATGAATGCATATGCTGGGAACCGGAAGGAATGATACTCACCAGGTGCCATGACCCCATGAACCTTTTGTTTCTCCTCGGTGTTCATTTCAAGATCTATGTTGAACCAGGAGCCCATACTTGGTGACACTGAGATGAAAAATGAAACGGAATCGATGCTGGAACTTTCTGCAAACATTTTTCATTTGTTGGTTTCTTTATTTAACAGAGACGAGGCCGGCCGGGGTTGTACATGTAGCACGAAGAGTTATGAAGCAGTCATACACAGTTGGTGGGGTCACTGGAAGACACTGCTTTCAAACTCAGAGGAGTACAACACCATCAACAGATGTGCGACAGACATAACGACGAGACACCTGATAATGAAGTCACAACCCCTTGATATCTGGGCTTCATATCAAATCTCTCAACGTTAATAAACCAAAACATGAATTTGTTTGGCGATGAGGAATTATGATCTTGTGAAATTATAAAATCATTTTAGCTTATTTTAATTATCATTTTTGTAATAGGCTGGAAGAGCCCTTTGAAGATTGTCCCAAAAAGAAAATCTGACTGGTTTCCTGGTTAGGACATGCGACTGGTCTACTGCTTAGGGCATGGGACTGGTGTCCTGGTTAGGACAAGGGACTGGTCTTATAGTTAGGAGATGCGACTGGTCTCCTGGTTATGGCATGGGACTAGTCTCCTGGTTAGGACATAGGACTGGTCTCCTGGTAAGGAGATGCAACTGGTCTCCTCGTTAGGGCATGGGACTGGTCTCCTGATTAGGGCATGGGACTGGTCTCCTAGTTAGGACATGGGACTGGTCTCCTGGTTAGGGCATGGGACTGGTTTCCTGGTTAGGACATGCGACTGGTCTCCTGGTTAGGAGATGCAACTGGTCTCCTGGTTAGGGCATGGGACTGGTCTCCTGGTTGGACATAGGACTGGTCTCCTGGTTAGGAGATGCGACTGGTCTCCTGGTTAGGGCATGGGACTGGTGTCATGATTATGGCATGGGACTGGTCTCCTGGTTGGGGCATGGGACTGGTCTCCTGGTTCGGACATGGGACTGGTCTCCTGGTTAGGGCATGGGACTGGTCTCCTGGTTGGACATGGGACTGGTCTCCTGGTTAGGACGTGGGACTGGTCTCCTGGTTAGGACATCGGACTGGTCTCCTGATTAGGGCATGGGACTGGTCTCCTAGTTAGGACATGGGACTGGTCTCCTGGTTAGGGCATGGGACTGGTCTCCTGGTTAGGAGATGCAACTGGTCTCCTGGTTAGGGCATGGGACTGGTCTCCTGGTTGGACATGGGACTGGTCTCCTGGTTAGGACGTGGGACTGGTCTCCTGGTTAGGACATCGGACTGGTCTCCTGATTAGGGCATGGGACTGGTCTCCTGGTTAGGACATCGGACTGGTCTCCTGATTAGGGCATGGGACTGGTCTCCTGGTTAGGACATGGGACTGGTCTCCTGGTTAGGACATGGGACTGGTCTCCTGGTTAGGGCATGGGACTGGTCTCCTGGTTGGACATGGGACTGGTCTCCTGGTTAGGACGTGTAACTGGTCTCCTGGTTAGGACATGGGACTGCTCTCCTGGTTAGGACATGGGACTGGTCTCCTGGTTAGGACATGCGACTGGTCTCCTGGTTAGGACATGGGACTGGTCTCCTGGTTAGGAGATGCAACTGGTCTCCTGGTTAGGGCATAGGACTGGTCTCCTGGTTAGGACATGGGACTGGTCTCCTGGTTAGGACATGGGACTGCTCTCCTGGTTAGGACATGGGACTTTTCTCCTGGTTAGGGCATGGGACTGGTGTCATGGTTAGAACATGGGACTGGTCTCCTGGTTCGGGCATGGGAGTCGTCTCCTCGTTAGGACGTGGGACTGGTGTCATGGTTAGGGCATGGGACTGGTCTCTTGGTTGGGGCATGGGACTGGTGTCATGGTTAGAACATGGGACTGGTCTCCTGGTTAGGGCATGGGAGTCGTCTCCTCGTTAGGACATGGGACTGGTCTCCTGGTTAGGAAATGGGACTGGTCTCCTGGTTAGGACATGCGACTGGTCTCCTGGTTAGGACATGGGACTGGTCTCCTGGTTAGGAGATGCAACTGGTCTCCTGGTTAGGGCATAGGACTGGTCTCCTGGTTAGGACATGGGACTGGTCTCCTGGTTAGGACATGGGACTGCTCTCCTGGTTAGGACATGGGACTTTTCTCCTGGTTAGGGCATGGGACTGGTGTCATGGTTAGAACATGGGACTGGTCTCCTGGTTCGGGCATGGGAGTCGTCTCCTCGTTAGGACATGGGACTGGTGTCATGGTTAGGGCATGGGACTGGTCTCTTGGTTGGGGCATGGGACTGGTGTTATGGTTAGAACATGGGACTGGTCTCCTGGTTAGGGCATGGGAGTCGTCTCCTCGTTAGGACATGGGACTGGTCTCCTGGTTAGGAAATGGGACTGGTCTCCTGGTTAGGACATGCGACTGGTCTCCTGGTTAGGACATGGGACTGGTCTCCTGGTTAGGAGATGCAACTGGTCTCCTGGTTAGGGCATGGGACTGGTCTCATGGTTAGGGCATGGGACTGGTCTCTTGGTTGGGGCATGGGACTGGTCTGTTTGTTGGTTAAAATCCAGCGAAACACAATATATATATATATATATATATATATATATATATATATATATATATATATATATATATATATATATATATATATATATATATATATATATATATATATATATATATATATATATATACTGTATATATATTTATACACACTGTATTTTACTGTACTGTACATAATATATATTTCAGAGATTCTGGAAACCAAACTGGTTGCAGAATTGATGTCACTCAGTATTTTGATGTGGTGAGCTGAAGCTCAAAGTGAAGCTTGTATGCACAGATCACATGCAGGACTGAAACATTGGTAAATCAGTGTATACCTTTATATAAATTACAAAGGCATGAGCAAACAATGGACAAATACATGTAATATGTGGGATTTTGTACCTGCATTCTGAGCATCCTGAACTATCGGTTGAGATGAGAACACTAAACACACCAATATATATATATATATATATATATATATATATATATATATATATATATATATATATATATATATATATATATATATATATATATATACATATGCCCAGGTTGGCTACTGATGGTGAGGGTTGGTGAGGGAGGGGTAAACTGCCGACCTCAAGGCTCTTGTGATCTGGTTGACATGCGATGCCTTCCCACATTATGGCTGATTTTATTGCATGGCCACTGAAATGATAACCGTGAAAAAAAGAAGGTGTGAAAAAATTCCTCAATAGAAGACGTGTGTGTGTGTGTGTGTTTGTGTGTATGATGTCATAGAAAGGCACAAACAACCAATAAGTCTCACGAAGCACTAACCTTCCATTTTAAATGAAAGCGGAAAGAACGGACTTAGCTTCAGGCAATGTTTCCTTCAGGATGCACAAACTACTCTCCAGCATCAGCACGCGGTGGCCATTTTATATCCAAATCATAACTCGTTTCCGGTGAAGTGCTTTCTGTGAGTGTCAATTTGAAGCCACACCATCACCATTGGAAGTCTGCTCTTTCATGTCCTGTATGTTGCAACTGGTGTGATTTGGTGTTGTTATGATGTATTTAAGTCGTTGTGCAAATATTTTCCTGCTCATGAACTCCTGCAGGAGCACTGCATTGCACAATGATGATGGTCCTTGGAGCACAAGTCATTGGTTGTGGCAGAAAATAAAAACAATTCATTGACCACGGGGCCACAGTGAAAGTGAGACGGCAAAAGTTTATTTTGAGGCAAAGGCAGGAAGTTGTTCTTCCAGCAGGCTTGCCAGCAATGATTTTCCTTGCAGTCGGTAGCAGCGATGGTGATGGCTGGCTGCATGAGTTGTTGGCGTCTGGTTTGGCAGTAAGTGGGAGGATGGCCAGCTCTAACCTATTGTCTCCCCTCTGGGGAGGAAATGATGGTGTGCCTGGAAACCAAACAGTCTTGTGTGCCAGGGCCTGACCTGGCTCGTCGGTGGACAAGCAGGTAACTGAGAGGTACCTACCCTCATCTAGCATTCAATGTGTCCTCTCAAACGCCAATTACCTATTCTGCCATCACCAACGGTCAGCACGCATTGTCTGGTGTGCACGAGAGCATGTATTCTGGACCATATTTAATAATCAAAACACTTGTTTCACTGCACCTTAATTCCTCAGTACAGTGGTCTGGATGACCAATTTACCCACTGCTCGGCTTGCTAGTCTCATTCCATGAATTTTGGACATGTCCCTCATGACTCCTCTAAGTCTGAGATCTGGCACAATTAGCTGGCTGGGTAGTGTGGCTCCAATTCAGGACTCCTTGCCTAGCTCTATCCTGCTATGGCAATTGAGACCATGGGGCAAACCTGGGGCATATACCGCACACTCCCTAACTATTATTGGGGCCCTCAATGGCTTCCACCAAGGATCCTTCTTGGCACCTTGGCCTTCTTGCTAATCACAAGCGGGCCCTCTCTTGGGTTCCTTGGCGTAAAACTCTGGACTTTTAAACTACTCACCCTTCTGGCATCTCTGGAAACTCGGAGCCGTTCATGAGTCCCCACGCCTCAGTGCCTTTAATAGTAACCCTCATTATAACACTCGGGCCATGCTTCCAGCCCAAAAACACACGTTTACACTCCCACTATCAAGTCAAACTACCAATGTGCCATGCCTAATTTTCAAAACTTCCTACCCCCTATTTCACCTCTACTATCTGAAGGCGGTCCCTCCAGTATCCATTCTCGGTGCTCCAGTAAGGTTCCCCTTGAGGTCGCAGTGCAGTGCAACGTGACAGTGACCTCACGGTGTTGTTGAAGGTGGAAGTACTGATTATTTTCGTCTTTATTACCAAATGCAAAATGGTGTTCTCCTAACGGTGCTAAAGTAAGGCAATAAATGCATTTGCGTGTCAGAAGGCACTTCATCACAAGTCGTGCAGCAGTGGCTGTAATTGGACACAATTTGTGTTGACCTTACTAGATTTAAATCCTTTCAGCTGTTCAAAACCATTGCATTTTTACCTGCCATCACCTTCGACCTCTTCATTCTGAAATCTAATCAGTTCATCTCTTGTACCAAGTTTGGTCAAAATCTCATCACTGGTTCAGAAATTAGCACGGTAACAGAATTTTTTTTACCTAACAGGACCTCTGATGTTTGACCTTTTGACCCCATAGTGTAATCACTACATATTTGCATCATTATACGTGCTTGTACCAAGTTTGGTCAAAATCTCATCACTGGTTCAGAAGTTAGCATGGTAACAGAAATTTTTTTTAACCTAACAGGACCTCTGATGTTTGACCTCTTGACCCCATGGTGTAATCACTACATATTTGCATCATTATACGTACTTGTACCAAGTTTGGTCAAAATCTCATCACTGGTTCAGAAGTTAGCACGGTAACAGAATTTTTTTACCTAACAGGACCTCTGATGTTTGACCTTTTGACCCCATAGTGTAATCACTACAGATTTGCATCATTATACGTGCTTGTACCAAGTTTGGTCAAAATCTCATCACTGGTTCAGAAGTTAGCATGGTAACAGAAATTTTTTTTAACCTAACAGGACCTCTGATGTTTGACCTCTTGACCCCATAGTGTAATCACTACATATTTGCATCATTATACGTGCTTGTACCAAGTTTGGTCAAAATCTCATCACTGGTTCAGAAGTTAGCACGGTAACAGAATTTTTTTTACCTAACAGGACCTCTGATGTTTGACCTCTTGACCCCATAGTGTAATCACTACAACTTTGCATCATTATACGTACTTGTATCAAATTTGACTTGGATCCCTTCAGCCATTCTTAAGTTATTGCGGAAATGCAAACCTATGACGGATGCACGGACGGCCAGACAGACCACGGGAAAACACAATGCCTCCGGTGACTTCGTCAAAAAGCGTGTGTGTGTGTGTGTGTGTGTGTGTGTGTGTGTGTGTGTGTGTGTGTGTGTGTGTGTGTGTGTGTGTGTGTGTGTTTGTGTGTGTGTTTGTGTGTGTGCGTCGGCCATATAACCTTTTATCATTTGAGCTTTTGTCATAATATTTTCAAGAAACCTTTATTTTGAGAATATGGAGAAGATAATAAAAAAAAATTGGATCAAATTGTAAAAGGACAACGTCATAGTAACTATAAATAGCCCTGACTAGCCCAACCACAGCGTGTCAAGCATGAGACGGCCCTTTGTTTTAAATCGCTTTTGTGTTAATTTATTTATTTACCATTGAGCTTCAGTGTGTCTGTCCAGGCCATAACATTTTTACAAACTGAATCTTCATCAAATCTTCAACAAACCTTTATTATTAGAACATTGAGAACAGAAATGAATAAAATGTACAATCTTATTTAATTGTCATCTTCATCGACTTTAGTTCGAGTACAAAGTGGATGTGAATGGGCTTTGCTTTTTGAGATGCTTTCTAGTTCTTATTGAAATGTATGTCTCTGATCGATTGATTAGTTGACTTACTGAATAGTTGATAATCTTGCAATCCTCATTACTCACGTCCTGCCCTTGTCTTGTGTTAATTTTTTGGATCAGAAACTTTATCATCAAACTGAACACAGGATTGTAAACAGTCCGTAACACTTTGAGGGGAACTTCTCAGGTGGCTGTCCAGATTCTGTTTTGAACATTTTCAGTGTCCATCATTATAGTTGTGCAATACATTTGCTCATATTTCCGTGTATGGCATTTTTAATGAAAAATGGCACAAAAATGACATTTAGAGTCCAACAGTGTGGTTGTTGCATCCGAGTTGCTTTCCACGTTATTTTAAGCCTTTACACATCTTACTCAAACTATTTATTGGAAGAAGCCATAAACACATAAAGCCATGATGTATTAAAACATAAAAAGGCAGAAATCATTTACACACACACACACACACACACACACACACACACACACACACACACACACACACACACACACACACACACACACACACACACACACACACACACACACGGTGATGTTTGCCAGAGGCAGATAGTACTCGATCAGATTGTAAAACTAATGGCCATTACTGAGCCTGTAAACATCATGCCACTCGTGAATGACATTTTGATGGGATACCATCCAATTAGGCAGATGTTAAGCTGGTTATTCCACCTACTAGCATCCTCGCGTGTGCAATATCAGGCTCTCACCTCCTGCTGTGTAGTTACATTCGTCCATGCTGTCCATCTGGGCCATTACGATGAAGAAATTGACCCTGAGAGGGGATGTTGCAAGGTTGTAATTGCACTGCAGATTTAATCAAATGTCTTCATTCATAAGTGGAAAAGCAACTTATCCTTCAAACATTTGTACACTGACTCAGCCTTATATACATGAAGGACAAAGACATGAGCATACAATGAACCAGGAAATAAAAGGATTGTCTGTAGTCTATAAAGTATCATAACCATGAGCAGAACGTTCAGGGCATGCTCGAGTCGAGAGCATTCAACATGTTAGTATTGATCATATTTACACCTGTGTTTTGTACGTGACAAATACGATATGCCTGACAATTTTAAAATAATAATTGGATTATTAAACTCTGCAGGTCACGATATAATTATTTATGTAATCATAATAATTATAATCTATATACATGTTAAAACAAAAAGCACGGTTCATGAAGCCGTGAAGCCGTCCGTGAAGCCATGAAGCCGTGTGACTATATGTCTATTTATTACATCCTGTTTGAACATTGCTTTCAGACTGCACGTACATGTATTAATTACAAATAGACATATAGTCACATGGCTATTGTGACTATATGTCTATTAATTAACGTACTATTGGAATGTACCTTTCACGGTGAAGCCGTCCGTGAAGCCGTGAAGTCGTGTGACTATATGTCTATTTATTACATCCTGTTTGAACGTTGCTTTCAGACTGCATGTACGTTTATTTATTACAAATACACATATAGTCACACGGTTATTGTGACTATATGTCTATTAATTAATGTACTATTGGAATGTACCTTTCACAGTGAAGCCATGTGACTATATGTCTAATAAGTACTGTTTGAACATCAGTTGCACCCTCACTTCACACACGTACATATATAAGTTATGTACTATTGGAATGTACCTTTTGACACTTTAGACTGCTGAGACCCCTTCGACTGTTGAAGATCATTTAAGACTCCCAATGCACTGAAGACCCTGAAGACCCAAAAGACCAAAAAGATTCAAAAACCCCAAATACCCAAAATATCCAAAAAAAAAACGCAAAAACCGAAAGACCCAAAAGACCCAGAGGACACAAAAGACCCCAAGGCCTTAAAAGACCCAGAGGACCCAAAAGACCCAGAGGACTCAAAAGACCCTGAAGACCCCAAAAGACCCAGAAGACCACAAAAAACCTTTTAAAACCCATTGAGCCCCCTTTTACCTTTAAGACCCTTTGGACACTTAACACCTTTCGATCCCTTCACCATTTTGACCTTTTATACCCTTTAGAGTTTAGACCTTTACAGCCGTTCAAGTCATTTTCGACACCTGAAACCTTAACACCATTCAGACAGATTAGACAGCATTGACCCTTGACCATTTAGAGCTTTAGAACACTTGGACCTTTTTATATTCCAAATAAGTTACAAATAAATGTAATATCACCAATATTGCAAATAAATTTGTTCAAAAGAAATGTTTGTATTATGATCAGTGTAAATCATCACAACACAGCAAATCTGTGACGTCATTCTCTGTAACGACGTGTGGAGAGGTGAGCGTAGCGAGCCGAACCACGTTAGTAATAATAACAATAATGAAAATAGTAATAACTAGAAGGGCCCTCGGTAGAGCGTATACCTCCGCCACGTAATACCTGATCCAGGAGAACATGTCCAGCCCAATACATTTTAAAAATATCATCCTATACAGGACTATATTGTTTTTGGCCCTATCTCTCAATGGTGAAGAATCACTTAAAAATCGGTGGCGGGGGTAATAATCCTTTGTGCAATTTAGCAGCAAACACCACCTGCTTTCCACCTTAAATTCAGTGCCAAAGCACTTCCTCATACACATGCACCTTAACCCTGTCCCAGGTATCTTTTTGTGCTTGGATCATTGGTTTGAGATCACTACCAGACGTGTGAAGAGCATGTTAATTCCTGGTCATGTATGTGCTGTCTGGCACTTATTACCTCCATCACTGAAGGTGGAACGAGGTTATGTTTTCATCCCTTTTTGTCTGTTTGTTAGTTTGTCTGTTTGTTTGTTTGTGTGCACGATATCTCAAAACGTTTGGATGGATTTGGATGAAATTTGATGGGCATGTTTGGTGTGTGATGAGCAAGAATTGGTTCAATTTTGGTGAAGATCCAAATCCAGATTTGATGAATTTTTAAAGTGATTCTTCACGATTGAGAGATGAGGCCAAAAACGATATATAGCATGATATTTCAAAAATGTATTTGGCCCGATATGTTCTACCGGATCAGGCATTACGTGGTGGAGGTACGTGCTCTACCGAGGGCCCTTCTAGTTGTTTCATGTACAATATTGATCTCAGAGAGTCAAGTATCAGGAGGGATGTTTTGGGAATAGTACATTTATTACAGCTGTTGTTCTTCACATCTTTACTTTTGCTGCCATGTGTCTGGATATGGGCAATCTGACAGCTTCCACCCCGGGTCTTGTCTTCATCAGCAACCAATTTTTATTTTGCATTCTTCATTTTCACCTCACTTGCAGGTGGATAGTGAAACAGCAGTTTTATGTGTTCAGGCTATGTTCCACTGCAGAAACCCATTGGTATAAGACTCGGCCTCGGCTGATCAACTACCCGCTATTTAGGCTGTGTGTGGAAATCACAGTAGCTCATTGTTCCTCAAGGACTCCTTCGGGATGGTTGTTCTGCCAAAACTCGTCTCGGCCGCTGACGTTATGCAAACAGAGCGGCTGTTTTCGGGGACCATTAGCTCTGCTTGCTTGGTTAGTAGCACCACAAAACTGCTGGTGGACGTGATTAGACTGCAAATAGCCTGGAGTTTATTGTTCGACTTTTGTCTGAACAAAATGTGTTGAGATCATGGACTGTAAGGTGTTCACATGAAGCAGACGAGGCCATAGGATGACATATCGTCGCCTTAGGATCAAAAGTTTCAAACTAACAAAGGTTCAATTGTCAGATAAAACCTTTTGATTCAGCGACGATGTGCATTATACACAAACATGCATTGTCAAATGTCTGACAAGCCACAAGATGACTTAAATTAATAATAATAATAATAATAATAATAATAATAATAATACCACTACAAGTTCCCTTCCAAGAAACCTTGACACAAAAGGACACCATGGTAGACCCATGAAAGCCTGCACTCGTATTGCCAACTTCTATCCCTTTACATATGCTGAATTTCAAGCAAAGAAGCAGCACGTACCATTTTTAAAGCCTTTGGTATGACTCTGCCAGGACTCAAGCCACCAACCAAGATGCAGAGTGAACGTTCTAACCATTACACCACCAAGTCTGCTTTGATGTTGTACAGGTTAGAGAGAGCTGATTTTTTTGCATACGGTATATGGTCAATGCTCATGGAAGAGCAAGAGCAAAACGGAAAGGAGGAAATACCAACAGCAGAGTGGAGATAAGAGTGAAGGTGAGATCAAGGGGAGGGGAAAAGGACACGTGAGGGTGACCAAGCTGTACACAAGCTCAAACAAAGCACGAAGAATGGGAAAGTGGGGATGAAACAGAAAAGGAAGAAATCAATAGACAACGAACACACAAAAAGAGGTGATGGAGGTGGAGGGGAAATCCCAATAACCGAGGAAAGGAGTGCTTGGAAATGGGGTCATTTGGGGAAGAAGAGATCATGAATGTGGATGGTAGATGAGCTGTGGTAATCATGAACAGCTGTCTGGAAGCCCTGGAGGGAAGAATGGGATGAACAGAATGGGGAAGTTCATTGTACAGGTGAAGAAAAGAACAAATGAGTGGAGGTGAGCATTGAGCCTGGATTTTGGGAGGTAAACAAGAGGGTTACTGGTTGATCATGTACACCCCACAGAAACCTGGGAGGGACAGAGCCAAGAGAGGGCAGAGGGTGCATCCATCCATCCATTGGGACCATACTCTGCGCAGAGCGTTGGTGCTGCTTAAACAGTCTCCTTGGCTATTGGGCACAATCCTGGATGGGTCAGCACTCCGACACAGTGTACCAGCATGCTGGCACTCTTTTTGCCGACCTCGGAAGGATGACAGGAAGAGTCAACCCCACCTGGTATTAATTCAACAACAGAGGGTGATTTGAACTCAGTATCCAAGGATCCCAAGCCCACCACCCTAACCATTAAGCTAACACCAGGCATAGAGGGTGCATGCAAGACCACAAAAGAAGAGGCAGAAAACAGAGAAACCACCAAGAGGATTGCTATTCGAAAGTAACAGTCAAAGACATTCAGCTTTGTCATTGGAGATCCCAATGGTTTTCAGGGCCTTCCTTTCCACGGCATTAAGCAGGGCAAGGTGTGAGGCAGGGGCCACAGCTTAAAGCTGAGAGTAATGCTCCGTCTATCTGCGGATGAAGACGTTGTAGGTTGTCAAAAGTTCAGATTGGTCAAGGAAGGACCGCGCATGACGATTGGTGGATGCCCAGTCAGTGGCTGGCTTTGGAGGCCATCTTGGAAATAAGGTTTGCCCATGAAACATCATTGCTGATGGTGGGACCTGAAGGTTTGAATGACTTTACCTCTTCAAGTGGTTTGTTTAGGAATTAGATGGGAGGGTTTGTCAGACGGTCCTTTCGGAGAACCAGGGTGAGTGTGTGAGATTTGTCTGGATCGAAAGACATATTCCAAGTGGTACACCAGCTCGTGATTCTATCAAGGTCTGCAGAGAGGGAAGAGGCTGCTGCCTGCCTGTCTGAAGGATGAGAGAAGGATGCTTTGTTGAAAATATTTGTTTGTGTGAATGTATATTATTTTCATTGAATATGCTCTGGATATTTATCTCTTGTGTTTGTGGGGATGATGTTGCAGTTTCACCTCATGGATTATTTCTGTGGGACTTGCAGGGTGGTCTCATTGCTCTTTTAATACTGCTGCTGCTGCTCACGTTGGCATTGTACAACCGCCGTGGTGGTCCAGGCTCGAGCTGCTGCCTACCCGCAAGTGCTCGTCACCGTCCACCAATGCCACCACAGAAAAGTGCAAGTGCTGAAGCTGGAGATGAGATCCACTACATCCCTTCAGTGCTTCTAGGTTCTCATGGTCTTGATTCACGGCGCTCCAACACTCGACTCCTGCAAGATAGCCACGCTGATGGTGGGTGTACAATGGAATAATTACACATGTGGAGACAAAATGATGTGATGAGATACTGTGTGTGATGAGATGTATGGCTGTCTAACCTGGTTTAGACCCTTGGCCTGCTCGAGTCTGACTACAACTCTGTGATCCAGTGCCTACAGTGGGTTGCATCTTGAAACATGCAGAATTTGGGAGGATGAGGGGGGATGAAGCACATAAAGCCAGATATTCCATGTCCATTCAGAATATATAACATATATATATATATATATATATATATATATATATATATATATATATATATATGACACAGAATCTTTTGTTAGAGAAGACCTTTTTTGCCAGTACTGTGCTCACCTTAACGTTGCATGAGTGTGCATGTTATGGGATCCATCCATCCATTGGGACCATACTCTGTGCAGAGCATTGGTGCTGCCAAAGCAGTCTCCCAGGCTATTGGGCACAATACTGGACGGGTCGCCACTCCGACACAGGATACCAGCAAGCTGGCACTCATTTTGCCGACCTCAGAAGGATGACAGGCAGGGTCAACCCCATCTAGTATGAATTCAACAGTCGAGCAGGATTTGAACTCAGGATCCCGGGATCCCAAGCCCACCACCCGAACCATTAAGCCAACACCAGGCATTTGTAATGGGATGTGGATTCTAAATGTGGATTAGTAAAGAGTGTGTAGATCGTAAGCGTTTTAGTTGGTTAAATTGATTGGTTCATCTCTGTTTATGTATAACCTGCCTGCTGATTTGTGGATACGTGCTCTCCGGAGATTGGGGCAGAGAGTTCGAATCTGTGCAAGGTGTTGGCACACTATATTCCTCATCTTTTCTAAAAGCAACATGGGATATTATTTTTACACAAGCAAATGCTAGCAAAGTGATTGTACAATTCATCGTGATTAATTAAAGGTACCAGTAAGTAAATAGACAAAGCACGTGATTATGGATATATGACAGCCACATTTGAGGCCAAATTGCCATGTTAAATGTACGGGATATAAACAACTTTGTAAATATAAACAAAGTAAAGCAGTGATTGCAAGAAAACTTCACAGAAGTTAATGAGAAGTTCAAATTAAGTTGCATTTGGAGCTGAATGTTGCATTTTTAACTTGATAGTGTATTGTAAGAAAATTCATTAACGATAAAATCTAATATTTAATGTTACATTTTTATATTATAATGCAAACAAAAAAAAACCAAAAAGGAATGGTGCTCGGTAGATTGCAGAGTCTAACATCGCACACTCATTCTGAACAAAAATACCATTGTTAGCTGAACATACATACTACTATTATGGTCCAATGCTATTGTGGCCCGTATACCCGGATCATCCATGCACCATTGTCCGTAGCTTTATTGATTATATTGATTGATTACACTGGTCAACAACAAATTTGTTGTCTGCATTTTTTAAGCTGATTTAGGACGAATCTGATGCGCTGAATCCAAAACTCACATTAGTTTTGTTCAATCAGGTCAAGTTTTTGAGATATGGCCACATGTCGTTTTTTACATTTTTGTTCACATGTACGCATGTGTGGAGCATTTTAGAAGAAGTTGGTGGGGGTAAAATGTCATGTCAAATAATTGTTTTGATTGGAAATAATTATTTTAATGACAAGAAGTATTCAGGTACGATAGTTCTGGGTGATTATGTCAAAAAGGGATCAGTTTGAAGTCATAAAACCTCAAAATCTTCCAAAAATTGGTGAGGCAAAGCATAAAGTTCGTGGATCAAAACTAAAGTTAATGGGGCAGATTTTGTAATAATGTGATACAAAAAAGTTGTATTTCTTGAAATAACGAACTCTGAAGAATGTACAATACCTACATGCGCCAATTTATGACATGCGCTTCTGCTCAAGCTTGGAGTGCCACAGTACGAACCCAAAGATTGGAGACTGTTCATTGACAGCAGCAAGCGATCACTGAAATGTGTTCTGCTACACAACGGCAACCAGTTTGCCTCTGTACCCATCACTCACTCGACTACACTGAAGGAGAAGTATGAAGCGGTGAAGTACGTGCTGGAGAAAATTGGTTATGATCAGCATAAGTGGTTTATTTGTGTTGACCTGAAGATGGTGAACTTTTTGTTGGGACAACAGTCTGGCTTCACCAAGTACCCATGTTTTCTGTGCATAGTAGGGACCGTGCTCAGCATTACACGAAGAAGGACTGGCCTGTGCGGGAGGAATTGGTGCCATGCAAAGAAAGGAACGTCATCAACGACCCTCTGGTGGACAGAGACAGAATACTCTTCCCACCGCTGCACATCAAGCTCGGCTTAATCAAGCAGTTCACCAAGGCTCTGGACAAAGATGGTGACTGCTTCACTTACTTGTGCCAGGCTTTTCCAGGATTGACCATGGAGAAGTTGAAAGCTGGCATCTTTGATGGTTCTCAGATCCGTCAGCTCATCAGAGATCCAGAGTTCAAAAACTCAATGAACGAAGTGGAACTGGAAGCGTGGAAGACATTTGTTTTGGTAGTGAAGAACTTTCTTGGCAACAATAAGGCCAGAAACTACGCAGAACTTGTCAACAACATGCTGACTGCTTTCAGAAACCTGGGCTGCAACATGAGCATCAAGATGCACTACCTATTTTCACATATGAACCGGTTTCCTGAGAACCTGGGTTCAATGAGTGACGAGCAGGGGGAGAGATTCCATCAGGACATGAAGGAGATGGAGACCAGGTATCAGGGTCGCTGGGACGCAGTCATGATGGCTGACTACTGTTGGAATCTGAAGAGAGACCTCCCTGCCGCTGAACATTCCAGGAGTTCGAAGAAACGGAAGTTCAAGCCCTGAAGTTTGAACAGTGGTGACGCAACATGCAATTTACTTGTACTTACCTTTATCAATGCCCACCATTCAGATGACAGTAATCGATGTTTCTATCATGTAATCAATAAATGTTGTTGGCAAAACATTTATTTTTCTTAAAAACATGTATAGGATGATATGTGTTGACAAAAATCAGCTGATAATGCCACAAAAATGTAATTGATTTTGTCACAAGATCTGATTTTTTCAAATCAACTTAGCACAAAAACCTGACCTGATGGAGAGAAACGGATGCCATTTCCTGATTCAGCAGTGCCAGAATACCCTAATTCACTTGTAGAAATCTAGACAACATTCAGAAAGTAAAAAATTGTTGACCAGTGTTATTCAGTTATTTAACAATTTTTGTGCATATTAAGGTAAATTGCGTCATTGAAGGTGAATATTTAAAATATATTTCAAACGATATTCCCCATGGCTGGTCGATCATATGTATGGAGTTTTGCATCGATCTGTTAAGTGGTTCTGGAGAAGATTTTTCACATTTTTATTTTCAATCCAATATGGCTTCCAGATCATGTGACTGCTGATGCCATATATATTTAATTATTCACTCACATCGAGTCATTTCAGATTTTTTTTCAGACAAGGATGTTGATTCAACTAATTTTGGCTCGAATACCACTTCACCGATGACATCATCATAATCAACATGTGTACCCCATTGGGGAATTGATGAAATATGCTGTTTCAATTTTTTTTGTTGAGCGGTTTCGAAGAAAATGATATCCAATTTTTTCCTTTAAATCCAATATCACTGCCATACCATGTGACCTATGATGTCAGAGCTAGTAATAAAATATTCTCCATGGGGAGTCCCTCCCATTTGAAGTTTTGCATCGATCGGACAAGCAGTTGCAGAGAAAACTATTTTAAAAGTGAAAATATATAGAAGTGGAGACACACACACACACGCATGCACGCACGCATGCACGCTCGCACGCGCACGCACACCCACACACACACACACACACACACACACACACGCACACACCATGCGGACACACATGTGTGTATATAGAAGTGCGCACACACACGCACATACACACACACACACACACACGCACGCATGCACGCGCGCGCACACACACACACACACACACACACACACACACACACACACACACACACACACACACAACACAAACAAACGGACAGGGTTGTTGATGGGGTGAAGTCAGGTCAGGTCAGATATGGGAGCATGTACCACAACAGCGCATCGCTGCGTCCACTTTCCGCCGGTACTCCAGGGGCCTCCATCTGGCCATCCCCCAGGCAGATGCCAGGCCCATCCCCATCTCCTTGAGATGATGGTCAACCTGCTGCAACCACGAGGCACTGCAACAGTGGTCGGCCCACTGGCCTCCTCCACTCATGAGACTCCCTCGCTGAGAGAATCTGGTGAGCAGGATCAGCATCAGGAAAACGAGCCACATGTCCATACAGCCGCAACTGACGCTCAAGGACTATACAGGAAACAAATCTCATCCGAGTCTCTCTCAGCAACCACTCGTTGGACACAAAATCCGACCAGCGATAGCCAAGGATTCTCCGAAGAGACCTGGTACCAAAGGAATTTAGTCTCCATCTCAGATCCTTGGTCAGAGTCCAAGTCTCGCATCTATAGAGCATAACTGGAAGTACCAAAGACCTGAAGACTCGGACTTTCGTCATCCCGCACAGGTACCGCCAACGCCACACCCCATGATCCAGTGAATCCATGACTCCCCAGGCCCGACTCAGACGTCTATTGACCTCTGACTCACAGCCAGCAGAGACATGAATATCACTGCCAAGGTAAGTGAATCTCTCCACGACCTCAACATCCTCACCACAAACAGACACAGACAGGACAGCAGCATCCAAGATGTCACCGAAAGCCTGGATCTTAGTTTTGACCCAAGAAACCCGTAATCCAAGCGGCTCCGACTCCTCATTCAGCACCTCGAGGGCCCCCAAAAGGATGTCTAAAGTCTCCGCAAAGATGACTGCATCATCTGCAAAATCAAGGTCAGATATCTTGACATTCCCAAACGATGCACCGCAGCTTGATCTCTCCGACATCCTCCCTAAAATCCAGTCCATACAAGTGCTGAAAAGTGTGGGGGCAAGTACACACCCCTGATGAACTCCAGTAACAACTGGAAATGAGTCAGAGATGGTACCACCACACTTCACAGCACTCTCAGCACCAGAGTAGAGTTCAGACATCAGATCGATCAGTTTTGGTGGCACCCCACGAAGACCAAGAATCCTCCAGAGGACATCCCGATTCACTGAATCAAATATTTTACAGAGATCAACATAGGCTGCAAGCATCCCCTGCCGAAACTCTCGTCTGCATTCGGTGAGGACACGAAGAGCAAGGATGACGGTCAATCGTTGACCTCTTTGGTGTAAAGCCTGACTGCTCTGGACGCTGGTGTTCAAGCAGATGGTGGCGAACCCTATCAAGAATTATCCGAGCAAAAACGTTGCCCGGCACTGAGAGCAGCGTCACCCCTCGGTAGTTGTTGCAGTCTTGGCGATCACCCTTTCCTTTCCAGAGAGGAACAAAAAGGCCCCTCTTCCAATCAGTTGGGATGATGCCTGTGTTCCAGGCAGAGCACAAAACTGCATGCAACGACACGAGTGCAGCATTTCCACCAGCCTTGAGAAGTTCAGTATGGATGCCACAGATCCCTGGAGCTTTGCCCCATTTCAACTGGTTCACCGCAGCCCGTGTTTCCACAAGCGAAGGTGGACCACAGTTGATTCGAGGGTCAGCAACAGGGATTGTGACACCCTTGATGTCCAACTCGACAGCTGGGGGATCAGCCTGGTACAACCGCTCAAAGTAATCAGCCCAGCGGGCCTTCACTGCAGACTCCTCTGTCAAGAGCCTACCACTCTCTGCTCTAACTGCAGTGCTCCGAGGGATGGGCTTGGATGAACGCAATGCGCGAATACCCCTGTAAGCGGGACGAGAATCACCTGTCCACAGGTGATGCTCTATCTGCTCACAGATTCCTCGCACATAGGCCTCCTTGTCCACCCTCAGTGCACGTACAGTTTTACGCCTCAGCTCCCTGAACAGCTCAGCTCTGCCATTCAGCCTGGCCCTGCGACTCTGGTCAATGGTATCCAGTGTCCCTTGAGAGACAAAATTCTTCTTTGCCCTGCGGTGAGTTCCAAGACATCCACTGGCAACATCAAGGACGGTGGTCTTGAAGGCACTCCACAACTTTTCAGGACCCCCCAAAGCACCCAGACCCCCCAAGTGTCCACTCAGCCTGTTCGTAAACTCCTCAGCTGCTCTCTCATCCTTGAGCTTGCCAACATCCAGCCTAGGCTGGGATGGTACCATTCTCCAGGATTTAAGGTGCAGCTTTAGAGTTGCTACAACAAGCCGGTGGTCAGTATTGAGGAACTGAGCACTCCGGTGGACCCTGCAGTTCTGGATCATCCTCCAACGACCGTCAATGAGGACATGGGGTGAGAGGAACAATCAATCACATTCAAATCTAACAAATCAGATTTTGTCATTTCCTTCAGTTTGACTTTAACTGGATTGTTGAACAGTTTTCACATTCGGATGAATACACGTCATTTACACCAATATACATGATACCGTAAATTCAAATTAACTAACGAGACATGGGTGATGAAGCAAATATATTTAATTAAATATCAGAATCATATTTTACAAATCATAATACATTGGATGAATTAAATGAAATGAACACAATGAAATCATATCACTAATCGAATTTTACATTTTAAACCTGCAGGAATGAAATTATTGAAAGGCAACTAGTAATGCAAAGTCGATATTTCCGTGAGGCTGGTAGGATGGCCAAAAGGTACGCACACTCACTCATCTCTGAGCCGTCTAACCTGGGTGCGAATGTCTGCCCATCTACAACTGGTCATCATGGTGTCTCACAGGCAGAGCGGTGTGCTCCATGCACCTTATTTCCCAACACAAAAGAAAAACTTATCAACTTGTATTTTATAACCTTCAAAGCCATCCCACAACCGAGTTGACTCACTAAGAAAGTGTGTGCAATAGTAAAAGCAAGCTTCGTACACAGTTACATGGTGATCGGATGGAAAATGTGGCCGACGTTCAAAAACAACATCCATTTTCTGCAGGCGTGGGTTGCTGGGTGTTTCACTTCGCAGGAATCATTTCCAGCAAAGTTTGAATACTTTTTGTAAAACACACACAGGCCTTACATTTCTGAGATAAATTATCAATCAATTAATTTGCGGTGCTTGTAAAGGGAGTAATTATAACCCCATATCACCTGGGCAGGTAGTTCACTGTGGTTACTTATGCACCGAAATGATGCACGAAAAGAATCCCAAAAAGTGAAAGCGCCCATGTGCACTCAGATTGTTTTACTTAATCGTGATACCAATAATTATCAATTCGTGATGGTATACTGCACAGCACTATCTCTATCGCAGCGCATTGGTACGTAGCTCGATGGCAGCTGAAGGGTAGCTTGTCGGGTAGCGTCATTCGTTGCCAGGATATGTGTGGTGTCACTGCCCCCCCCCAAACCCCACCGGACCCCGCAGCTAATGATGCAACTTGCAGTGCTGTGCTGCTTACAGAATATTAATAATAATAACAATAATAATAATTTTTAAAAAAAAAATTTGCTCATTTTTACACTTTGGGGCACACACATAGGGTTATGGTTTTTGTTAACTGTAATTATAAAACAAAGTCAGATAGGGTTCTCATATGATTGAATGAATAGATAGTGCAGCAGTTCCTTCATGAACTAAAACTACAAAAAGTCAAATATTGTCTAACACTCTCAAAGAACATTTTGTAATAGCACCTGTGATGAAAGTGAACAATGGACATCGCGTTCTGTTTTTTTATCATTTTTTTTAAACCCATGATATTCAAATTGTCACCAATTAATTAGGAATGTACTTTTGTTTAAAATTACGAATGTTCTTTTACAGCAAAATTAACTTCTTATTTCAGAAGCTGATGGGGGCAAGAGATCTGAGATCACGTGAAAAGATCTTGCACCCTAATGGTTGCCCTCCCGACAGAGCATTGCTCAAACAGCTTTGGAGATTTTCATTGTAATAAGCAAGCTTGAGGTTTTTCTGCTCATTTGTGTTCACCTTGCTTTCAGAACAAGTGTGGTGTCATGTGGGAGTGAAGAACGAGGTGTTGAGTGAGCAAGGTTGAGGTTAATGAGTGAGCGATGATGTACACAGGTATTAATGCTCTTGGTTCGGCTGTTGCCTGCCCACGTGGAAGACAATGATGAATGAGGCCTGCAATAGCTTTCCTGCTGGATCTCTGGACACACACACACACACACACACACACACACACACACACACACACACACACACACACACACACACACACACACACACACAAAGTCGCAATGCATATTGAAGAGCTCTAATCCCGAATGTTTATGTGGTGGTGACATTTAAGCTATCACTTATGAAACATCACCTTCTCCACTCTGGACGTTCCCTGAGTAATGCAGTTTTGAAGATCCCCCTCTTTAGCTCCTCTCCACATCATGTCATAAACTGTCGCTATTTTCTGCTGGATCATTACCTTCGTGGTGTGGGGTAGGCTGTGTTGTCAAACATGTGGGCTTTCTAGCTCCTCTAACATCATTGCCTTGGTTTAGGCCTCAGTAATGTTTTGCCTGATGGCTGCCACTCCTCTTCCCATCTACCCACGTCCATATGAGTGTGATCAGTTGATTATCTCCACTCATGGTGTTGTCACTTGGCAAAGACAAGTAACTGGCCACCTTGCCACCGATTACATTCTCACTGTGCCGCAATGTTATATATTCTTAAATCATAACACGCTTGGCCTGTCTACACCAATCCTTCCCACTTATTGGTTGGACAGTTGCCCTGACGCCACTCACAGTTGTAACTTCAATGCGTATTTAAGATGCTTCACGAAGAATATAATTAATTTACGATGATTTATGAACACAATTAGGCTCTTCATAAAATCAATTATTAAAAAATTATACAGAAAGACAAACGACCGACCATAATAAACCGTGACCCGTCGGACATCCGCTTTCTGTTAAGATTGCGCTTTCCGTGAATGGACTTAATGGCATGAAGAGCTAAATACTCCACTATTTCAATGAGGTGATGAATTAACATGTAATGACAATGTAACCATTTGCCCTTTTGCTTTGAAGAACGGGAATAAAGGGAGAGGGTGTTATGTGGTTAAGGACTTTGGGTGGTGAGGTGGCTTGAAGACAGATTTCAATCTTACAGCTGCCATGTTGGTTTTAACTGCTCTTACAGCACCATGTTGGTTTTAACTGTTCTTACAGCCGCCATGTTGGTTTTAACTGCTCTTACAGCCGCCATGTTGATTTTAACTGCTCTTACAGCCGCCATGTTGGTTTTAACTGCTCTTACAGCCGCCATGTTGGTTTTAACTGCTCTTACAGCCGCCATGTTGATTTTAACTGCTCTTACAGCCGCCATGTTGATTTTAACTGCTCTTACAGCCACCATGTTGGTTTTAACTGTAGTTCCAGCCGCCATGTTGGTTTTAACTGTTCTTACAGCCACCATGTTGGTTTTAACTATTCTTACAGCCGCCATGTTGGTTTTAACTTCTTACAGCCGCCATGTTGGTTTTCACTGTTCTTACAGCCGCCATGTTGGTTTTAACTGTTCTTACAGCCACCATGTTGGTTTTAACTATTCTTACAGCCGCCATGTTGGTTTTAACTTCTTACAGCTGCCATGTTGGTTTTCACTGTTCTTACAGCCGCCATGTTGGTTTTAACTTCTTACAGCTGCCATGTTGGTTTTCACTGTTCTTACAGCCGCCATGTTGGTTTTAACTGCTCTTGCAGCGCCATGTTGGTTTTAACTGCTCTTACAGCCACCATGTTGGTTTTAACTGTTCTTTCAGCCACCATGTTGGTTTTAACTGTTCTTTCAGCCACCATGTTGGTTTTAACTGCTTTTACAGCCGCCATGTTGGTTTTAACTGTTCTTATAGCTGCCATGTTGGTTTTAACTGCTCTTACAGCGCCATGTTGGTTTTAACTGTTCTTACATCACCATGTTGGTTTTAACTGCTCTTAGAGCCACCATGTTGGTTTTAACTGTTCTTACATCACCATGTTGGTTTTAACTGCTCTTACAGCCGCCATGTTGGTTTTAACTGTTCTTATAGGCGCCATGTTGGTTTTAACTGCTCTTGCAGCGCCATGTTGGTTTTAACTGTTCTTATAGCCGCCATGTTGGTTTTAACTGCTCTTACAGCGCCATGTTGGTTTTAACTGTTCTTACAGCCGCCATGTTGGTTTTAACTGTTCTTATAGCCGCCATGTTGGTTTTAACTGCTCTTACAGCGCCATGTTGGTTATAACTGCTCTTACAGCCACCATGTTGGTTTTAACTGCTCTTACAGCCGCCATGTTAATTTTACCTGTTCTTACAGCTGCCATGTTGGTTATTGTACTGTACTGAAGTGGGAGATGCTTAGCAGGCAGACACGAGGGGAAGGACAGTCGAGCCGAGCTGTGTTGTACAAATGCGAGCGCGGGCGTACTCTGCCCGGCGGCTCCTCTTTATTCCGTATTCGGCACACTCACGAGCCGGGCGACTCCAGTATTACTACGACGCCTCAGACGGTGCGCACACCCTATATCCCTTGCAGATACGATAACCACCACGACCACTCCTCCAATCATCACGCCCATCATGCATCATCATCATGCCCCTCCCCGTGGGCCCGCAGACTACACCACACTCCTCCCTCCTAAAAGTATGATTATTAAATGACCACCAATATAAGAAGCATTATAAGGACTTCGGTATAACAATCATGAAAATAAAATGAAAAATAGCGAAGTATAATAGCACACCACATCATATAATGTGTCGATGCGAGCGAGTGGAGCAGCAAAATGAAAAGCACAGCAGCACTACGCAGCAAAAACGCCCCCAGGCAGCCCATGCTGACATGTCCCCCCCCCGAGGTCGTTACGACCTTTCGAGCCAACCTCCCCCGGCACCATCAAACGCCTCCTGCCCACTCCCCCCAGGCAGACCCGACGTAGATAAACATTCCGAGGCCGGAAGCCCGCCGTCTGGAAGCCGTGGCGCCAGCCTTGATCGACCTTGGCCGGGGGCGCTGAACAGCGCCGCTGGCTGTACGCATTTAATGCTCCACAACAACTCACGCACCACAATCAGTTGAGACGCCAACGCCCGTCCAAACGGCCTTGAGTGAACACAAAGAGCTGCGCTCGCAACCAGAGGTGGGGGTAACGCCGACCAGGGCACCAATCTTGGTCCTGAGTCGACCTCCGAGACCCACACGGCCGCTAGACAGGAGCAACTCCACTTAAACCACACTGCAATCATAGGCTCGTTATAAATCACTACGAACATTATTCGAAGTATTGCAAACTCATTTTTCCGTACAGCGCGCTTTTTTGATAAAATCCCAGCACATGACAAAGCAATTACCTGCGGCCTGGGGCAACTGGAGGCCAATAAACCTTCTTTATTCGCCCCCACATCACATTGATCATAACACCAACTCCATTGACTGATCCCCGCCAAATCCACTTTCACATGAGAACTGCTGGCATTTATTTCAACAACGTTAAACTGCATCACTAGAGCAAGGAAAAACATATATGCCCTGAACAACAACCCACAACCCACATCACGAGTCCGTTTCTTGGTTGCCGACTTGATGTTGCGACTCGCGACTCCCTCTAACGCCACGGGCTCACCGCCACCTGTTGAAGCTGCCTGAACAACACCGATGCGCATTGCCTCACGAACCCTGCCGAAGCGCGGGAACTCATCGCGAACGAAGCGCGGGAACTCATCGCGAGAGCTGATATGGCTCTCGCCGCTCCTGGAGCGCACATCACCGCCGCAGGCAGCAACGAACGGTGGCTCCCGCTGCATCGACGTGGCCCCCGCCGCCAGAGCCTCGCCCTCGGTACTCGACGAAGGTCTCGAAGAGAGCACTGGCACATCTGGAGGCACGAACCGGAACCCGTTCCGACCCAAAAGGGTCCGGCTTGCCGGGTCCGGCTCCTGCTCCGGCTCGCCGGCATCGTCATGCCCCGGCTGCAGGCTGATCACCAGGTCACTGGGGTCCCGCTGCGGTGCCCCTTCGCTCCCGGTGCGACCGTGCTGCGGTGCCCCTTCGCTCCCGGTGCGACCGTGCTGCGGTGCGCGCCCTCGTCCCGCACCGCTAGGCGCGCGAGCACCCTGCGGCACTTGAGCCATCGCGCGGACTCCGGGCTGCACGACCTGCGGCACTTGCGCGGTCACCGCGTGGCCTTCGGGATTAGCCGCCATGCTCCAGCTGGAGCTACTCATTACGTCTTGGCCAGCAATGGCGCGGACATCCGTGAATGTCTGCTCGACAGATGAAGCAGTCGCGACCGCCGAGTCGAATGTGATGTCGGTCAACCGTAGGATGGCTGCTCGCAGACCAGAAATAAAACGATCTCTGAACCGTGCCGGACGCTCCTCCGACGTGAATTCGCACGGCACAGCCGAATGCGATGCGCGGCCAGCACGAGTGGACTCAATTCGACACCCGATCCGTGCCTCGCTCACTTCCCCCCCCCCCTGCCACTGATCTTGTCATCTCCGGATCAATTGCAAGCAGGTTTCGACCCGGGACGGAAGGATCGCCTCGTACACCGCCATCTATGACCGTAACAATGGGCGATGACCCTCGGCCCACACACCGTAGACGACCTCGAGAGCTCAGACCGCCGTCCGAGTGATTGCATTGCCACGCTCGCCCACGACCCGCGCCGCAGACCGTGCGCATGGCCGTGCGTGCCTGGCCCATCGCGATGACCCCTAGACCATCTGCTGTGCCCCGACCATCGAGACCTCGGACATTCTCGAGAGCTTGCGCGACGTCCAACGCCGCGTTCGAGCCGAAACGCATGTCCTCGACAAAACGAACAGGAAAATGAACCAAACGAACGAACGTTGCCCACTCGACGTGGCCGAAGTCGATTCCGACGAAGGCGGGCACGCGTACGTTTGCCGTGCACCGACTCTCTGCCATGTTCGCACCGGCGAGACCTTTGGCTCCGTAGCTTGGAACCGCACGGGTCATTTGCCGCCCTTACACACGCCGATTCGAAGACCCTCGTTCGCCAACTGTACTGTACTGAAGTGGGAGATGCTTAGCAGGCAGACACGAGGGGAAGGACAGTCGAGCCGAGCTGTGTTGTACAAATGCGAGCGCGGGCGTACTCTGCCCGGCGGCTCCCCTTTATTCCGTATTCGGCACACCTACGAGCCGGGCGACTCCAGTATTACTACGACGCCTCAGACGGCGCGCACACCCTATATCCCTTGCAGATACGATAACCACCACGACCACTCCTCCAATCATCACGCCCATCATGCATCATCATCATGCCCCTCCCCGTGGGCCCGCAGACTACACCACAGTTATAACTGCTCTAACAGCCGCCATGTTGGTTTTAACTGCTCTTACAGCCACCATGTTGGTTTTAACTGCTCTTACAGCCGCCATGTTGGTTTTAACTGCTCTCACAGACGCCATGTTGGTTTTGACTGTTCTTACAGCCGTCATGTTGGTTTTGACTGTTCCTACAGCCGCCATGTTGGTTTTAACTGTTCTTACAGCCGCCATGTTGGTTTTAAGTTCTCTTACAGCCACCATGTTGGTTATTACTGCTCTTATAGCCACCATGTTGGTTTTAACTGTTCTTACAGCCGCCATGTTGGTTTTAACTGCCCTTACAGCCGCCATGTTGCTTTTAACTGTTCTTACAGCCGCCATGTTGGTTATTACTGCTCTTATAGCCGCCATGTTGGTTTTAACTGTTCTTACAGCCGCCATGTTGGTTTTAACTGTTCTTACAGCCACCATGTTGGTTTTAACTGCTCTTACTGCCGCCATGTTGGTTTTAACATCTCTTACAGCCGCCATGTTGGTTTTAACTGTTCTTACAGCCGCCATGTTGGTTTTAACTGTTCTTACAGCCGCCATGTTGGTTTTAACATCTCTTACAGCCGCCATGTTGGTTTTAACTGTTCTTACAGCCGCCATGTTGGTTTTAACTGCTCTTACAGCCGCCATGTTGGTTTTAACTGTTCTTACAGCCGCCATGTTTGTTTTAACTGCTCTTACAGCCGCCATATTTGTTTTAACTGCTCCTACTGCCACCATGTTGGTTTTAACTGTTCTTACAGCCACCATGTTGGTTTTAACTGCTCCTACCGCCACCATGTTGGTTTTAACTGCTCTTACAGCCACCATGTTGGTTTTAACTGTTCTTATAGTCACCATATTGGTTTTAACTGCTCTTACAGCCACCATGTTGGTTTTAACTGCTCTTACAGCCACCATGTTGGTTTTAACTGTTCTTACAGCCACCATGTTAGTTTTAACTGCTCTTACAGCCGCCATGTTGGTTTTAACTGCTCTTATAGCCACCAAGTTGGTTTTAACTGCTCTTACAGCCGCCATGTTGGTTTTAACTGCTCTTACAGCCGCCATGTTGGTTATTACTGCTCTTGCAGCTGCCATGTTGGTTATTATTGCTCTTGCAGCCGCCATGTTGGTTTTAACTGCTGTTATAGCCACCATGTTGGTTTTAACTGCTCTTATAGCCACCAAGTTGGTTTTAACTGCTCTTACAGCCGCCATGTTGGTTTTAACTGCTCTTACAGCCGCCATGTTGGTTATTACTGCTCTTGCAGCTGCCATGTTGGTTATTATTGCTCTTGCAGCCGCCATGTTGGTTTTAACTGCTCTTATAGCCACCATGTTGGTTTTAACTGCTCTTATAGCCACCATGTTGGTTTTAACTGCTCTTACAGCCGCCATGTTGGTTATTACTGCTCTTACAGCCACCATGTTGGTTTTAACTGCTCTTACAGCCGCCATGTTGGTTATTACTGCTCTTGCAGCCGCCATGTTGGTTATTAGTGCTATGTGAAGGCAAAGATGCCTCAAGCTGTCATATTCACAATAGCTATTCATTCCCTCTATGTGGTCCCTTCATTGTAAAATTGCCAAAGCGACAGTTAAAAAGGATTTTGAGCCGATCAGTGTTACGGCCTTGTGAATATCAGCGATATTCACAATATCCTGAAGGAGATCTCGTCGTAAAGCCACAACTGTTCAAGTGCAGATACTGCAAATAAGATTGCTCAATCTTCGTATAAGAAGACACCAAAGCCAGTTGTGTGTTTGAAACTTGCTTCATCGGTAGCAAGAAACCCCAAGAACTTGTGTTGGCCTTATGGTGCAAATCATTTGGCTCACCAGTGCCGTTACAAGCGGTACACATGTAACGGATGTGGCAAGATCAGGCATCTTCAAAATATGTGTTCCCAATCCAGCAGTGGTGATAGTACTGGCACCACCCACCATGTGGTTCATGGCGAGCATGTTGCTGGAGCTGATGAATCATCACTGCATGATGAGGAGTATAAGTTGTACACAATCCATAGCAGCACCATACCGATAACTGTTGATCTTCAGCTGAATAGCAAGCAGGTGTCAATGGACGTGGATACAGGGATGAGTCAGTCAATTATAAGCCAGGAGGCATTTGACAAACTGTGGGACTGTGAAGCTGTGAAGCCCAAATGAAGTCCACTGAAGGCCAAACTTCATACGTACACCAAGGAAATTGTTCCGGTGATTGGCAGCAAAAATGTCAGTGTGTGTTATGATGGTGTGGCTTATGAACTGCCTATGTGAGTTGTACTAGTCAATGACCCTACATTACTCGTTCAGAACAGGCTTGAGAGCATAAAGATGAACTGTCATGAGATCAAAAAGCTCTCTTCAGTGGAGGCTTCCAGTTATGCTCAAATGCTGGATAAGTTTCCATCTCTGTTTGAGCCAGGAATTGGTTCCTTAATGCGGATGAAAGTTAATATTCACCTGGATTCAGAAGCAAAGCCCATCCACTGTAAAGCTAGGTCTGTTCCCTACTTGATGAGGGAAAAGATTGAGTGTGAACTTGAGAGACTTCAGAGTGAGAGGGTCATCTCTCCTGTTGAGTTCAATGAAATGTGCCAGTCCAATTGTTCCTGTCCTGAAAGGTGATTGAGCAGTGAGAGTCTGCGGAGACTACAGCGTGACTATAAATCACCACTCCATGCAGGATCAGCATCCACTACCAAAAGCGGATGACCTGTTTTCAACATTAGCTGGTGGAAAGTCATTCACCAAGTTGGATCTGACGTCTGCCTACATGATACAAGAGCTGGATGAGGAGTCAAGCAAACTCACGTGCATCAACACTCACAAGGGGCTGTTCATCTACAATCGTTGTCCTTTTGGAATACGTTCAGCAGCTGCCCTCTTTCAGAGAAACATGGAGAGTCCATTGAAATCTGTGCCAAAAACCGTCATGTTCCAGGATGACATCTTGATCATGGGCTGCAACACTGCAGAACACCTGAGTAACCTGGAGGAAGTCCTGCGTCCTTTGGACAAAGGAGGACTCAGACTGAAACGTGAGAAATGTGTGTTTATGGTGCCCAAAGTTGTATTCCGAGGCAGAAGAGCCACTGCCGCTGGGATCGTGCCGTGTGATTCCAAAGTCGAAACAATCAAGAACACACCCAAACCAGAAAATGTGTCACCATTGCGTTCCTTTTTGGGTTTGTTCAACCATTTTGGCACTTTCTTGCCATGGGTGAGCACAGTGCAAGAACCCCTGCATCATTTACTTCGGAAAGGGAAAACTTGGGTTTGGGGCAAGGCCCAGGATGATGCCTTCAAGGAAGCTAAAGGTCTATTGTGTTCTAGCAAGTTGCTTGTTCATTATGATCCATGTGAGCATCTTGTATTGTCATGTGATGCCAGTGCCTGTGGGGAAGGCTGTGTGTTACAACAAGCCAATGAGTCGGGCAAGTTACTGTACAACCTGCTGCGTATGCTTCCAGAGGCTTGACGAAAGCTGAAAGAGCGTATGGTATGGTTGATGAAGAAGAATTAGGCTGTGTGTTTGGGGTAACCAAGATGCATCAGTACTTGTTTGATCATAAATTTGAGCTTGAAACTGATCACAAACCGCTCACTTTCTTGTTATCAGAGAACAAGGGAATCAACACCAATGTATCATCACGTGTTCAGCAGTGGGCCTTGACACTGTCTGGTTACAATTATACTATTCGTTACAGGCCTGGCACTGGGAATTGTGCTGATGCATGGAGTCGATTGCCCGTACGTATCACTGATTGTAACAATACCCCTCAACCTGCTGACCTTGTATTAGCTATGAATGTGTTTGAGAGTGACAATTCTCCAGTCACTGCTGCTCAAGTGAGGTTGTGGTCAAACAGAGATCCTGTGTTGTTTGTAGTTCAGCGTTATGTTATGATTGGTGATTGGTCCCACATACCAGACTCAGAAGAGTACAAACCAGATTTACGTCATAGAGTTGAGTTATCTGTTCAGTCGGAATGCTTACTTTGGGGCCGACGTGTCATCATGCCAAAGCAGGGAAGAGAGAAGTTGGTTTCTGAACTGCATAGTACCTACCCTGGTATTGTTACGATGAAAGCTACCGCAAGGTCTCATGTTTGGTGGCCTGGTATTGATTCTGAACTTGAATCTTGTGTTCATTGTTGTGATACGTGTCTGAAGCTCAGTAAGTCACCAGCAGAATCACCGCTGAGTCTTTGGTCGTGGCCTTCCAATCCTTGGTCCAGGATTCGTGTTGACTTTGCAGGTTCGTTCTTTGGGAAAATGTTCCTTGTTGTCTTTGATGCACTTTCCAAGTGGATTGAGTGCTCTGTCATGTCTACCAGCACTTCTGCCACCACCATTGAGAATGTCCCTGTCATGTTCCCAACTCACTGTCTACCTGATGTGTTGGTAAACGATAATGGTTCGTGCTTTACATGTCAGGAATTTCAAGAATTCATGAGGTTAAATGGTATCAAACATGTCCGTTGTGCTCCGTGTAAACCCGCTTGTCATGGTCAGGCAGAGCGTGCTGTACAGATTATCAAGCAAGGGTTAAGGTGTGCTACTCAAGGTTCGCTTCAAACGCGTTTGTGACTCGTGTTGCTAGGTTACAGATCCAGACCACACACACCGTAACCGGAGTGCCTCCAGTTGAATTGCTTATGGAGCGAGAACTCAAAACCACACTTTCTCTTGTTTATCCTGACATCGGTGAAACTGTTGATAACAAGCGTCAGAGTCAGAAATACGATCATGATCGCACGGCTGCATTGCGTGACTTTGCTGTAAACAATCCTGTTGATGTACTGAACCACGGCCTTGGAGCAAAAGGGCTGCCAGGTGTTGTTCTAAGCAAGGAAGGAACTCGTGTTTTTTGTGTCGAGCTGAAAGATGGGCGAACAGTGAGGAAACATGTGGATCAGATCAAGCTGCGTTATATTGAGTTGGAGGATGATGAACATTCTACGATTCATCCAGTTATTGTTCTGTTGTACGAGAATGCATCTGTTGTGTCCAAGCCTGCATCTGAAGGTGTCAGTGATGTGTCTCCACCCGGAGTTTCTGTACCTCTACCCACTGCCAGTCCGGTGTGTTCATCCATGTCACCTCAATCTGTACCTGTAACGTCTCCTTTGCGTAGGTCCTCCCATGTATCTAAACATCCAGACTGGTTGTATTTGTAATTAAAGGGGGACATGTTTTGATGTATCGCCCTTCCTCGGGTTTGACGTGAGTGCTCTGTGTGCATGCGCGACACACGGGACTAGCAATGGAGTTGAGTGCTGTGAATAAAACTTTCGTGAAGTTGAGTGCATTGTGGTCGGTCTGATTGTTTGTACTTCATGACATCACACCCGTGTCGTTTGAAACTTATCCAATGCCATTACTTACTTTTGACCTTGAGATGCAGGGCAGGGGTCTCATTGACCCGGCAAGGTTGTTGTTCGCCCGTATAACTATGTTGGAAGATAATTATTCCACCGCCATGTATAAATGTGCTTCTGCATTGTATTACCTCCACCACCGAAGGTGAAGGAGGTTATGTTTTCATCCCTCTCTGTCTGTGTCTGTCTGTCTGTCTGTCTGTCTGTCTTTGTGTGCAGGATATCTCAAAAAGTTGTGGACAAGTACAGATTAAATTTTGTGGACAGGTTCGGTGTGTGACATGGATGAACTGATTAGATTTTGGTGATGATCCGGATCCGGATCCGACTCCCATCATTTTTTAACTGATTCTCCACCATTGAGAGGTGGAGCCCAAAATGATACATAGCACTATATCTCAAAAACTGTGGACGGATTCGGACAAAACTTGGTGGACACGTTGGGTGTGTGACAAGGACGAATTGATTCAATTCTGGTGGAGTATCTGAATCCGGATCTGGAAACGACAATTATTTAATTTTTTAAGTGATTCTTCACCATCGATAGTGCCAAAAACGGTGTATATAGAATGATATTTCAAAAATGTATTGTGCCCGATATGTTCTCGTGGATCAGGCATTATGGGGCGGAGGTATGCGCTCTACCGAGTACTCTTCTCGTTTCCTCCCGTGAGATTTTCCTGTTCGAATCGACCGATCGCATCGACTTCTCTTTGGTAGTTTTAGCAACTTTGAGAGTGGAGTTCTGCTTCGATACCTTTGGTAAAGGTAAGCTTATTCTTTTTATTCTCATGATTTTACGAGTTTCACGAGCTTTGCAAGTTTATGGGTCTTACTGTTCATCTTATCGGTTTCCCAGACCCGACACTTGGAAAGGTGTAAAGTTTGTTGACAAAGTAGGGGAGATATCTTCCAAATAAAAGTATCAATTCATCACTTTTTTGAGAAAATATTCATCCAAGAGCGTTGACTTTCATTACAAAAGAATAAAATAAAAACAGCAAAACCATTTTTAAAAATTTACACTTAATTTTGCCGGTTCTCCTGGACCCCAGGACTGGAACAGTATAAGCAGTAAAGTTTTTGACACAATGACGCCGACATATGCGGGTTAACAGTGTGTGTGTGTGTGTGTGTGTGTGTGTGTGTGTGTGTGTGTGTGTGTGTGTGTGTGTGTGTGTGTGTGTGTGTGTGTGTGTGTGTGTGTGTGTGTGTGTGTGTAAATATATGCATCAGGAAGAAGTTAATTGTTTTTGGGTCGTTGATCGTCACAACTTATTTCCACATATCTCGTAGGATTGTGAGATGGACAGGCGACCGTGATGGGTGGAGAGGGGGTTTGAAGGTTTGAAGTTAATGGCATGAAGACCTAAATATTCCACTATTTCAATGAGGCAATTAATCTATCTAATGAGACACTTGTTTGTCCGTCAGTCTGTGTGCAACATTCCATATCACCCATTGGTTGGGCAGCTGGCCTGACTCCAACCACAATTCTAATCTGAGAAATCATACGGCTGCCATGTTGGTGCTTGCTCCTTTGCGAAGTCAGACATCTTCGGAACTGTCATATCCACAACCTCCATGTCCTCTGTAATTTTCCTTTCAGTGCAAAACATCCAAAGTACAGTTAAAAGGATGTTGAGCCGATAGGCGTCATGGGCCTTGTGAGGATATGCCTCAGTTATCGAAGTAGCGGTCTTTGCATGTTGATGCAATGCAAGCATTCATATTTAACATGGCAGGGCTTTTTAGGTTGCACCTTCACTCTACTAATGACCAAAGAGTGGTCGGTATTGCAATCTGCACTTTGGGTAGGTGCATGTGTAGATAACACTGGGGTAGGTCACCTCTTTTGGTGATAACCAGGTGAAGTCGATGCCAATGCTCAGATCCTGGGTGACGTCATGATGCCTTGTGCCAAAGTTCACCCTGGATGAATGTGTTCGGAATGAAGAGCTCACTTTGGGAACGAAGGAATGAATGGCTGCTATTGGCAGTAGCCATTCCCCATGATATTAGCTACATAAATTATCATAGAATTCTCCAAGGCATCCACAAATCTGGTCGTGAAGTAGGACTTAAAACAATGCTGGATCTACCATTGGATAACTGCAATGAATGAACTGCCTTCCGGTGTGCTGTCACATGATTTGCGTTCAACTAAGATGTGATCTGTTTTCAGGATTGTCGTATTGTCGACATGCAACATGTTCAATATTTATGTGAGGCCGAGTCAATTTATGTTAGAGTGTAAGCCATCTTCGATTTGTTTCCAACATGTGATTATATCAAGCAATAATGCCAAGTGATATTCATTGACCCTTTGTCCATGCTGAATCCTTCTCTTTATCTTTGCTTTCTCTGACACCTAACTTTGTCAACAATTCTAGCAATATATAACATTGCTGTTTTTGCTGAGAGCCTTGGAATTATTTGCTTTCTTTGCTGTTCTTTGCTTCAACCATCAACTCATTTCTTTGCTGTTGAATTTGCTGCTATATTGCATTTTCAAACATTGCCACCTGTTGCTGGACATACTGAAAGATCATGCGATTCAATTTTATTTTCTGTTACTTGATTCCATTTTCTTGGTCAAGTCTTTCTTGTTCTGAAGTTGTGTGTAGTATGTTCTCGCATATGTATGTATATATATATATATATATATATATATATATATATATATATATATATATATATATATATATATATATATATATATATATATATATATATATATATATATATATATATATATATATATATACACTGGTGTATATATTTTTCATCATGCTGCTTTTTCAGGCTGAGGTTTTTCATTTACAGACATTTGGATCTCCCCATGAGTGCACATGTGTGGGCATCTTCAGTCTGTGTACACCTCGAGTCAAACTGATTTTGAAATGATCTCCCTGGATTTGGTGCCATTTCGGCTCTTGATGATCCCTGTTTGTGGTGTCAGGTATACTGTAATATGCAGGCCAGGTTGTTTTTGGTTTCGTGAGGTTTATTGTAAACACTGAATCTTTCAAATCCATCTTGTTGACCTATCCCAATGCTGGCTTCTTCGTGTTTGGATTACCCACCATCCAAATGCTACCTCTCTCAGATTGTCTTGTCATTTTCAATTCAAACACATTTTTAATGATCATGTCATGCTGCAATGCATGGTTTTCAAACCAATAATACAGAATAGTCTCATTGTCCCTGTTCTTCGAACCATTTATCTTTTGTATGCATTTTATCAGGAATACATCATTATTAAGGTACCAAGCCTTAAGCCCTATTGATGTTGTTGTGTTTTTTCTATACGAGCAGGGATACCCACCTTTGCCTGGTCTATTTTCTTTAGGGGCCGAAAATACCTACCGAAACCCACAAAAAATGGGGTTTGGGATCATTTAACATTACCTTTCACAAAGCTACAAAGGCTTCGGCACGATTGAGCGATTAATTGAAAAAATAATCTATCTTCTCTTTTTTTTAATTTTAAATTTTTTTTGCCTAAAACACTCCCCGGCGCTCAACCTCGAGCGTCTGGAAGTTTGACGAGGATCGTTCAGCCATACCTGAGAAAAATGGCGATACACAAAATCGGCGCTCTTATCGTATAGATTATTATTTGTCTGTCCCCCCACAGCGGGAGAGGGGGTTTTGCAATCACTTGTGTCTGTGTGTCTGGTTTTTTTTGTTTGTTTTGTTTTTAACCATTTGGTTGCCATTATGGGCTGTAACTTTTTAGATCCTCCTGGAGGATCTCTAATCTTACTCACGTTGTTGTTCTTCATCTTCTTCTTGTGGAATTTTTTGTTTCACAGCCTACAGTTTTCATCGAAACTTCCTGAAACTTGGCATATACATGTAAAAATTCCCTGCGCAGACAGTAACGATCTCCGATTTTGAAAATTCCTCCTAGAAAAAAAGTTATGATGTCAAAATATCTCCGCTAATGGAAATCGCCTAAAAAAATTATCTCCGAAACTAGGCAGGCTTTTTAAATTCTGTTTGCGGGAATCGAACAGGGTATTAGCAGAGATGAATTACCGCACATATGATACATCACTATGACGTCATATCAATTATTATGACGTCATTCCTATTTTTTGACATTTTTTGTTTCACAACCCAGAGTTTTCATCGGATCTTCGTGAAACTTGCCATGTATATGCAGAAAGCCCATGCGCGGGCAGTAACCAACTCCGGTTTTGGAAATTCTTCCGAGAAAAAAAGTTGACGTCATAATATCGCCGCTAATGGAAATCGCCTATACCATTATCTCCGAAACTAGGCAAACTGTTTTAATTTTGTTTGCGGGAATCAATCCGGGCATTAGCACAGATAATTTATCGCAAACCTGATACATCACAATGATGTCATATTCGTTTTTATGACGTCATCATTAAGAGGTTGAGGATCTTAGCTCATTTCAGCTTGTTTTTTTTACCAGTTGAGCTTTTGACGTCAATTTTTCAACAAAGCTTTATTATGAGAAAAAAGAGAAGACAACTTAAGAATTTGGTCAAAAGGTCAAAGATATAATTTAGCATACGGAAGAAGAAGTCTGTATACAAAGTGGACAGGCTTTGCGTTTTCAGATACTTTCAAATTGTATATTATTACCAGCAGTACCACCCGTTGCTTCGCTGATGGGAATACCAAAGGGGAGAGAAAATGAAGGGGGAGGGGGGGAGAGAGAGATGAGAGTGAGGAGGTTGAGGGAGGAGGGGGGTGAGGAGGGAGGAAGAGTGAGGAGGGGTGGGGGAAGGGAAGGCAGCATGAGGTGAGAGGAAGGGAAGGCAGACGTGTGGTGGAGCGTTAATTCCAATTCATACCGTCTCATAATAATGATTCTGTATGGAATAACAGTGAAGATGGAAACAAAGTAATGTCTGAAATCCATTTTCTGCTGGTCATACTACAACCACTGCCCGGACACGTCTGAAGACAAATACCGTCCGGAGACGAATACCGTCCGGAGACGAACACCGTCCAGAAACAAACATGGCAACATATGAAGACAATCACTGTCTGGATATAAACATCACCTGGATACGTCTGGAGACAAATACCACCTGGACATAATCACTGCCCCGACACGTCTGGAGACAGGGAGACAAAGAGACAGAGAGACAGGGGTGTGGGAGGGTGCTGCACTGTATTAGGAGGGGGCAGAGTGAGGAATGCGACAGACAGACAGAAAGACAGAGACAGAAGATGACTATCTTATGCTTTCTGAACGGGATAAGATACGGGATGAAACTTTGCCACCACGATGCAAATAACAGGCATGGCATGTCCACCCACCTGCGGAGAGTCCTCTTTAGATCCAAATCTACCCATATGTACCACATCCGTGTGTGCTCTATATGTACCTCTACCTTGTATAGCAACTGCCGACTGTACATCCCGATCGGGACACAAACTGGAGGGTGCTCGGTAAGTGGCTTAAGCACTCAAGCAAGCACTCCAACAGAATGCCAGGCTTGGCAAGTAATTACTTATTGCTGTCGATAAACCCATGCATCCGGAAACTCTCAGGCAATGTCGAAATTGGACAAATGAACACTCTTTTATCATCAGAACTGCTGTTAAGTTCAACTCTGGAGCTTAAATTTTTAATTCGACTTAGTTTAAGATGATTTGAGGTGATAGCACGTGTGGAAATGAAATAAGGCCACAAACGCTGGCATTTCTCAGTGTTTATAAGCATTGCAATGTATACAGCGATTCATAGGTACCGATATTATGAGTGAGGAGAGTGAAAAAAAAACAAAAAACTTTATCATTAAAAAACTCATTGCAGCCTGTTCCCAAGTCAAGTCATGGTTGAGCAGGCCAAAAAAACATGGTGGCTTCAGCCCCCAGCGAGGTAATACACAAATTGCCTAAAGACTCCATTGAAAGTAAGGTGGCTGAGGGTGCATCTGATAAAGGATATAAATAAATAATTCTGTTAATTATCTTCAAAAGGGGTGTTTTAATTAACCCAAACACCCAGTTTTCACTCATGCACTCGCTTGGAGTTCCCTTAATATGCAGGCAAAGTTTCAGAGAGCAAGGTTTCATGGTTTTGGAGTTATGGAGGAGACACACATGTTGACATTTATTAGTATAGATTGTCAACTATATAAAAGCAAACGAGGCGTTTGTCTGTTTGTTACTTGCAAAATCGAAGATTTTTCAAGTATATTGGTCAGTCGATTTTGTTTGTCTGTCTGTCTGTCTGTTTGTCAATCAGCTACAGGTCACAATTCTCAACCAATCGTCATGAAACTTACCAAGTAGTAGAGGTAGTCTCAACTGAGAAGCCTGTTGATTTTGAGGTCACAGTCAATAGTCATCTTGGGGTCATATTTCTAAAATTGTCATTGTTCATCCGATTGACTTGAAAGTTGCACAAGATTTGCATATTCTGTCACTGAAATGGAAAACCAACTATTCAAGGTCATAATATTAAAGGTCAACTCAAGGGGAAACATCTAAAATCATCAATATTCAACTGAAAAATCGTCGATTTACATCCTATTAACTTGAAATTTGAGCAGGATTTGCAAAGTCCATCACTGAATTTGGAAACTATTTTTGAGGTAAAAGATCAATTCAAGGTCAAACTTCTAAAATCATCAAATTTAATCCAAAAAATCGCCAATTTTCATCCGATTAACATGAACATTTAGCAACAATTGCATCGTCCATCACCGAATTTAGAAACCAACTGTTTTCTTTTTTTTTTTTTAGGTCAAAGGTGAACTCAAGGTCAAACCTCTAAAATCATCAATTTCAATCTGAAAAATTGTCATTTTTAAATTTGATGAAATGGACAATTTGATGTATCCATGGCAACCTTTGGAGAGGGGGGGTGGATTTTGCAAGTATCTTGCTCTGCACGATCTCTTTTTCTTGTTTGTTTTTGTTTGTGACCTTACTCCTCTCCACAAAACTTAAAAGGATCATTTTTTTTTTAACCACATTGCACCTAAATAGGAGTTTTAAAAAGTCATTTTCTCACAATTCATAACTTATAAACCGGATTTCAACTCAGATACCAATATAATTGGTGAGATGGTGAGCTACGATCATCACATATGGTATCAGATGTGGAAAAATAACTATCAATCGATCGATAAGATCAGCGAAGGAGTCACGTGACCTCTCAAATGCACTAATAGCTAATTATTCAAAAATGGAAAATAGTACAAACACAACCTGGACATAGATTTAAAGGAAATTTTACTGCTCATATAACGAGATAATTTTCATGGGCAAAAGAACAGTTTGTAGAAAAAGGTTACTACCTTCGACAACTTCTCCAAATATGCACACTGCGGATATTTTAAAACAAGCGATTTTGATCAGTTTCCTTATATAGTTGAGAGTACATTCCAATTGTCTGGAAACAAAATATATTTTGAACATTTAAGTCTCAATGATGAAGGGTGATCTGGACAATTGGTATAACGTTTTTAATTAAGGCCGTTATAAGTTCCCGTAGGCTGTAGTTTGAAAATTACAAGTCGTACAGATTAAACATTCATTAGATTAAAGCCAGAACAGCCACGCATTCAATTATCCGAGTTAGAGGGGTGAAAAACTGAGTTTTGGAGTCGTTACAGCATGTGTGAGGCAGTGGCTTACATCTGTCTTCATGTTTTTCACTTGGTCAACTATATGAACTTCAACTTCATGTTTTCTTCAACGATATGTCAGCTGCTCTAGAGTTGGAATACCAAACAATTTATATTGTTGTGGTTGACGAAATTCGCAAACCACCATTCAGGTCCCTTAGGTGAGATATCTCTGTAAGTATATGTGTAGTTAGGCCCAAACCCGTTGTCTAGAGGGAATAAATGTCATTCACTCGGGCTGCGACTCTTCAGGATAGCCGTTTTTCTTTTACTATCTTTATTTTGGACCAGCCGCCATTATTACCACCACCAACCACGTCTCAACAGCCATCACACAACAACCACCAACCACAACGCCGCTTCACAACAACAACCACCAACCACAACGCCGCTTCACAACAACAACCACCAACCACAACGCCGCTTCACAACAACAACCACCAACCACAACGCCGCTTCACAACAACAACCACCAACCACAACGCCGCTTCACCACAACCGCCACGATCTTTACCGTCACAACTCGCCACCGTCACATCGCCACCATTCTCGCGCCACTTGTGGGCACCGATACTGGACTCGTGTAGGGTGCGCACCGAGCAGCGTGTTCAGAGACATCACAGACTTTCCGAAGAAAAACGGATCAAAAACGACTCACGCCCACTTCTGTTCCGTCCTATCGGCGAGCTGGGGCGATTTGGCCCTGCCTCCAGGGCGTTGGAGTGAGGACGCTATATGCAAATTCATGGATCAAAAAGCATTCACGCCCACTTTTCCTCGGTCCAATGGGGAGCCAGTTAGAGAGGTGAAGGGTCGGAGGCAAAGGGTCAAGGGTGAAAGAGCGAAGCCACGGGGCTTATATAAACGGCTGCGTTCGTCAGTAAAGGAAGTTGTGTGGAGTTCAAGAGAGTCGTCGGTGGAGCTGGAAAGAAGTGGGAGAAGTCAAGAGTGAAGAGTTGGGACGAGCCAAGAGAGGGGACGGAGAGGGCGAGTAGACGGAGCTGTGGAGAGGTGACGGCGGTGAAGGCGGACGAGGGGGTGCTCGCGTCGGTGCCGGGAGCTGCAGAGGGAGAGGCCAGCAACGCGATCGAGGTCGAGGAGGAGACGCTCGCCGCGGGACCCGAGACAGGGTGATATCCTCCTTCCCCCGAGCATCAGCAACCCCCTCCTGTTTCCCCCCGCGCTGAGATAGTGCGACAAAGGGGGCCCCTTTCCCACCCCCTACCAGACACTGTCCGCGAGGCCCGTGGAGTTGAGGCACCACCGCCACTTCGCGTCTCATCATCAGACGGGTAGGCCCGACACGGTCTCGGCCCCAGGCCCGCCTACCCCCCTCATCCTGGAGGGTGGTTCTCTTTTCTTTTGCTTTGGGAATATGTGTTGTCGGCGCCGTCTGTGAAGTAAAATTGTATAAGTGTTGCCGTGTGCCCGGTAGTCAGTTAGATCTGCATTGTTGCATTTGCTTTTTGTGTACTATTGCATTGTCTTCTTCTTTTACATGTGCTTTTGGTGGAATTGTATATGTGTGCTTTCCGTTCATCGCGAAATAAATGTGCTTATTGTTGAACTGTTTTTCCGCTTCGCTTCGTCTTTTCTTTCATTGAATCTCCATCTTGCTTCACGTAAAGGGTTGGTCGTGGGCTAAAACGCCCGATAATTAATCGAACCGTCGAGGCCGACGAATAACACCGCTCGGTTATCCCGATAGTACGGAAAGGGTCGCTTAAAGTGGCCCGTGTCCGAAGTCGACCTGCGGCGAGGTGCGATTGCCCGGTCTACCCTCCGTGTGGGTACTTAGGTAGGTCGAATTTGGCGAGCAACCCTATCCCACGCGGGGGCCGATTGGCATGATCGCGGTGAGACCGAAAGGTCCACCCGTGACTAGTTCCCGGCGTTAGTCCGAGAGGGTCACGACTGGATTGTCCGTCCGGTGGGCGACGTGCCACAATTCCAGTTACGTGGCCGTCCGCACGCCGGCGGGCGCAAATCCGCAACAATATGTTGTGGCCCTTGATCTAAAAACAATCAATATTGTTTACCAAAGAGCATTACAATAAAATTGTGATCGTTGTGAAACCCCCAGGTGAAGAACGTCCATGACACGTAGAGTTCCATAGTCAGTTATATCGTTAATATGTGTGCCCAGACAGGTCCCCACCTGTTGTGTAGAGGGGAGCAGGACAAATGCATTGTGTGGGTTTAAATAGGTCTTCTTCCTATTATATATACCGCTTCTGTTCTTACTTTATTCACCTGTCGAATCCACGGCTCACATCAGGTGGTTGCCATTTCATACACCACACAGTACAATTTGGTTCCTTCTCTTTCCAAAATTACAATTGATCATTCATCAAGTACATATTTGGTTTCCCTTTATTTATTTTATTAACTCTCTCATACAGCACCATGTACAACCACATTTCAGATGACGGAAGAGATAACAACCCCTTAAGGAGGAAGTCGAGTCGACTCGGTGGGGGGGGGGGGGGAAGACTCGGTCTCAACGATGATTGACAGCAAACGAGACATTGGCTGGTGAGCACACCAATGAGGATGCATTGTCGTGTGTCAAAGGGAAAGCCACGACCTTTGTGCTAGGCAAAGTAGCGCTGGGTAGGCGGTGTTGTGACCAGGCATGCACGAGGCAAAGGCACGAGAGCAACAGAGCCACGAGGTCCCTAGCATGGGAAGATAGCTCCACCACTGACGCACACTATCTGTCTCTTGCTGTCTTTTCTGAACCCCTATTCATCTACCTCGACTCAGAAGAGCATAAGAGTCATCAAGAGCATAAGCGTTGGAAGAGTCATCAACAATGGACCTCTTGACCAACCTGGGGAGGTTTACATTCACACCCTCATGCTTCCTCAAATGCTTGCATTACACATGCTGCTTTCACTTGCATTTCACTTCTTCTTCCTCATTTTCTTCTTGTTTTGGGACTGGCGCACGTTCAAGGTGAGTGAAAGGCCAAATTGCGCAATTGATCCGAGCAGCAGTTCCGACTGCTAAAAAAAAACAAAAAAAAAACTTTAATTTGTCCAATTTGCACATTCTTTGACACCCCTTCCTCTCCTGACCTCTGGAGAGTTGTATGGTGATGAAGGGGTTTGGTTAGCCAGCATGGGGGGGGGGCAGTGTGAGGGCAGTGGAGGGAAAGGCAGCGTAAGGGCAAGGGAAGGAAGCGTAAGGGCAAGGGAAGGAAGTGTGAGGGCAAGGGAAGGAAGTGTGAGGGCAAGGGAAGGAAGCGTGAGGGAAAGGGAAGGAAGTGTGAGGGCAAGGGAAGGAAACATGAGGGCATGGGAAGGAAGCGTAAGGGCAAGGGAAGGAAGCGTGAGATGAGGGGGATGGAAGGCAGTGTAAAGTGAGGGTAAGCACCAATACCAGGGCATTACCAGGATGATAAAACATTCCCAAACAGCAACGTTTTCTTTTTAAACACCGTGCGCTATATAAAACCAGGCTGGAGCATTTAAAAAATAAAACCCTTGCTATCTACCTTGCAAAATCTTTCCTTTGGTGCCACAGCATGTCCCCACTCCCCATGAGGCTTCGGCACTGCAGCACGTCTGCAGTCTACATGCAGAAGCACATGATTTGCAAGACGGCCGCATAACCTCCTCCACAGCGTCATGGGCCCGGGTGCGAGTTCGAGTTCAGGTCACGCATTCGTGAAACCTGTGCACCGCACACATGTAACCAAGTATGCAAGCACACACACAGTCCATGGAGAGTCATTTGCACCCATTTGTACCACATCCGTGTGTGCTGTCTCTTTTTTCAGCAACTACCGACTATTAATATATTGCAGCAACGATTAGTATATTTGTATTAATATTTTGTCATGAAAGCAGATCACACAAAATGGTAAAAAGTAAACTGTATACTTAATTGCCGAAAAAAGGACTTCTGTGGACTGTGTCACCACGGCTTGCAAGAGCAGGTTATCGAGCACGACTTTGCGCTCAATTAAGTTACACTTTCTGCACATTCCTTAATATTTACTTCACTGAATATAATCATCCGAATAAGAGAAAAAAAAAGTTTAATGCTTTTCTTCAATAAATAAACTTGGTTAAAAAAAATTACTAATTTGTTGCTATTTTCAGATTTCACTCCAAATTTCAACACTTATTTAGACCATGATATCCGATTCTCAAATCAGATGTAATATTTCGATGATATAGTTGAATTAGTCTGTGAGAGTAAATGGTGTTTCCAAATCAAAGCATGTTTGAATAGGCCAAACAAAATGGCGAAATAAGACCCCAGCAAGCTGATAGAAGGCCAAGGATGAGGGCCTTGTGAAAAGATAATGAAATAATTCCATTAATTATCTTCAAAAGGGGTGTTTAAATGAACCCAAACACCCAATTTTCATTCATGTTGTTAGTTCCCTTTGGAGTTCCCTTTGTATGCATGCACAGTATCAGGCTGGTTTCAGAGTTACAGAGGAGACACACACACATGCACACACTCACATTTATTAGTAATAGATGCTGGGGGATATAATTGTTAAGTACGAGGTCCGTCTAAAAAGTAACGGGACTGACTTCACAGAAATTTTATTCCAAAAAATATATTGAAATCACAGCTTGTCCCCTTCAAAAAAGTTTCCCTCCAGTCTCACACACTTGTCCATCCTCTTCTTCCATGCTTCAATGCACCCCTGGAAGGCTTCTTCTGGAATCCTCCGGAGCTCCGTCGTCACGGCCCTTTTGATGGCCTCCACATCAAGAAATCGGGTCCCCTTGATCACCCCCTTGAGTTCACGACTCAGGGTGCGATGACTCAGACTAGACAACGTGTTCAGCACGACCTGTAAAAAATCACACAATGAGCGCAGTCAACCATCACCAATTGTATATATTACTGGAATGTTGCGAAAGACTGTGATGCAACCCGTTCATTCAAGTTGTGTAAGTGGAGCACATAGCAGGCTCAGTCCCGTTACTTTTTAGACAGACCTCGTATGTGCATCGTGGTATAACCTGTAGTAAAGGTTCTCGACATGTAGAGTAGGGAAACAATGTTTACATGTGGGATTAGAATAGGTGGGAATGTGTAGGTGCCATGAGGAGCTGACCGAAGGTTGACCTGCCAGACTTCAGAGAAAGGACGGTGCAGTGTTGCGGGATGTGATAGAGGTTAAAAGGGGTAACGTGGTATCGTTATTTCATTATTAAATGCTCAGCATCAGAGTATGGTATTCGTGCACAAGGATCACAATGTGTTGAGGTATTTCCAGATAGATTTAATTGTGATCCTTCCATCCTCTGTTATCTCTTTGTTAAATGTTTCTTTTGAAGTCATACATCTTGAGGCTGTTAAGCCAGCAATTAGCATCACCGCAGAAGATGGAAAAACCGTTCCGGCTCATGAATTTTGCTCTTGTTCACGTGGCTTCGTTTGTCATGCGCTGGAACCATTATCTAACTTTGGAGTGAAAAGAGCTTTCGATGGGCAGATGATAAAGAGCTGGAGAATGCCCGCAGACATGGCTGACACCTCCCCAGTAAAATCATGCACCACCTTTACATGAAGCACCACAGATTGGCAGGCCTCAGGCCTTTCTTAGGCCTGGGTGTTTGTCCATGTCCCATTGCAATTGGAATGATACCAGGTATATAACCATGATGTATGATATATGCACATAAGCCGTTCCCATGGCTTCGCTTCATGTATGCACATCGGGTTATTTGTAATATGAAATAGGCAAAGCCTAGAAACAAACAAAACAGGGTTTTGGTGGAGAGTTTCTTCTTCTTCATTTTGGTTCCGGTATCGGCTGGAGTGTGTGTTAAACACAAACAAAATTTTTATCTCCTGAACATTCATTTGGACCTTTAAGGGACATGCATTGCAAAGCAAATCTTGCTCTTGTTAAATCTGATTACTTCCATTAACTGGTGTCGGCTGATTCATGCGTCATCATTTGGCTGTGAACGCCAGCGTGGTTAAAAAGCACGACCGCAGGAGATTAGGGTCATGATCTCACAGGAGGCTTTATAAAATCACTGCCGGATCATCTAAGCCACTGCTCTGACTCTCATCCTGTTTATAGGATGACCCGGATGAAGTGTCAGATTCTAGTTAGAGCTATCTGTAAACTGAAAACCGAAGTGGAGATCTCTTTGGATTTCCTTGCGGACGGCGTATGGTCTCTTTTGACGATCCGTCGCTAAATCAGTGATTGTGCAGATGGAGGATTTTACCTCGAGTCCACCCGGTGGTGTACCGTAACATTAGTTCTTCAGGATTGGTATTGGGGCACTGGTCCAAATCTGGTGATCGTCGCAATATCATGTATTTAGAAGTTTATTTTAAACTTACCCTGTGCATTCACAAGCTCCAGATATGACCTTTCCTCACTGCTATTAAGCACCCAAACCAAATTCAGTGTCTCTCTGGAACATCAGGGAAGTTTTCCTGGTACATCCTGCTCCCACGTAAATGCAGGGTGTCCACAAATGGATGGTGAGATTTCATGACATTGCCATTGAGTCACGACTATAATACCCAGCTTTATACTCATGTCGACTTATTTATACACTCATATATTTTTCTTAACAGTAGTGTTTTGTGTTGCACGGTTGTGTTGTAATGAGTACCGATCAAGAAAAGTGAACGTGAAGAAATTGAATATCGATTATGATGTGTGCCACGCTGTGCCACGCTGTTCATGCTGCACACATTGAAGTTGTGCACTACCATTTCAAAAACTTTTTTTGAAATGTATAAAACTGCAATGTACAAAAAATGTTTTGAGTTGGTTAAACAAATATACAAGTGCAATGCACAGTGAGTATGTTTTAAATATTTTCATTTAATCGATCCACTTGTAAAATCCCACTATTCATGAATGTCCACCCGGGAGAGCTGGCACAAGATGAGTATTTTCACATCGTGAAAATGTCCTCTGTGAAATAATTGGTTGGCATTACTTTGGTAATGATGCACGGCATCATCTTCCCAATTTCAGATGTCCATTAAATAAATCATCAAGCCTTCCATGTCTACATGCGGCGGCGCTCCTGCAAGGTTTAAAGTCCACTCACCAGCATGGATGATTGGGGGTTTGGTTAGAATGTGCCTGTGTATGATCTTTCGGCCCTTGCACTGGCCCACATCATTGGGAGGTTTTGCAATACAGGCAGCTGCAAGATCTCTGCCCTTTTGGTTAGCTGAGAAAGTTCTCCAACACTTTTGTTGTGCATTTGAGAAATATCATTTGAGATAACAGTCTTTGTCTCCCATGCACAATATATAGAAGCATGCCCCGATCGACATTGCTGCTAAAGAGTTCTGCTCATGCATGCCAAGTCCTGTATTCCATATAATACTTCTATTCCACCTACACACACACACACACACACACACACACACACACACACACACACACACACACACACACACACACATATATATATATATATATATATATATATATGTATATATATATATATATATATATATATATATATATATATATATATATATATATATGTCATGGAGAATATATAAATGAAGTCATATTTTAATGAAGGTAGTTTGTTCTTGCTAGACATCTTGGAATTAGTTGCTATCACTTACTTATTGACTGCACTTGTGCTGGTAAAATTAAGTAATGTTCACTCCGAGTTTGGTTCAGCATGATTCAAACCGGATGCAGCGTTTCAATTGGTGTGCCATTTTAACAAAATTGAGTGGGCTTAACCACACCTGATTGATGTTTCCCCCCCCCCCCAAACCCTTGTAAGAATAGCATTGCCTTGTGGGATTCCTGTCATACAGATGGGATGCTAAGCCAGTTTCTCGTCTAAAATATTGGCGATTATAAGTCCAACAATCCAAGTGAAAATTCATCACACAATGGTTCAGGCCCAAGTCACGGCTTGGATACGTATTCAATTCATTGAGCCAATTGTGAGTTAACAGACACATTGAGAATGAATGGTCAAATAAAATTTGGGCCATTTACACTATATTTGCTATTTTGTGGTAACTGTTTTGATCTTTAGGCCATGGAATATTGAGCTATGTGCCGGATGGAGTAAAGGGTTATTTATGGGGTGCTCCGATTTACAATGCCATAATGTGGAGATGACTGTGCCAACTAGGCACTGAGCCACGATACAGATCAAACAACCCTCTACATCTGTCCCAGCAGATGCTGGGGCTTGTGTTCCAAGGCAGAAAAGTCCACCTCCTGATTTACCACTAATCTTCCAAGGTTTTTAACACAAGGGATGGCAGAGTTTGGTTCACCTTTGGAAGTGCTGCAGGAATATCACTTGGCTGGAGTTAATGTTCGGGTTAATCTTAGGACAATCATGTGTACACGTCTTATTCAAAACTTGGTTTGGTTTAATTTCTACATTTATGTTTTGATTAAAGGGATTTTCTGTAAAAAAAAAAAAAATATATATATATATATATATATATATATATATATATATATATATATAAATAATAATACATGATTACGTGGATGCAAGGATGGCGAGAACTGCAGTTTCTGCTGCTGACAGAGCTCGAGAAAACTCTAACATTTCACATCACATGCATATCCAAGTATCGATCCATGTTGTACTCTAATCTTGGACTGCTTATTGATTACTTCGATAACTATTGTACTGCAAAAATGCAAAATAGTCATGCTTATAATGTATTGCTAAAGGTGTGTGTGTGTGTGTGTGTGTGTGTGTGTGTGTGTGTGTGTGTGTGTGTGTGTGTGTGTGTGTGTGTGTGTGTGTGTGTGTGTGTGTGTGTGTGTCGTTGGTTGTGATCTCCTTATGCTGGTTTAATAAGGTAGAATGGAGTCCTCCCAGGGCTTGAAGTATCTACCTCCGTTTCGGTAAGAGATCATGATTGATGGACCACGATGTGATGTTTGCTTGTTCTCAAAGTTTTCTTATGAAGGTTATTTTCAGGATCGTTACTGATCCCCAGGCAGATTCCAACTGTCATCGAATAATATTGCCAGGGATTGTTTTTAAGACCTTCGTAAGGATGTTCTTTATCACCTAAGTTGTTCCAATGATCACCGTTACAATCTCGGCGCTCTTCAGCTTCCGAAATCTTTCCCATCATTTTCAAGATCCTGGTATTTGGTAGTTTCTTGATTTCTGCATTGTTTAGGCCAAATTGCTGGGTACTGACATCTCAATTAGCAATGCCTTCTTTTATATTTTTTGTTCACATTCAATGGGATCATCAAGTCACGTGTGAGCATTACTTTGTTATTTTCAGTGATCACTTTTGGTTCATGTTTCCATGAGTTTTCTGGGACTCTGATATTGAAATGGTTGCAGATGTGCCAGTGGAGCACTCAACAAACTCTGTTGTGCCTTTGTGTATACGGCTGTTCTGAGATGAGATTTTTTTAACATCCCGAGAGGAGGTGACTCGTGCTTTCTGTTTCTACCTTGCAGAACCGACACCTGTCCGATTGGCTCAGTTCTGGCATTTTCTTTCAGCCATTTGCCGAGTGTCCCTGGTCTTCGGCCTTTATAATAGTAATTTCTTCAAAATTGCAGTTGAGCTGACCTCTCCTTAGCCATTCCAAAGAGCCTTGTTTGTTCACGCCCGATCTGTCCAACAATTTTTTCTCTTTTTTTTTTTTTTTTTACATCTTACTGCTCTTTTATCGTTATTCCACTTGTTGGTTTTATCTGTTGATATTTTGCTTTCTGGTTTTCTTTTGTCATTTTTGCAATCGAGGCTGTATTCATTGCCGTTTCAGTTTTATGTTGGCATCTCCCATTAGCACCTGTCTTTTCAAATGTTTTACGAGGTGGGTTAGGGATACGTATTCAGTCAGTCATACAGTAGTCATTCTGTGCACGTGGTTGAGTTCCATCAGGCCGCTATCTCGTTTTTAACTTGACAGGTACATTCTCAGGTTGCACTGATGTTTTTTTTTTGCAGAACATTTTGTAGACAGTGAAGCGTTTCCTTGTTCTGATATCAATTTTGTTGATTTCCATTTGTGGCCAGTTTATTATTCCACAACTGCATTGAAATACTGGTATTGCGAGTTTGTTTACAGCTTTGCTTTTGTTCCTTGGAGAAAGGTGTGTTTTCAAGATTAGCCTCGTTCTACAAAGATATTATTTGGTATTTATTTTGCGCATTTGTTTGTGACATATTTGGTGGCCCTCTTCTACCCCAAGGCGTTTGTATGATGCTTCGTTTTCTTGGTACCGTATTGGTATGTTTGGGTCTTTTTATGTTGTACCTCGACTGTATGTTGGTTTACCTTGTACGAATGTGCACTTGGCATATATATCGAGGCCAAATTCCATTTGAATGTTGCCAGACTACTGTTTCAGTTATTACCTCTGCCACCGAAGGTGGACGGAGGTTATGTCCCCCCCCCCCTTGTCTGTCTGTCTGTCTGTTTGCCTGTGTTAGGAGGATATCTCAAAAGTTATGGACGGATTTGGACGAAATTTTTTGGATAGGTTCGGTGTTTAACGGTAACAAATTTATGCATAACAAACGATAACAAAGTCCAGATGCAGATCCAGCCTATCGGTGGGATGCAAAATGTAAACTGATCAGCCCAACGGAGGTTTGTGCTCGACCGAATGCCATTCCTGTTTCGGTTGTTTTGACAATTTTTCGTCATGTAAATTATTTATGTTTGTCTATTTAGCTATCCGTGTGTATTGCTTATGCTCCATCTCACTTCTTCTTTATGCAAATTAGTGTCATGGTTTTCCTGATAGTGAAATTTGACTTACATTTCAAAACTTCGACATTTTAATATTATGAACATTTTCAAAATTTTTCACATTATAAGAATAAATCAGTGTATGAAAAACTAGAAAGAGCTATCAGAGACTACATTGATAATTAAGGTAACACCGGTCAACAAGTGAATTATGAGACAAAAGATTGCTCACTCCTTTGGTGTCATTTCCCTGTCTCTGTTTCTGTGACGACTGAGGCGAGTGATCTCACCATGAAGGACACATTCTACGCCACGCTCGAGTCTGTGGTTGATCAGTGCCCCAGGCGAGATACTTTTCCCATCTTGGGCGATTTCAATGCATCGACTGAAACTGATAGGGATGGTTATGAGACGTGTGATGGTCCCCATGGGTCTGGAACTATGAACCAGAATAGCACTAAGTTCCTTGACTTTCAAGAAGTCATGGACTTAAGGAGGCTGGTCCATGGTTTCAGCGCCCACAAGCTCATCGCTGGACTTGGTATTCCAACGCTGGTGGTGTGGCAAAGGAGATTGACCATGTCCTCGTTGATGGTCGCTGGAGAATTATCCAGAACTGCAGGGTGTACTGGAGTGCTCAGTTCCTCAATACTGACCAGAGGCATGTTGTAGCAACTCTGAAGTTGCAGCTGATATCCAGGAGAATGGTACCATCCCAGCCTAGGCTGGATGTTGTCAAGCTCAAGGATGAGAGGGTAGCTGAGGATTTTCCAAACAGGCTGAGTGGAGATTTGGGGGGTCGGGGTGCTTTCAGGGATCCTGAAGAGTTGTGGAGTGCCTTCAAGACCACCGTCCTTGATGTTGCCAGGAGAGGCCTTGGAACTCACCAAACAGCAAATAAGAATTTTTGTCTCTCAAGGGACACTAGATACCATTGACCAGAGTCGCAGGGTCAGGCTGAATGGCAGAGCTGAGCTGCTCAGGGAGCTGAGACATAAAACTGTACATGCACTAAGGGTGGACAAGGAGGCCTATGTGCGAGGAATCTGTGAGGGGGTAGAGCATCACCTGTAGTCAGGTGAATCTCATCCTGCTCACAGGGGAATTCGCACATTGCGTTCATCCAATCCCATCCCTCGGTGTACTGCAGTTCGAGTAGCGGGTGGAAGGCTCTTGACAGAGGAGTCCGAAGTGAAGGCCCGCTGGGCTGGTTACTTTGAGCGGTTGTACCAGGCTGGTCCACCAGCTGTCAAGTTGGACATCAGGGGTGTTACAATCCCGATTGCTGACCCTCCAATCAATTGTGGTTCACCTTCGTTTGTGGAAACACTGGCTGCGATGAACCGGTTGAAATGGAGTAAAGCTTGTGGGATCCGTGGCATCCATGCTGAACTTCTCAAGGCTGGTGGAAATGCTGCACTCGTGTCGTTGCATGCAGTTCTGTGCTCTGCCTGGGACACAGGTATCATCCCAACTGACTGGAAGAGGGGCCTTGTTGTCCCCCTCTGGAAAGGGAAGGGTGATCGCCACGACTCAGATAATTCTTGAAAGTGTTCACCACCATCTGCTTGAGCATTAGCATCCAGAGCAGTCAGGCTTTACACCAAAGAGGTCAACAATTGCCGTATCCTTGTTCTTCCGGTCCTCACCAAACGCAGTCATGAGTTTCAGCAGGGGCTGCTTGCAGCCTATGTTCATCTTGGTAAAGCGTTTGATTTAGTGAATTGGGATGCCCTTTGGAGCATTCTTGGTCTTCCTAGGGTGCCACGAAAGCTAACCAATTTGATGTCTGAACTATACTCTTGTACTGAGAGTGCTGTGAGATGTGGTGGTACCATCTCTGATTTATTTTCAGTTGTTACTGGAGTTTGGCAGGAGTGTGTACTAGCCTCCACACTTTTCAGCACTTGTATGGACTGGATTCTGGGGAAGATGTCAGAGAGATCAAGCTGTGGTGCATTGTTTGGGAATGTCAAGATCTCTGACTTTGATTTTGCAGATGATACAGTCATCTTTGCAGAGACTCCAGATATCCTTTTTTGGGGCCCTCTGGGTGCGGAATGAGGGGTCGTAGCTGTTGGGATTAGGGGTTTCCTGGGTGAAAACTAAGATCCAGGCTTTCAATGACATCTTGGATACTGCTGTCCTGTCTGTATCTGTTTGTGGCGAGGATGTTGTGGTCACAGAGAGATTTACTTACCTTGGCAGTGATATTCATGTCTCTGCTGGCTGTGAGCCAGAGGTCAACAGTTGTCTGGGTTGGGCCTGGGGAGTCATGTATTCGCTAGATCATGGGGTGTGGTGCTGCCGGTACCTGTGAGTTCAGACTTGAACTCTGACCAGGGATCTGAGACGGAGACTTAATTCCTTTGGAACCTGGTCTCTTCGGAGAATCCTTGGCGATGGCCGCTCGGACTTTGTGTCCAATGAGCGGTTGATGAGAGAGACTCAAATGAGATTTGCTACCTGCATTGACCATGAGCATCAGCTGCAGCTGTATGGACATGTGGCTCATTTTCCTTACGCTGATCCTGCTCACCAGATTCTCTCAGCGAGGGAGCCTCATGAGTGGAGGAGGACAATGGGCTGACCACGTGCCTCGAGGTTGCAGCAGGTTGATCAGCATCTCAAGAAGATGGGGATGGGCCAGGCATCTGCCTGAGGGATCGCCATACGAAGGCCCCTGGAGTACCGTCAGAAAGTGGACGCAGCGACGCGCTTATCTGGCGCATGCTGTCATACCTGATCTGACCTGACCTACATTGGAGTAATCAGAAGGAACCCCAACAAGCATAAAGAAAAGAAGAAGTCATCAGGAGTCACCCAGATAGGATTCGCATTTCAGCTGTTACTCCTCTCTCCTCAAAACCATCCAGGCACAGCCAAGTGTGCTTTATTGGAAAAACAAAAAAACAAAAAAAGAACGCAGATCAAAAACATAACTCTGGCTGCCAGACCATTTGTTCGATCAAGTTGAACTTTAAACATGTTTTCCCCCATCAATACGAGATCATAATTGTGAAGTTTCACATTGATTGATTAAGCAGTTCCAGAGAAAACATTTAATATTTTTCTTCAATCCAATATGGCTGCCAAACAATGTGACCTCTGAATTATTCCACAACAAACTTGTACACACAGGCTTGGGGAACATTTCTGTGACGTATCCCCTTGATCTGACCAGCTGTTCTGGGGAAGAAGATTAAAAAAAAATTGGTTTTGGGTAAATCCAAGATGGCTGCCAAACCATGTGACCTATGATGTCGTATGTGTGAACCTTTTGTTCCTCATGGATAGGCGGTCATATGTGTAAAGTCTCACCTCGATCTGTTCACGCACTTCAGAGAAGATTTTTGAAGATTTTTTTTTTTGAAAAACAATATGGCTGCCAAATCACGTGACTGATGATGTCATCATTTTTTTTTCTTCTGTGGACCATTTTATCCCCGGATGACCCTCAAAAACTTTCATCCTGATCAGATGTAGCGTTCTACATATATGCAATGATGACATCATAATGAAGGCACCTATGATATTATAAAAAAACATCACACTTATTCCGCATGAGGAGTACTTGCCACGTGCCAAGTTTAAATTTTTTCCTCGGTGCGGTTTCAGAGATAGAGGTCCAAATCTTTTCCGTTTTTCCAACACGGCCGCCACACCTCGTGAGCTTTGACGTCATAATTATCATGAAATCATTCTCCATGAGTAGTCGTACCGATGGTGAAAATTTCCTCTTTAATCTTCCAAGCGGTTGCGGAGAAAAACACAAAAGTTCTGTGCGGACAAACACAAACAAACGGACACAAATACAATACCCCTCTCCTTCGGCGAAAAATTTCTTGAATTGCCCCAAAATATTTATTGAATTACAGCCATATCTTCCCTGTGAAATTGCTCTGAAACACTCGTGATGCTTTAAGGGAAAAATATGTTTAAGACTCAAAAGAAATCTATATGTTGTTTTGTGAGGAGTGATTTGGCTGATTTGACAATGATGCCCAACTTTCTCTCGAACCCAATTACGGTGTGGAGAAGGCTCGTGCATTTCCTAAATTTTCATGTTCCTCTATCTTCATTATACTCCCATGATTGACCGGTAGCCAACATTGCACACTTTTAATAAGGCATCACTTAAAGGCTTGCACCTTAACAATACCCTCCTCAACTCGTTGCTTTAATAATAGATTGTTTACAGTGAACAACTTGCTGAATTAATCATAACCATCATGTATTTTCCTCACCTGCCACAAAGATGTCCATCCGCTCTTCCACTCGTCTATCTTTGTCTGCCGTCTCATTTTGAATTGTTTTGCACTTTCATGGTTAAGGTTAATTTATGAGCAAACACATATAAAACGTAATAACATATCATCAGCAAAATAATTTCAATATGAACTTCCCCATCATAATACTCAATACAGTATAACCTGTAAATGATGGACGTGAGTTGAGAGCTGTTGCGATCCAGTATTTAGAGATGAAAAGGTAAAAGCATAGCCAACCATAAATTGCACTAATTACTGTTCCACCAAATTTGCAACAAACAGGAGGGAACAAACCTAGTCTCGGATGGCATTTCATTTGTGGGCTTACAGACTTCCTTAGCCTTTTTTGTCTTCGCCCTGGAACTTTGATTGGATTTTATCCTCTTCGCGACTGTCTTCTGGTCACATGCCGGAGCAGTGCGTGAAAGGAGGATTCAACCATAAGCACACCAGGATTGTTGATCATCTGCTCAATAACTATCTCCTCCTCGTGTTGCTGTGCAACCAAGGTGTTGGTCGTGTGAAGTGGAGAAACATTAATCATTTGGCACGGCAACTTCAACACTCTTCCGCATGGTGCAATTGATTCCGTATTCACATCCATTATATTTTTGGCTTGCGAGGATCTTTCCCGATCCTGTGTGCTGTGCCTGCTGGCTTTCCTGATACTTTGTGAAATAAGAATCCTGTTCGTTCACTGGGGACTTCTACATGCAGAAAGCCAATACACCATGGATTTTTGCCTTCATTTGTCCTCATGCCACCGAACATTACAGATATGCACAGTCTTGCATGCTTCAAATGAGGATCCACTATTCCCAAAAAAATCTTAAAGAATAGTTCCTTCATTTGTGGTGAGCATTGTAGTCAATTGGATACCCCTATGGCCTGGCTCCAGCACTCGGGTTCATGACTCTCCATGATGACATCAGTGGGTAGTTGATCAGCCTCTGCAGGAAAGTGCTGGATCTTGCTTGCTGCCATAATTCCCAGTGTCTCGGATGGAACACAGTGGATTAAGTGGTATGTGCTGCTGGAATTGAGGTAATGTACTAGCGATGTGAACTCACCATTGGTTTCTGTATAATTATGTGGTTTTGTGTGATAGTGTGGACATAGTAACTTATGGCAGGGTTATGGAACTCCTGATTTGAAGTGTGCACCATTGGAGTCTCCTGCAATGAAGCTGATTCTGTAGGCCTATCACTTCATCACCGTCGACGGGTCAATTTTGCTTGGGAAAAGCACATTTCAAAGTTGGCCTCCAAAGCCAGCTGCCGATTGGGTATACTCTATCGTAAAAAGTCCTTCCTTGGCACACTTGAACTCCTATCTACCTACAAGGCCTTCATCCACAGCTTGATGGAGCGCAGCAAATCCCCTTTGGGCTGGCTCCCCTGCCTCACATCTTGTTCAGCTTGACGACATGGAACCAAAGGCCTTCAAGATCATTGGAATCTCCTGCGCTGAAGATGAGTCTGTGGGTCTATCACTTCAGCATCAAAGACAGGTTGGTGGTCTCTCTGTCTTCTTCAGCCTCATTTCTAGTCTTGCACACTCTGCTCTTTCCATGCTTTGTTTCCCCCAAGTTTCTGCAGGGCTCACATGGTCCACCATCAACCCCCTTCTGGTGAAAATACCTAAATCCAGGATCACTGCTCACCTCCACTCATTTGTTCTTCTTTTTCATGCCTGTGGAACCAACTTCCACCTCCTTTTCAATTTAATTCTTCCCTCCAGGTCTTCATGACAGCTCTTCACCACCATCTCAGATCGTCGCCAATCAAAAACCATGATCCGTTCAGTGTACTCGCTCTTCCACGAGCCTCGACCATGGATATAAAAAAATTAGGCAAACAGAAATCTGTTCAGCCTCGTGGAGGTATATGCGCTCCACCGAGTGCCCTTCCAGTTTCATTTTGTTATTTCGACTTGCTGTTTTGATCTTGGATGTTATGGTGTTTATGTATTTGATCAACACATGTATGGGTGATTGGGGAGCGATTCATTGTGAAGCAGTGCTCCAAATTGATCTCTTATATAAATGGTGCTCTGATCATTGGAAAAGTGACACTTATTAAGGAAGGCAGCCGAATATTCAGGCTTGTTTGTACAGGCCATTGAAATGTTGTGCTTTTATCCACTTGGTTTTGACAGCTCTCATTATACATCCTTATACTGTATATTGAAAAAATGCATGAGCATCTCTTGAACTTTTATCCTGTTCTGAGAACATCTTGAATACCCAAAGGCTATTCAGGTACAAGGACGAGTGAAAGGATTCCAACCGACAAACCATTAAAAGAAATCATCCAAACAAAATGTGAAGATGTTTCAGACTAATTGCCACAAGGTGAAGATGTTTTGGACCTATTTCCATCTCTCAAGATATCTCATGCATTTGCTTACAGTGTTGTATCCTGCCTTGCTCTCCAGACTTTCAGCCTGTTGAATTCATGGCCACCTCATCTCATGGCTTTGTTGACTCCCTCCATTATCAGAGTCATCAAGTGGCTTTCAATGGGACCCTCTCCTCTCATCTCTCCCCGTCAAGGCTGGAGTGCCCCAAGGTGGCATTGTCCTGAGCCCGTTCGTGTTCATCATCTTGATCAACGATCTTTCTGATTTTCTGAAAATGACTTCTTATCTTTTGACTGACAACTGCATCCTCTGCCACGTCCTTCATCCTCCAGAAATCCAGACAGAAGCCCTCTCTGCAGATATGGATGAATTAGGAGCTGGTCCAACGCTTAAAATATGACTTAAATGCTGATTAATCTCACACTCTCACTCTGTCTCTGTCTCTCCAGAAGAACCACCTGGCAAATCCTTCCTTCTACTTCCTTGATAAACTTCTTGAAGGGGTTAAGTCCTTCAAACCTTTGGGCCTCACCATCAACCACAATCTCTGGGGTAACCTAAATATCAGAGTTGGCCTTCAAAGTCAGCAGCTGACTGGGCATCCACCGTGACATATCCTTTCTTGCCAAATCCAAACTTTGGACAACTTATAAGGTCTTCTTCACACCTTGATGGTGTACTTCCATTTGGACTGGTGCCTACACCTTTCCCATTTTGATACCCAAGAGACTTGAGTTCTCAAAATAATTGAAATCTCCAAATGTGAAGCTGTGGCTGGCAGGTTAGCATAGATATATACATACTTGCTTCTGAGCTGTCGAGCCTGAGCTCAAATCTTGGCCCAGCCATAAACTGTCGGCCTGGTGTTTTGCAGTCGGGGCAATTCATTGATGTGTTTGGCATCCATTAGATACACCTTGGACTGGGTGATCTGTCTGCCGGCATTAGTTGGTGGACTTTAAAGATCCCAGTGTCCTTTGCTAAGAATTGGCAAGCTATCGCCTGCACCTGGCCAAATTCCATATTCCTGCCCTAACCTAGAGAGGGAATTGCATCAGTGGCACAGCCACGCCCTCAGCCAATGATGCTACCCTGCCACTGTGCCCTCCTTTCGCAAAAAAAAAATGGAAGAATCATAGATAGAAACTGGTGTCCATGCACCATCCCAATTTGGAACCATCCCTCCCCCTCCACTAATCCTCTCTTCCCTCCCTTCCACACTTTTTTCCTTCCTGTGGAATCCACACCAATAGGAAAAACCACGAGGAATAATACAAGTACACAAATAATGTCTGACAATGTATTGCAGTAAATGGTTTACTTTCCATTGAGATGTCAATTCTGGGTTTAATTATTGACTTGACTATAAACTGTTGCAACAGTACTTTACAGGTATGGCGGTTGCATCAAAAAGTGCGCTGACTGTCAGATGGATGTAAAGCTGGTGACATGAGTATTGGCATGGACTGTTGGCAGACATGAAATACCATATGGTGTGTTGACCAAAGGAAGACGAGTTCCCTGGTTAAATTCCCAATTCCTTCACTAGTCACTGGATAGTGGTAATTACCACTCGTGAAATTGTGGTGTGAGTATCCACTTCGAGTGTGGTAGGTCTGTGTCTTAATTCTGACCTTGTCAGAGTCAAAGTAAAGATTTTAAAAATGGTACATGCTGCTTCCTCGCTTAATGCTCAGCATTTGCAGGATAGAGTCCAGGTAAACCCCTCACATTTGGATCCATTGGTGGTGGGGGAAGGAGTTTGGGGAGTGGAGGAGATTTCTCCTCAAAGTGCCGTGCTTATTACAAAGATAAAAGTGACGCTACTCGATGACATCACCGTCTCCCACAATACTCTGGGAAGTTACTTTCCCGAGGGTCTGTGGCTTTATTGGTTGCCTCGTTTTCAGCTCACCTGGACTTCAGTCAGGTGAACTTATGCGATTGAGCAGTGTCTGCAGGTATTAATCAGTCATTGAGTCTGTAAACACTTTAGTCATTATCGCTTGAACCAAACACTCAATTTCGAAGAAACTTGACCACAACCTTCATCACCCTTGAAGTACCAAAGCGTATCGACCAAATCAAAATCTGCGCTCATTAAAAAGGTCTACAGGGAAGGGGGTGGAGGTAGAGCGACCCTCAGAAATCAGCATTTTCTGTCTTCTCCGAAACTACACACACAATTTCAATGAAACTTAACCACAATCTTCATCACTCATGATGTTCCAGTGTGTTCAAGGCATTAAAAAAAAATCATGGTGTGTGGTGGTCTGCAGGGGGTTTGAGTGACCATTGCTCCTGATCCAGGTGAGCTTGAGGACGTGCGGTCCTGTTTTTATTGTCGAAAGCTCGGTTAGTTCATAACTTCTTCTGCATGTTTTTTTCATGATTTGTGTGTGACAACTCTTGCATGAGCATTATACCCTGGAGGAGAAGCCAGCTCTTGGTGAATCATGTCTGTTATTGAAAGCTATTGATGCCTTTTGAGCAGACCACCCTGACTTCATCGGACATCATGTAACAAAAAGTAATAATGAGAAAAGTGTGTGCAAATACTACTTTCCTCACTGCACGAATTTCCAATGCATCATCCCAATGCCACTTTTGTATTCGTTAGCTCCACAATTACGTGCCACATGCTCACAATTGCTCATATTGATGACAGGGTTGCTTGGCAGTGGTCTATGTATGACCTTTCCTGTTCAGTAAGTGTCCCTCATTGAATACACTTTTTTCTGGTGTTGGCGCAGTGGTAAGGGCAGTGCCTTGGGACCCAAGAGGTCCTGAGTTCAAGCCCCGTTGGGACACTGAATTAATATATGTATGTATATGTATATATATATATATATAATGTGTATATATATATATATATATATATATATATATATATATATATGTATGTGTATATATATATATATATATGTATATATATGTATATATATATATATATATATATATTTATATAAATATAAATATATATATAAACCAAGTCGAAAACACCAGGGGGTTGACTCAGCCTGCCATCCTTCCGAGGTCGGCGAAATGAGCACCAGTTGTACTGGGCCAGGTGTATGCCCCGGTTAGAATAGGTGTACCATATCCCTGTGTGTCGTAAGAGGCGACCAGGGTTGCGTCAGGAAGGGCATCCGGCGTAAAAACCTATGCCAAATCATTATGCGGACAACAAAACGAATTTCCATACCGGATCGGTCGAGGCCCGGGTTATCAACGACCGCCACCGGTACCGGTGGTCAGCAGGGTACCAGTGGAAATTGTGCTACTGCTGGGCGAAGGAGGAGAAGGAGACGGGGAAGGCGAGTCCGGAGGCAGTGGGAGAGGGGGAAGGGTAGAAGTGTGGAGGTGAGAGTTGGAACTCTGAATGTTGGGACGATGACTGGCAAAGGGCGAGAGTTGGCTGATATGATGGAGAGAAGAAAGGTGGACATACTGTGTGTACAAGAGACCAAGTGGATGGGGAGTAAGGCTCGGAACATTGGAGGTGGTTTCAAACTGTTCTACCATGGTGTGGATGGGAGGAGAAATGGTGTCGGGATAATCCTGAAGGAAGATCATGTCAAGAGGGTATTGGAGGTGAGGAGGGTGTCTGACCGAGTGATGAGTGTGAAGTTGGAAATTGAAGGGGTGATGATGAATGTCATCAGTGCATATGCCCCACATATGGGGTGTGAGATGGAATATAAAGAAGATTTCTGGAGTGAGTTAGATGAAGTGGTGGAGAGTGTATCCAAGGATGAGAGTGGTGATTGGAGCAGATTTCAATGGACATGTTGGGGAAGGGAATAAAGAGGATGAGGAGGTGATGGGGAGGTACGGTCTCAACAAGAGAAATGTGGAAGGGCAAATGGTGGTAGAGTTTGCAAAAAGAATGGAAATGGCAGTGGTAAACACGTATTTCAAGAAGAAGGAGGAACACAGGGTGACATACAAGAGTGGAGGAAAGTGCACACAGATGGATTACATCTTAAGTAGGAGATGCAACCTGAAAGAGATTAGTGACTGTAAGGTTGTGGCAGGGGAGAGTGTAGCTCGACAGCATCGATTGGTGGTCTGTAGGATGACTTTAGAGGTGAGGTTGAGGAAGAGAGTGAGGGCTGAACCAAGGACCAGATGGTGGAAGCTGAAGGAGGAAGACTGTTGCGTGAAATTTAGGGAGGAGGTGAGACAGGCGTTGGATGGTGGTAAAGATGGGTGGGATGATTGGGCAACGACAGCAGAAGTTGTGAGGGAGATAGCTAGGAAGGTACTTGGTGTGACATCTGGACAGAGGAAGGAAGATAAGGAGACTTGGTGGTGGAATGAGGAAGTACAGGAAAGTATAAGGAAGAAGGGGTTGGCGAAAAAGAAGTGGGATAGTCAGAGGGATGAAGAAAATCAGCAGGAGTACAAGGAGTGGCGTCGAAAAGCAAAAAGAGAGGTGGCAAAGGCCAAGGAAAAGGCATATGACGAGCTGTATGAGAAGCTGGATACAAAAGAAGGGGAAAAGGATTTATACCGATTGGCAAGACAGAGGGACCGAGCTGGGAAGGATGTGCTGCAGGTTAGGGTGATAAAGGACGCAAATGGGAATGTGCTGACGAGCGAGGAGAGTGTGTTGAGAAGGTGGATGGAGTACTTTGAGGAGCTGATGAATGAAGAAAATGAGAGAGAGAGAAGGTTGGAAGAGGTGGAGATAGTGAATCTGGAAGTGGGGTGGATCAGTAAGGATGAAGTGAGGACTGCTATGAAGAAGATGAAAAGTGGAAAGGCGGTTGGCCCAGATGGTATACCAGTGGAGGCATGGAAGTGCTTAGGAGAGATGGCAGTGGGGTTGTTAACCAGATTGTTTAATAAAGTCTTGGAAAGTGAGAGGATGCCGGAGGAGTGGAGATTAAGTGTACTGGTTCCGATTTTCAAGAATAAGGGTGATGTGCAGAGCTGTGGAAATTACAGAGGGATAAAGTTGTTAAGCCACACCATGAAGTTGTGGGAAAGAGTAGTGGAAGCTCGGTTGAGAAGAGAGGTGACGATCTGTGAGCAGCAATATGGGTTTATGCCAGGAAAGAGCACCACTGATGCGATGTTTGCTTTGAGAATGTTGATGGAGAAGTATAGGGAAGGCCAGAAAGAGTTACATTGTGTGTTTGTGGATTTAGAGAAAGCTTATGATAGGGTGCCAAGAGAGGAGTTGTGGTATTGTATGAGGAAGTCGGGAGTGTTGGAGAAGTATGTGAGGATCGTGCAGGATATGTATGAGGACAGTGTGACAGCGGTGAGGTGTGTGGTAGGAATGACGGACCGGTTTAAGGTTAAAGTGGGATTGCACCGAGGATCGACTCTGAGCCCTTTCCTGTTTGTAATGGTGATGGACAGGTTGACGGACGAGATCAGACTGGAGTCTCCATGGACCATGATGTTCGCGGATGACATCATGATCTGTAGGGAGAGTAGGGAGCAGGCTGAATCGAGCCTTGAGAGGTGGAGGTACGCACTGGAGAGAAGGGGAATGTTAGTCAGTAGGAGTAAGACGGAGTACATGTGCGTAAATGAGAGGGAGGGTGGTGGTATGGTGCAGTTGCAAGGAGTTGAGGTGGGGAAGGTGGATTGGTTTAAATACTTGGGATCAACTGTCCAAAGTAACGGAGAGTGTGGGAGAGAAGTGAAAAAGAGAGTGCAGGCAGGATGGAGTGGGTGGAGAAGAGTTGCAGGAGTGATTTGTGACAGAAGGGTAGCTGCAAGAGTGAAGGGGAAAGTATACAAGACGGTAGTGAGACCAGCTATGTTGTATGGTTTGGAGGCGGTGGCGCTAACAAAAAGACAGGAAGCAGAGCTGGAGGTGGCAGAGTTAAAGATGCTGCGATTCTCGTTGGGAGTGACGAGGATGGATAGGATAAGAAATGAGTGTATTAGAGGGACAGCGCAGGTAGGACGGTTTGGAGACAAAGTGAGAGAGGCGAGATTGAGATGGTTTGGACATGTGCACAGGAGGGAAACGGAGTATATCGGGAGAAGGATGTTGAAGATGGAGCCGCCAGGCAGGAGGAGAAGAGGAAGGCCAAAGAAGAGGTTCATGGATGCGGTGAGGGCGGACATGCGGGTTGTTGGAGTGTCAATGGAAGATGTGGAGGATAGAGCGAAATGGAGACGGTTGGTCCGCTGTGGCGACCCCTAACGGGAGCAAGCCGAAAGAGGAAGATTGAATACACTTTTTTCGAAAAAAAAGTATTCGGTTTCCTCTTCGATGTTCTGTCAATTGCTTCCAATGTCTTGTTGTCACTCCTTATGCTTGGTTTCTGATGCACAAATGACTATGCTTGGTCGAACAACTGACTGGTTTGTGTTGTCATTGCGGAACACATTCTGGTGCTCTTTGAGACGGTTGTCGTCCAAAGGGACTTCACTATAGTGCAGCTGGGAAGCCCATGGACAGAATGTGACAAAACGACTCATGGTCTTACCAAGGTGCTTGCAATCATCACAATGCATGAATTCCAGACCAAACAGAACCCACTCAGTCCAAGCTGGCACTGTTTAAAAAGACCTGCTATCCAAAACTGAATCAAACAATAACCTTCTCATTGACGTACATATATATATATATATATATATATATATATATATATATATATATATATATATATATATATATATATATATATATATATATATATATATATATATATGTATATATGTACAAATAAATGTCATCGTGTGTGTGTGTGTCTCCTCCATAACTCCAAAACTATAAAACCGACCAGCCTGAAACTTTGCATGCATACAAAGAAAACTCCAAGGAAGTGCAAGAGTGAAAATTGGGTTTTTGGGTTAATTAAAACACCCCTTTTGAAGATAATTAACGGCCGTATTTAATTATATCATTCATCAGGCGATCCTTGGCCATCTCACTCTCTGGGGTCTTAAGGCGTTTCCTGGGTAACCTCGCTAGGGTCTGAAGTCACCATGTTTTTTGGGCCTACTCAACCATGCCTCGACTTAGAACAGGTCGCAACGATTTATTAACAATAAAGTTTTTTGTTTTTTTCACTTTCGTCACTCATATTATCGAATGCCTGTTCATCATAGCTATGAAATCGCTGGATACATTGCAATGCTTATAAACATCCGGAGAGGTCACCGTTTGTGGCTTTATTTCATTTCCGCACATACGATCACCACAAGCATCTCCTAAATTAAGGAGAATTACAAAATTTAAACTCCAGAATAGAACTTACAAGCAGCTTCGACTCCTAGAAAAGTGTTCATTTGTCCATTTCGGACATATTTGACATTTTGAGAATCTCTGGGAGATGCATGTTTAATATGACGGTTCCAATTGTGTGCCAAGGGAGCCGTTTCTTATCAACCGTTTCGTTGGAGTGCTTAAGCCACAATATTCGCACTGTCACTGATTACTGTATATGGATCAACTTGAACAAATTTTCAGGGTACCTGCCTTCGTTGGCCATGTGTTGTTTTGCGGTGAAATTGTTTGCATCGTTTCTGAGAAGAAGTTGCAAGTATTTGTGGGCAGATTGATGACGTGCCATCCTCTATGTTCCCCAGAACTACTTTAAAGGTGAGCTAAAAACCATCCCTGGGAATAATATGACAACTGAACTACAGTTGGAAGCTATCCGGGGCTCAGTGACGATCCTGAAGAGAGCCAATCAGTGACTTCACAGCTTGGTCCATGAATCGTGACCCCTTACTGAAATGAAGGTGCATACTTTGAGGCCACCATGGGAGGACTCCATTCCACATTCTGAAACCCACATATGTAGATACCAATCGACACACACACACACACACACACACACACACACACACACACACACACACACACACACACACACTTTAAGACCTGGGGCGGAAGCATTCAAAACCAAAAGCTCAAACATACAGTGACCTTTGCACCCCACTGGTCGGCTCCAAATCTGATTCGTACATGGTACAGTCCCCTCAACATGGAGGAAAGGAGGGGGCTGGGAGGAGGGTTTGAGAGAGAGAGAGAGAGAGAGAGAGAGAGAGAGAGAGAGAGAGAGAGAGAGAGAGAGAGAGAGAGAGAGAGAGATGAAAGAGGTGAAAGAGGAATAGCGGTGAGAGAGAAGGGATAGGGAAAGGAGGGAGAGTGGTGAGGGATTCCGGCAGATATGACACCAACTTTATCGTCCATCTGAGAGATGATACACACAGTGATGAATCACCTGGCCTGTGAAACACCGGGAGGACATTTTAGAGCTGGGTTTGGATTTTAATCCAGGCTACACAGAGTGTGCATGCGTACCTCTTGGCTTTCCTGCCGTGATGTTGGGATTCCTTTCTTCAGAACTGAAAAGACTTTTTTCTCATTGTGATCATATAATTTATTTTGCCTTCCTCCCTCCAGTGTAGAACCGCTGTATCGCAAATTAAAGTTGAAGAACGCGCCAAGTGGCTTCACCACACACTGCACGAAACGTTTGAAGAAAGTTTTAACGGTGAAATGTTTAATTTTTACTTGTATTATCTGTGCCAAAGTGATGGGTCGTATTACATCGCCAAAAACGTGAAACGTTGTGGAAAATAAAATTTCACATTTTCAACGAGGCAACCACCACCTGTTGCACCATAGAACAAAACAAAAGCAATGCAGGTGAGTCGCCCTGAACTTTGTTCAAGACGATCTACATACAATATTCAGTGACAGTGCGAATACTGAAGAGCACTGGCTTAAGCACTCCAATGAAACAGTTGACAAGAAACGGCTCCCTTGGCACGCAATTGGCAATCACCGAACCATCATATTAAACATACACCTCCCGGAGTCACGTGACATGTCAAATATCTCCAAATTGGACAAATGAACACTTTCCAGGAGTTGGAACTGGTTTGAAGTTCGATTCTGGAGCTTAAATTTTGTAATTTTTCTTCGTTTAAGAGATACGTTCTCTTAAAGAGATACGTTCTCTTTAAGAGATACGTTCTTCTATTGACAGAAAGATAAGAGAGATACTTCGTTTACGCAACCCTGGTCTCCTCTTACGACACAGGGATATGGTGCACCGATTTTAAACGGGGTATACACCGGCCCAGTATACTGGTACTCATTTAGCCGACCTCGGAAGGATGACAGGCTGAGTCAACCCCCTGGTGTATTAATTCAGTGGCCCAACGGGTCTTGAACTCAGGACCTTTTGGATCCCAAGCCGCTGCCCTAACCACTGCGCCAACACCATGCTCCATATATATATATATATATATATATATATATATATATATATATATATATATATATATATATATATATATATATATATATATATATATATATATATATATATATATATATATATATATATATATGCTATATAGATATATCAGCGGCCCAGCATCTCTGTCAAACAGAGAAAGATTACCTGGTCAACATCACTAAACATCAAACGGAGCCACCTATCCAGATTTGGGGCTTATTTGGCCTCATCAGGATGGCATACCGATAAATATCTAACCAATGATGATCACATTCGTCCTTTATAAGTCAGACACACATCCTATCGTTGTGGATAGTCTCACATGGTAAAAACACATAATCCACACAGAACAACCATCTGTCTGCCACCCAGACGATTATTCCCGCGAAGGCATACCATGCAACCAGAAGGCAAGTGATGTGATGGGCGCGTAAATCGAATCATGTGGAGTGTGACGAGCACTCCCCCGATCTCCATTGGACATAGTCTGGAATCTGGATAGGCGGCTCAATTTGATGTTTGACTGATTTTGACCAGGCAAACTTTGTCTGTTTGACAGAGTCGGCGGGCTTATGCCTCTGGGTTGGAGGTAATGCTTTGGTGTAGGACTATGTCCAATGGAAATCGGGGGAGTGCTTGTCACACTCCACATGTTTTGATGTATATATATTTTTGTTTTTATTTGCATCATGATCCTTCCTGGGAGTTCCATGAATCCACTGACATTGGATTTATTGAAATTCCTTAATATCCATCCTCAACCCAAGTTATGACATGACAAATAAACAGACAGACAGACACGGCTCCTTTTATGATATATATATATATATATATATATATATATATATATATATATATATATATATATATATATATATATATATATATATATATATATATATATATATTGCTGCGGACTCGGTTTCGAGGTTTGCCACAATGGGAAGCGCTCGGGTCCCTCTTGAACAACCGTTCCTGAGACCGCCGGGCAGAGTGCACCGGCAGGTTGCTAGGCAACCATAAATGCCGATTGGCATGGCCAATCCGGGCAGGGTTACACAACTTCGCTTGATACCTTACCTGTGGATGGCCGGTCAATTAGGGTCACATGCCCTCAATGTGTACTTGTGTTAAACTTTGCGTATCAGGTGCAGCCGAGCGGAGCCGCCAAGTACGCACCGGCTAACAAAACAGATTGTTGGGTAGAACTTCCCAGCTAAACTGTGTGGACCACGCTGGACTAATGGAGGAAAAGACAAAATGAGCTGGGTAGATTTATAACAAGCAATCTATTACAGCAAGGCAAGGAAAACTATGTGGCACAGTAATAGGGTTTATTCACAAAATGTACAGCAGGGGAAAGCAAGGAATTATTGGGTGCAGCATAAGAACATAGTTATTTATAAGTGTGACAGTGCAGAGTTAACCCGAAAAATTTCTACAATCTTAACTCATGAAATGGAAGACCAAAAAGGAACCCGAAGAAGTAAAGAGCAAAGATGGAGTCATCAGGAGGAACCTGGACAGGATTTGGGTTTCAGCTGCTACTCCACAACCCTCAGACCCATCCAGGTGCAGCCAAGTGAGCCTTACAGAAAAAAAAAATTCTGCAATAATTCACTTCTTGTTGGAGAGATAGATAATGGAAGCGAGAATATAGAGATGAAAGAGAAGAAAAAGCAAGAATTTGAATGAATAAAGAGAATTATAAAAAAAAAATAAAAGAAATGATAATAAAATAAAAATTAGAAAGAAATGTGAAAGAACAAAGAACAAAGATGTCAGGAAGAACCTGGACAGATATATTTCAGCAGTTGTGCCCCAGGCTCAAACACAGAAACATGTACAAGCTACCAGGGGTCCATCAGCAGGGAAGCACAGTCCACACAACATCAGGATATGGTACAAACATCATGAAACAGAAGACCTAGAATGAACCCAAAGAAGTAAAGAGCAAAGATGGAGTCATCAGGAGGAAGCTGGATAGGATTCGGGTTTCAGCCACTACGTTACACGTTGCAGGCACGATCACACACATAAACACACACACACACACACACACACACACACACACACACACACACACACACACGAGGAAATTATAGTTAGCCCAGAGAGAAGAGAAGCAGTTGAGGTGCAGGTGATGTCATTGTACCTGGTGCAGTCAACGGATATACACAACCCAATTGATTAGGAAGGGGGAGGAGGGAAGAAAACTGGGCTGTCTACATTTTTTAAGTGGGAGGTGTAAATATGTGAAAGGTGTGAATCGGTAATGCTCTTTTAGGAATGAGGCACAGATGGAGAAAAGATTTGTGAGAGAAAAGCTAAATGGGGCATGTGTGAGAAGTGTGTAAATGTTTGGCTAATGACTGTGGAATGCCTTCAAAGCTGAGCGCCAATGACCTGGCAACGACGCCTGCTTGCTTCGCTCAGTTGCGCTGCTCTCTCAGCCCGGATGACGCTCGGCTTGGTGTAGGCTCTGGACGAAAGAGAGACTGAGCTTGATTTGCTCTCTTTTATGGAGCCCGGAGTGTATGAGGGGCCAGAAAGTGGATCAAAAGACCCTGTAGGTGTTTCCAAGCTCCCTCATTAGAGCAGAGCCATGCCCTACCAGGCTCCAGAGCCGAAAATGGCTTCAGTTATGTTCCAGCCTGGCCAAGCGACACAGCTCTGTAATTAACATTAGCCGTGGTTCTTCGGGATCACTCTCCAGCCATGAACATGTGCTGAACTCCGTTCAAGCGTTGTTATTTAGCGGAACGCCAGGGCTACTCAGACGTCATTGAACGAGCCCCAGCACATATTTTCCCTTCAAGTTACACACCAAAATATCCCAGCTCGTAATGGCCTTCATTCCCCTGGCACCCTCAGAGACTGTGGTGAGCATCCAGGGAGCTAACTGTGTTTGGGGCGGTTTATACCAGTTGTTATGAGATAGAAGAAGCACTGTGGCATTTGTGGTGAAGGTGTTGAAGCATTGGGAGTGGTTGAGGCGATTTGTAGTGAGGAGACTGAAGTGGATGAGGTGATTGTGGCAAGGAGTCCAAGCATTGGTTGTTGTGGGGATTCTTGGAGGGGTTGTGGGAATTATGGTGAGAGTTGCAGTGTTGTGATGAGCATGTTGATGGTCAGAGGTGAGGCATCGGTTGGTTTATAGCATGACATTTGAACAGGGATGCTACAGCATATCTTCATGACATCACTCTCTGACCTGTGGTGTTTTTGCATGCATGGCAGGGTTCATGTCTGAAACAAAGGTATATAAAATTAAGTGAAAGAAATGAAAGAATAAGGGGTTGAAGACCGATCTAAAAGCCCTACGCAACGCATCTTGTCCCATGTACCCACTCGACATGTGGAAAGGGCCAACTACTCGAATACTAATGAGATAACTGTCTTGAGATTGCCATATATTTGATGCCATTGCCTCGGAGTGTTGGCTTTACAGAGCCACAAATATATATATATATATATATATATATATATATATATATATATATATATATATATATATATATATATATATATATATATATATATATATATGTTAGTGGGGTATGGTCACACATTGTAAGCAATAACAAACTGTACTTCATACATAGGTACATCAAAAATATCAGCAGTTGCAACACGACCTCCCATTGTCCCCATTGTCTCGGGTCACTCACCTGCAGTGAGCACGACAAGGCCGCACTAAGTTTCAGATATTTTCATTCACTGACACTTTCCGACAGTTCTGTTTTTCCCAGTGTATCGGCTTTTCTGTCCGTCTGCACACAAAATTTCAGCTTTCTACATCACCCAGAAGGCCCTGATCTTTTTTTTGTGCATATATATATATATATATATATATATATATATATATATACTTTACCCAGAAGGTACCGAATATGAATATCAGTCAGTGGTTAGAATGTGCTTTTTATATTAGAAGATATATTAGCTGGGTAACCTCATCGAGATTGGGTTATTTCGACTTTAGCAAAACATTCAGAAGATTGATGTTTAGAGTTGTAGCAAAAAATTTTCTTCAGAGGGCAAAACAGCAATGATACAATAAGGTGAAATAGCCTCATCTCCTTGTTTGAGATCGTATATGATCGTGTGATGACTCCTTACACTCGGTGTAATCCCATGTAGCCTGTTGGCCCTTTGTTTTTTACCCTAACTTCTGTGCTTTTTTTGCCAGAACACTGTTATTTCTTCTCTTTTTTTTACCTCGATTTGATAACTGTGGAACCTTTATAAATTAATTTAAATTTTGCATACTGAATACAAATATATATTTGAATGCATTTAGTTTGATTCCCACTTTTAAATATTTGAATCCACTTTTAAGCTTCCTGTCCCAGTCGTACACTTGCTGCAGCGATAAACATGCGTCACCATATTACATCTTCATGGTGCGATGGATTTCATTGTGATTCACACCCTCACTTCCCAAGAAACGGATGACAGAACGTTGCTCCTCCCTGGTGCATACTTCTAAGGGAGCCGCCATCTTGGAACTGCTCCACTGACGTCATACGCTCAATGTTCCAGCTCTGAAAACGCCATTAAAACCAAAAGAAGAATAAGGAGAAGAACACCTGGTCTCACATCAAAATTAGAATTATTCACAATTGCAAGAGTTCAATAACAGAGTACCCACCTCAAATGAGCTTCCCTCATATGTCGTGTTCAAGAGGGAGACACTGCCAAAAAGACAAGTTTCCATCTGACGTCATTGTTTGTGTGTGGCAGAAGGGGTGGATGGACGAGGGACTTATCGTGGTGACGATCTTTTTACATGCATCATTTTCCACATGAACATCTGATGCAGATAGAATTAATCCACAAAGCTTGTTCCATACATGCCGCCGCAATGCAAGCAAATGCTGGATAACGGGGCGTGGTTTAAAACTAGGAACAACCAATCAACCCCGAGTAGTTTTAGAAAACGAGGGCAGGAAATGGATTTTAAAGGAAGAAGAAGAATCTCACGTCAGCGAGCAGCCATGTGGGTTGGTGAGGCTTCAAGAAGTACCAGTGCTGTGCTCGGTTCTCTTCGTTCTTTTTGGTTCTCTTCGTTCTTCCTGGTTCCCTCGTTTCTATCAGCGGTTCCTAACTTGCTTCCCGTGGGTACTCGCATCGACCAGACAAACTTTCTTACTTCGCACGCCTTTGTATTCGACCCAGTTTCGAGGAGCATGAGCTGCACCTCAATGGATCCACCACAGACGAACTTTCCTATTTCCCAGACTTGGTGTTTTCATCAGTTAAAAAATCAACGTTTCGTGACGTGTTTCCTGCCAGGATTTTTGACCCAGATTGCGAGGAGCAATGGCCACATGCATCTTGGTTGAACTTTCACCATTACTCCCGTCGCTACGTTGGCTGAGCATCATGTTGACTGGGAGACTGCCGGCATTCATCGAGAGGATGAGGAGGAGGAGGAGGAGGCTGAAAATGACGGTGACAGTGACGAGGACTTGCTCTACCCTGATTCAGACAAGGAGTTACGTGTCATCTTCGATGAGGAAAGCAATAACGAGGATTTCCTCGGGTTGAGCTGTAAAGCTTCATCAAACGCAAACAGCCCTTTTCAGGGCCACAAATCCACAATAAATATGCATGATAACAGTATAAATCCCTTTTCTTCCTTTTTCTCGGAACAAAAATAATCCTCTTTGTAAGATTTTTTTTGAAATAAGAAAGAGAAATAAAAACTTCTTGGTGTCCTCTCCTCTCTCTTCAATAGCTTGAAAATGAGAATAAGACTGTTCGGTGAAATAAAGCGGATGTGGGAGTAAGCATGTTGATACCTCCGTCACTTTGTTCCACACAAACGTGTTTCGACCGAGATCAGAAAATAAAATTATCAACATATTCATTTATTTTGATGGTGAAAAACATGGGTGTGTAGTTAATACACCGGAAAATACGGTATTTCTTCGTACAATCTACACCAGGTTTTGCCTAATTCTTAACGAAGTTTACTTTTGGGGGGGGGGAGGGGTGGGAACTGATGTGCATTGTTTTTTAATAATATCGTATACTCTTTGTTGACATTACTTTACTCAAATCATCAACTGTTCTTTTCCATCTTTGTTTTTTTTTTTTCTCTCAATCATTATACAGCTGATGGTACCCCCGTTCGCGAGACCCCAATCCTGGATGATTTTGATTTTGAGAATGGACTTGGGATGGGCACTGGTTCATGTGCAGTGCTTCGGGGTGGTGGTGGAGATGAAGACTATGGCAGCCAAGTAACTCGGACATTAGAAAGTCTTGGTCGCACAGAACGTGATGGCAGCGCCCGGTCAGACATCAGCCCAGGTGGGGGACACATGTGGGGGTTTCCAGGTGAGACCTGACCCCTTTCATCATGCTAAGTCTTGTCTGCATTTGCCGTTTATTCTTTAAAACAACTGAATCAGCCTCACTCCTATACAATCAATGTACTAACTTTCTTTTTTAATGACACCACATCATTTTCACTGATTGTTTTGGAGAGGCCTGCCTGTTCCCTTTCTAAAAGGCAAAAATATAACACAGGGGATGCACATGTGGAACTAGTGAGCATGATGTCACAGCATGGAATGGGCAGCTAGAAGTTCCTCCTACCTACCTATTATTGTCTACCTGATGCTCAAAATGTGTGAACGACTCATCTTCTGATATTCGTATTTTATATGAGCCTTGACTCATTGCAATCTTTCGTTATGAATTTTATTACTTTTAGTACTTTGTTCATTTTTTTTTCTAATTCACCTGAATGGCACATGAGAGCAAACCTCAATTTGACATGTATTTCTGTCTCAAACAAATGATGACTCAAACAAATCGGCCTCTCTCTCTCTCTCTCTCTCTCTCTCTCTCTCTCTCTCTCTCTCTCTCTCTGTGTCTCTCTCTCTCTCTCTCTGTGTCTCTCTCTCTCTCTCTCTCTCTCTCTCTCTCTCTCTCTCTGTCTCTGTCTCTGTCTCTGTCTCTGTCTCTGTCTCTGTCTCTGTCTCTGTCTCTCTGTCTCTCTGTCTCTCTGTCTCTCTGTCTCTCTGTCTCTCTGTCTCTCTGTCTCTCTGTCTCTCTGTCTCTCTCTCTGTCTCTCTCTCTGTCTCTCTCTCTCTCTCTGTCTCTCTGTCTCTGTGTCTCTGTGTCTCTGTGTCTCTGTCTCTCTGTCTCTCTGTCTCTCTGTCTCTCTGTCTCTCTGTCTCTCTCTCTCTCTCTCCTGTCTCTCTCTCTCTCTCTACTGTCTCTCTCTCTACTGTCTCTCTCTCTCACTCTACTGTCTCTCTCTCACTCTACTGTCTCTCTCTCTCACTCTACTGTCTCTCTCTCTCACTCTACTGTCTCTCTCTCTCACTCTACTGTCTCTCTCTCTCACTCTACTGTCTCTCTCTCTCACTCTACTGTCTCTCTCTCTCACTCTACTGTCTCTCTCTCTCACTCTACTGTCTCTCTCTCTCACTCTACTGTCTCTCTCTCTCACTCTACTGTCTCTCTCTCACTCTCTTTCTCTCTCTCTCTCTCTCTCTCTCTCTCTCTCTCTCTCTCTCTCTCTCTCTCTCTCTCTCTCTCTCTCTCTCTCTCTCTCTCTCTCTCTCTCTCTCTCTCTCTCTCTCTCTCTCTCTCTCTCTCTCTCTCTCTCTCTCTCTCTCTCTCTCTCTCTCTCCCCCCCCTGCTGGTGGTTTTGTTTCTGGCTGCGGTGTCATGCCTGCCGCAGGCTCCTGCTCTGTGTTGTGAGTCCAATGTTATTCTCTCCCCTGCCTGTTTAATATTTTCATGGTCTTTTTTGTTTTCTCTTTCGCCTCCGCTTTCCGCTCCCACCCACTACTTCTCGACTCCCCGTCCCCTTCCTTCCCCATCCCCTTCCTTTCCCACCCCCACCCACTCTGTTCGTTCGTTACTCACCTCCACCCTTTTTTCCCCGCGTGGTTCATAACGGTTTTGTGTTTATATTTTTCGTTCCCTTACCTTTCCCCTTTTCTTCTTTGGGACAGAGAGAGACAGAGAGCCCATAGCTTGTGGTATAGGTAAGCTTTGAGCCAGTAGCCTACTCCGTTATCGAGTGCGTTCCTGTTTACCTGTATTACGGGTGTGTTTTTTTGTTTCGCGTCTCCTACGAGACACACGTCAGAGCGGTTATATGACCCTTCCCCTCATTCCCTCCCTCACCCCCTCCCCTTCCGTTCGTTGAAATCAAAGAATGTCGACACGTTCCCGCTACGCAGCCTATGAGGCCTTGACGAGGAAAAATGGTGTCGTGTTCGTTCCTCCTAACGACGTCAGTGTTGATGACATTGTTACTGCCATTGGTAATATTGTTGGGTTTGAAAAAGTCCACGCAGCTTCTCGCATGAATAAATGAGTAGTTGTTTTTGCATCGGAATCGACCGGAATAACAACTGAAAATGATTATTTCATCTTAGCCTCCCCTCTCGCCACAACTAGTACCAAAATTGTACTCAGTAATGTCCCACCTTTTATCCGGAATGAAGCACTAGTAAAAGAATTATCTCGATTCGGGACCGTCGTCTCTCAGATTACAATGTTACCTTTGCGATGTCAGAATGAGCAGGATCGACACGTGATGTCTTTCAGGCGACAGGCATACATTGTGCTTCCCTCGTCTAACATCGATAAAGTGGTTAATGTGGTCTTTAAATTTCGTATAGATGGACACGAGTACCAGGTGTACGCGTCGACGGAAACACTGAAATGTTTTAACTGCAATGGTTTCGGCCATTTAAAACGTTTCAGCCCGAAAACTGCATTCCCAATATCCGAGGATACTATTGCTCCGTCTAATACGGCCCCACCTGTTAGCACCATCGACCCTATTACAGTCTCAGAGAACGGAATATCAGACCCGTCGGACACAGAGGACAGTACCTCAAGTGTTTGGGACGGGTTTACAACTATTCCCTTATTAAGGAAAAGAAAAACGGATCAGAACGAACTTCACCCACATAAAGGAAAAAAAGTGGTTTTGGCTGTGAGTGAAACAACTTTGGGCTTATGTGACAGTGTCAATGACAAATCGGTATGAGTCACTCTCAAATGATGAAATGGACCTCCTGTTGGTAGATCAATGTGACCGAACCACAGTGCAGTAGGCTTAAAAAGCACATTGTTGAAGCTAAAATGGAAATGAAATGATGACCTGCGTGCACTTCTTTGCTTGCCACCTCTTCATCACTATGGTGATCTTTGGCAGCCTAAACATAAATGGTGGAGCAAGCCAGTCTAGGATGCTCCAAGTGGTCAACCTCATTAAACAACGGAAATTAGATGTAGCTTTTTTTTTTTACAAGAAACCCACTCTACTCCAGCATTGCACAATGTTTGGAATAGAATGATGAAAAAGACCGGCTATTTTAGCGATTCCAACTCTCGCACAGCAGTCGTTGCTTTTCTGCTTAGTCCGTACTTTGCCCTCGCCAACTTTCATTTCAGGAAATAATCCCAGGTTACCTTGCTTCCCTGGATTTTGTTGATAATAATATTGAATTTACTTTAATAAATGTCTCTGCTCCTTCAAAGAGCACAGACCGCCGAAGTTTCTTCAAAAGGTTACGACTCTACACGAGGCAATTCGATTTGCAAAAGTGCATTGTAATGGGAGATGACTTAAATTGCACCCTTCAGCCCACATGTGATCGGAATGGTGCAGAACCTCACCCCGGATCAGCCAGAATGGTGTCTGACATAATAAGGGATTTTAGTCTTCAAGACATCTGGCAGATACAAAATCCAAACACCCATCAGTTTACTTGGAGTAAAGTTGTCAACAAACAGGTGGCCCTCGCCCAGCTGGATAGATTTTACATAAACTCACCCCTTATTAACCTCCCACCTACCACAAGAATTTCTCCATCTAGTTTCTCAGACCATCACCTTATCACCACGTGCTACTGAATAGGGTCGTCTCCAAATTGCCACTCTTTTTGGAAACTTAACATCTCCATATTAGACAACCCCTCTTTTAATAGTGCCTTTCAAAGTGTATGGTCCAATTTAGTATGTGCTAAGCCCCAATTTAAAAACCAGCGGTTATGGTGGGACAACACAAAGGTCCAAATTCGAAATTTCTGTCAACATTTCTGCTCTTTAAATACACAAGTAGAACACAGAATAAAAGCGAAACTGCAGAAAGAAATTCTACAGATTCAAAGCAACCTAAAAACCCACCCTGCCCCCCCCCCCAACGAAAACTAAAACTGCATGAGAAAAAGTCTCTTCTCAATAGTATAATCACCAACCATACCCAAGGAGCGTTAACGAGATTACGCTTTCAACACCTTCATCTCTTAGATAACCCAGCCCGGTTTTTCTTTGACTGAATCCAAATCACCTCATTCCCTAATCACTGCTTTAAAACGTCCTGATAACTCGGTCACGACTAACCCGGTAGAAATTAAGAACGACGCAAAACTTTTATTCTCAAACTTTACCAGGCAAAAGATGTTGATTTAGAACTGGTTTCTCAATTGGTGGATGGTATCAGTGTTCTATCCCCCAGACAAAAGATGGATTTAGAATCCAAAAGATGGAACATTCTGGTCACCTCAACGTTATGGTACAAGGTTCTTGCCCTACAGACACCAGCATACATCATGGACAACATACAGAAATGCATCACTTGTTTCTTCTGGTCTGGAAAGCATTGACTGCGACCGGAAATCCTGAACTTACCAGTGGCTGAAGGTGGCCAAGGACTTGTGAATGTCAAGTGCCGCATCATGGCTTTCTGGCTGCGAACAGTATGGCGCTTCTTGTATGAACCCTGTTTGGTCTGGAAACAACCCACCAGTTGCATCTTCTGACAAGCTGGAAAATTGAACTTTGCACAAGAGTTGTTCTTGATGGACTCAACCAAGATGGATTTATCTGGGTTACCTGCTTTTCACTGAAGCCTACTCAATGCATGGCAAGGTTTCGGCTGCCGTCATGACTGCGAATTGCACTGCGAATTGCAGAACAGAAAAAACCTCACACCGTCGGTGAAAGCCTCATCCTTCCCGCCACAAAGGATATCGTACGTCTCATGCTGGGAGAACAAAACGCCAAGAAGCTCAATTCTCTTTCGTTGTCAAACAACACAGTTCAGAGGCGCATTTAAGAAATGTCAACCAATATTCGTGACCAGGTGGTGGCAGAAATCAAGGCATCTCCATGCGGATTTTCTATGCAATTGGATGAGTCAACTGACGTGGCAAATTGTGCCCAACTGTTAGCGTTCGTTCGGTACGCGCATAAAGCCAAGTTCAAGGATGAAATACTATTTTGCCGCCCACTTAAAACCACAACGAAAGCAAAGGACATTTTCGAAGAGGTGTCTTCCATCTTTGATCAAGTTGGGCTGTCATGGGTTGATATGAAAGGCTGTACTACAGATTTGTGCTCCAGCTATATTGGGGTGCAGATCAGGTTTCCAAACGCTTGTGAAGGCAGTTGCTCCTGAAGTGCGCGGCCAACACTGTACGATCCACCGCCACGCACTCGCAGCCAAGGCGCTCCCCAAGCCATTGACTGACGTTCTCTCAACCATGATCAAAATTGTGAACCATGTGAAATCCCAGGCTCTCAATTCGTGACTTTTCAAGAAACTTTGTGAGGATTCCGACTCCGACCATAAAGTTCTCTTATTCCACACTGAGGTGAGATGGTTATCCCGTGGAAATATGGCGGAGCGCGTGTTTGAACTGCGAGCTGAGCTTCGTGAATTCTTCGAAAACGATGGAAAACCAAAGACTGTCGATTTCGTCGCTGCTTTGAACGACCCCGACTGGGCATTGCACCTGGCTTATTTGGTCGACATTTTCTCTCAGTTTAACGCCCTGAACAAGTCTCTTCAGGGGACTGGCGCGACTATCATTGACTTCATAGACAACGTCAAGGGATTTCATGAAAAACTCCGTCTGTGGAAGACGAATGTCGAAGCGGGAGTGGTGGTCATGTTTTCTTGCACGGCCGATATTCTTCAGAAGCGTGAAAAGAATCCCCCAAGGGAGTTCATACAACTGGTAAAAGATCACCTCGCTTATTTGGATGAGGAATTAAATTCCTATTTTCCGGATCTCAAGGAACTGGATCTGAAAATGATTCACAACCCATTTCGCATGAATGCATTGGATGTGCCACCTGGAACAGGATTGCAGGAAAGCTTGATTGATCTCCAGAACGACTCCACAGCCCGAGATCAGTTTGACGAGATGAATCTTGCGGACTTCTGGTGTAGAATGTTGGGGTCTTACCCTAAGCTAGCTGCCCTGGCTGTTCATTCGCTCATAGTATTCCCATCTACATGGCTGTGTGAAGCTGGGTTCTCGTCAGTCGTTATTCTAAAAACAAAACAAAGATCCCTACTTGATGTTGAACATGATGTTCGGTGTGCTTTATCCAAAACAAAGCCTGACATCGACCTGCTTGTGAGCAAGAAGCAGGCTCAACCATCCCATTGACTGGACATTTTACACAATCAAATAGGTACTTACTGTATCATTCTTTTGTTCAGATCAGATTGCTCAATGTCATAGTTGTGAATTTATAGTATTGTTTAACTCCCCATTGTCGTATCTGTATCGCAAATAAACACTATTTTAGGTGAATTTTGGTACAGTGGTACTCGGTGTGACCACGAACATGTGAAATGGTACCCCAGTAAAAAAAGGTTGGGAACCCCTGTGTCTCTGTCCTCTGTCCTCTGTCCTCTGTCCTCTGTCCTCTGTCCTCTCTCCTCTGTCCTCTGTCCTCTGTCCTCTCTCCTCTCTCCTCTCTCTCTCTCTCTCTCTCTCTCTCTCTCTCTCTCTCTCTCTCTCTCTCTCTCTCTCTCTCTCTCTCGCACTCTCTCTCTCTCTCTCTCTCTCGCACTCTCTCTCTCGCACTCTCTCTCACACTCTCTCTCTCTCACACTCTCTCTCTCTCATGCACTCTCTCTCTCTCTCATGCACTCTCTCTCTCTCATGCACTCTCTCTTTCATGCACTCTCTCTCTCTCATGCACTCTCTCTCTCTCTCTCTCTCTCATGCACTCTCTCTCTCTCTCATGCACTCTCTCTCTCTCATGCACTCTCTCTCTCTCATGCACTCTCTCTCTCTCTCTCTCTCTCTCTCTCTCTCTCTCTCTCTCTCTCTCTCTCTCTCTCTCTCTCTCTCTCTCTCTCTCTCTCTCTCTCTCTCTCTCTCTCTCTCTCTCTCTCATGCACTCTCTCTCTCTCTCTCTCTCTCTCTCTCTCTCTCATGCACTCTCTCTCTCTCTCTCATGCACTCTCTCTCTCTCTCTCTCTCTCTCTCTCTCTCTCTCTCTCTCTCTCTCTCTCTCTCTCTCTCTCTCTCTCTCTCTCTCTCTCTCTCTCTCATGCACTCTCTCTCTCTCATGCACTCTCTCTCTCTCTCATGCACTCTCTCTCTCTCTCTCTCTCTCTCTCTCTCTCTCACGCGCTCTCTCTCTCTCTCTCTCTCTCTCTCTCTCATGCGCTCTCTCTCTCTCTCATGCGCTCTCTCTCTCTCTCTCTCTCTCTCTCTCTCTCACGCGCTCTCTCTCTCACGCGCTCTCTCTCTCTCTCTCTCACGCGCTCTCTCTCTCTCTCTCTCTCTCTCTCATGCGCTCTCTCTCTCTCTCTCTCTCTCTCTCTCACGCGCTCTCTCTCTCTCACGCGCTCTCTCTCTCTCTCACACGCTCTCTCTCTCTCTCTCTCTCTCTCTCTCTCTCTCTCTCTCTCTCTCTCTCTCTCTCTCTCTCTCTCTCTCTCTCTCTCTCTCTCTCTCTCTCTCTCTCTCTCTCTCTCTCTCTCTCTCTCTCTCTCTCTCTCTCTCTCATGCACTCTCTCTCATGCACTCTCTCTCATGCACTCTCTCTCTCTCTCTCTCTCTCTCTCTCTCTCTCTCTCTCTCTCTCTCTCTCTCTCTCTCTCTCTCTCTCTCTCTCTCTCTCTCTCTCTCTCTCTCTCTCTCTCTCTCTCTCTCTCTCTCTCATGCACTCTCTCTCATGCACTCTCTCTCATGCACTCTCTCATGCACTCTCTCTCTCTCATGCACTCTCTCTCTCATGCACTCTCTCTCTCATGCATTCTCTATCTCTCATGCTCTCTCTCTCACCCCCTGCTGGCTGTTGGTGAGTCGAGTGGAGTGTCATGGCGGCTGTGTGGTCTTGGTGAGCTGTGATCTGCCCTATTTTTTTTGCCTTCCTATCCCCTTTCACATCGTTTTTCACCTCCCTTCCTTTGTTTCCTTCTACGCATCGTTATGTGTGCTCCCACCCTCCCCTCTTTGTTAGACCTCATGCTTTGGCCTTCCCTCGTGCCGTCGTCACCCCACCCCGCCCATCTGTCCTTGTTATTTCACGGTTTGCCCTTCGGTTTCATCTCTTCCCCTCCCCTCCCCTCCCCTCCCCCTTCCCTTCCCTCTCCATCCCCTCCCCTTCCCTCCCCTTCCCTCCCCCTCCCCATCCCTCCCCTTCCTCCCCACCCCCCTGTTTTCTCCTCACATACTTTTTCCCAGAGATAGAGACAGAAAGAGCCCACAGCTTCTTTGTGGATAGCTTTTAGTTGGCGGCCCATCCCGGCCCTTCAACTGATCGTTTTTTCCCTAATTGTAGCTGTGTTTATGTCCTTTGGAAACCTGTCTCAGCTCGTATTTAATTACTGCACGAGAGGAATCAACCCTCCTCCCCCTTCCTAAATATGACTGCGTATTCCCGTTATGCGGCATTTGAAGCATTAATAAGAAAACTTGGCGTCGTCTGTGTCCCACACGACGACGTCAGCGTCGAGGATCTCGTTATCGCTACAGCAAACATAGTTAGAGAGGAATGTATGAACACGAACATTGGTAAAGGTAATAACAGTTATGTTCTCGTGTATTTGCAGATGCAGCTTCATCATTTGTAATCTAATAAACGGATGTCACAAAATGGAGTAGTTCCTATTTACGATGAAGCTGTATCGACAGACAGGACGTCTGTTAAACAACCATCTGAGGGACGGCACCCATTGATGAATCACCCTGACTGTGAAACACGAGGATGACAGTTTATAGCCGGGTCGGGATTCGAACCAAGGTTAGCCAGCTTCGATGCAACTGTGTGTACCTCGAGCTCATCCTGCCAGCCCCCGGGCCCGGGTTCTCACGAGATTCAGAAAGAAGGAGTGTCCCGCCTATGGTCATACATGCGTGCATTGTGGGAAGACCAATCACTTCGATCATGTTTACAAAATTAAGAACAAATCAACCACCAAGGCCAACGCTAACGAATCAGAAGGTGCCGTGTTTGATTCCCTGTGCACAGTCGCAACTGATGCAACATTCCCCAAATCTATGAGCCTGGACCACCAGCTGTACAACCATCTGTCTGACACCTGGATCCGGAAATCATCAAAGCCCCAACCGTTCGTTAAACTGATGATCGGAGCATTCCAGGTTGATTACAAGCACCTAGGATACAATCTCTACACCAAGACCAAGTCCAAATGCATCACTTGTATGGCAGATACTGGTTGTCAAAGCTGTTTGGCTGACATGAAAGCTATCTCCGGCCTTGGCTTCAAGACCAAAGACCTAATCCCAGTCACAATGAGGATGCACGCTGCCAACAACAAGGGGATCAAAATCATCGGTGCTATCATTCTCAGGATATCAGGCGAAGACAAAGATGGCAGCAACCTGGATACTCGACAGTTTACCTACGTCATTGACAGTTCAGACAAGTTCTTCCTCAGTCGAGATGCATGTATCAGTCTGGGCATGATCACCAACACCTTCCCTACAGTTGGTGAGATAGACAGAGACACAGTCCACGCCACCTCAGATGTACTGGACCCTGTACCCAGAAATGACAATGGACTTCCATCTGAACGTGACTGCCCTCCTCGGGAGAAGCCACCACCAATGCCCACAAAGTTGCCTTTCCCAGCCACATCAGCGAACCATGAGAGACTTCATCAATTCCTCCTGGATCACTACAGATTAAGCACTTTTAATACCTGCGAGCATCAACCCCTCCCAATGATGGATGGACCACCACTACATCTCATGATCAACCCAGATGTTACACCCGTGGCCCACCACACACCAATACCAGTCCCCATCCACTGGCAGGATGAAGTCAAAGCTAGATTGGATCGCGACGTTAGGCTAGGTGTTCTCGAACCTGTCCCAATCTGAGAGCCAGTTACGTGGTGCCACCGTATGGTTGTGTGTGCTAAGAAAAATGGCAAACCTCGTCGGACCGTAGACATGCAACCTCTGAACTGCCACGCCACACGCGAAACCCATCACACACAATTACCCTTCCACCAAGCACGGTCTGTACCCCCAGGAACACTGAAGACAGTATTTGATGCATGGAATTGATATCACAGCATTCCACTGGAAGAAGGTGAAAGACACCTCACGACCTTCATCACACCCTGGGGCAGGTACCGCTACCGTACCGCTCCACAAGGGTATATCGCCTCTACCGATGGATACTCAAGGCGTTTTGATGAGATAGCTTCTGACTTTCCAAACAAAACAAAGTGCATAGTTGACACTCTACTATGGGCTGACAACCCAGAAGAAAGTTTCTTCCAGGCTTGTAAGTGGCTGAACATCTGTGGACGAAACGGCATCACCCTCAACCCAGAGAAGTTCGAATTTGGCCAGGAGACTGTGGAGTTCGCTGGATTCCAGATCACACAGGATAGCGTTCGGCCCTGCAAACGATTCCTACAGGCTATCATGGAATTCCCTCTGCCCAGAAACATCACGGATATCCGCTCATGGTTTGGGCTGGTAAATCAAGTTTCATATGCATTCAGTATGACAGAGCGCATGCTACCTTTTCGAGCCTTCCTCAAGCCTGGCACCACATTTGCCTGGGACGACCACCTGAACGAACTGTTTCATGAATCTAAGAAGGTCATTGTCAATGAGATTGAGTCTGGTGTACAGATATTCGACAAGTCTAGACCAACATGCCTCACCACAGATTGATCGAAAGTCGGCGTCGGATTCTGGCTCTTCCAGAAACATTGCCCATGTCAATCAACCACCCTGTTCTGCTGTCCCACAGGATGGAAGATCACACTAGTCGGAAGTCATTTCACACACTCACCAGAATCTAGTTATGCCCCTATTGAAGGGGAAGCCTTAGCCGTGGCTGACGCATTGGACAAAGCTCGCTATTTTGTCCTGGGATGCAAGGATCTCACTATCGCGGTCGACCATAAACCGCTTCTCAAGCTCTTTGGCGACAGATCACTCGATGAAATCCCAAACAACCGACTCTGGAACCTCAAAGAAAAAACACTTTGCTACATGTTTAACATGGTCCATGTCCCTGGTATAAAGAACAGAGCGGCGGACACCATTTCCCACCACCCTACAGGTGACGGCAATCCCAAGAAAATGCACCTGACAGATGATATATCATCCATTGCATCTACGCCCCAGAGTGACAACACCAATCCTTACCCAACAGTACGACAAGACTTCCTTGCTGGCATACGTTGCATCGAGACATCAAACACTGATTCATCCTCATCGCACACCGCTGCAGTTTCATCGCTCAAAACACTCGAGACCATCACCTGGAACAAGGTTCGATTGGCTACCAGTAGTGATGAGAATATGAACAGGTTGGTGAACATCATCGAATCAGGCATGCCGATCTCTCATCAAGACATCCCATCGACACTCCAAGACTACCACCAATACCGGGATCACCTACATACCGTGGATGGAGTAATCACCTACAAGAATCGCATTGTCATCCCACTGTCCCTCCGACAGGACTGCCTGGAAGCTCTTCATGCTGCACATCAAAGTGTATCATCCATGATTGCCAGAGCTAAATTGTCTGTGTTCTGGCCTGGAATCACCCCTGCAATCAAATACATCAGGAACAATTGCAACCACTGCAACCGCATGGCTCCCTCACAACCCAGCGCTCCACCCATGAACCAGATCCTTCCAGACTACCCGTTCAAATGTATATGTGCCGATTACTTTCAATACAAGGGCTTTCATTACTTGCTTATCGTCGATAGATACGCCAATTGGCCTGTCGTTGAGAGGGCATCGGGAGGTTCGTCTGGCTTGGTGGATTCCCTGCGTCGCTGCTTCATCACCTATGGCATACCTGATGAACTCTCTTCCGACGGTGGCCCTGAATTCATCACTGGCAATACTCACCAATTCCTACTGAACTGGGGAGTCCACCACCGCCTATCATCCGTCGCGTTCCCCCATAGTAACTGCCGGGCAGAAGTTGGAGTCAAAACCGTGAAGCGCATGATCACTGACAACACCGCCCTCATGGTGAGCTGAACATAGATTCATTCCAGCGTGCGATCCTGCAATACAGGAACTGTCCTGATAAGGACACAAAGCTATCCCCCGCCATGTGCATGTTTGGCAGGCTGACAAAGGACTTCATACCTATCCTCCCAGGCAGATACAGACCCCATGAAACATGGAGAGACACTTTAGCCAACCGGGAAGCTGCTCTCCGCAACCGCCACATGAAAGTTGCTGAACGCTGGTCAGAGCACACAAGAAGGCTACCACCACTCACTATTGGAGACCATGTCGGCATCCAAAACCAGATTGGCCACAATCCCCACAACTGGGACAAAACAGGCACAGTGATCGAAGTCCGCCAGCACAACCAATATGTCCTACGTGTCGACGGTTCAGGGCGAGCGACGCTCCGCAACAGGAAATTTCTCTGGAAATATGTCCAAGTCCACACTCGTGCTCCACGTCACTCCATCGTACATGACCTCTATCACCATGGCCCAGAGCTCCAGTGCAAACAGGACAACCATCTAACCACTTCAACACCGGATCAAACAACGCCACCATCCACAGACCTCATGGGGCCATCGTCACCAACTCCCTCTAGTGATACTCCTGCATACCAGGACCCACCGATGATGAACGACGACTCGAGGCCTTTGGACTATAGGACGCCACTCAACACCTCGCATTTACGAGCACCTGCCTCACAGGTCAAAACACCTGCCACTGCAGTCACCGGTGCGAGAAGCTCGCGTACTCGGCGTCCACCTGTATGGCAAACACCGGGTGACTACGACATGACCAGCGTCGTGTTTGGGGCAGAATAATCCCCCGGTCTTGCGTGATGGGTAGTCTACCCCACATGATCGCACAGTTTATTTCTATTCATGTTACACATCCATATAAACTCTCATTTCGTTCAGTTCCGTTTACACATCAGGTACAAATGCTCATAATATATCACTCCGTGTTTCCGTTTCATCAAATCCCCCGATTATTTCCGTTACTTCACCAGGAGATGTTCCCACAATGGAAGAGCACATAGACCTGGTAACCAGTACAGATCCATGTGTCAATACTGACGACAGTATCGATATGCAGGACAGTACAAGCTTGTGTGACTCGGAAACTAAAACCGACTCTGACGAATCTGAACTGGAGGAAGCAAACAGGAACAGTCAGGTGGAAACGGTGGAGAAGCTCACCAGTCAAGGTCCTACCCCCCTCCCCCGCCCCCCTGAACAAATAAGACTCTTCTTACAAAATACCTCCAGGAAACGCAATATAAACCTGACGGAATACTTTCCAGATCTACCCGTCCTTCCTCGAGTGTGCTCAGGCTATCGTACGCAAGCCTGACTTATTCGGTTTCCACCAGACACACTGTCACCGCTTAAAAAAATTGACCGCCAAGGCGAAAAGGGATTCTACTCAATTATCCCACTTCTGATGTTATTCTTGGAGGTTATTATTTTCCTCATGGCCAGTTTCAAGATTGGAACAATCAATGTTAATGGTGGAGGGAGTCCACTCCGCAAGATCCAAATTAAACAGCTGGTAAAGGTCAACGGTCTTGACATAGCTTTGTTACAAGAGACCCATGCTGTCCGATCTGTTCAGGCTCAGTGGCGACTATTTATGGACAAGGAATGTTTCTTTAGTAACAACTCCACGTCGAAGGCAGGCATCATGTTTGTCTTAGGGAAACATTTCCATCCGTCCTGCCTTAATTTTACAAGTATTATTGATGGACACCTTGCCTCCATGACCTTCTCTATCAATCAGGTCAAGTTCACAATTGTCAATGTGTACGCTCCAAGCAAAAATGACGAGCGGATCTCCTTTTTTGCCGAACTGAGAAAATTCCTGCAAACACTGGATTTGCAGACTTGTCTCATTATTGGTGGTGATTTTAACTGTACTGTTAATGCTTCATTTGACCTGAACGGGCCGGAACCCCCAACCATGTACCGCAAAACTTTTTGCAAACATCAATGCGAAATATAATCTTCATGACATTTGGCGCGTACAGCATCCTTCTGATCGGTCTTGTACATGGTGTCGTTGTTTAAACAACCACATCTCACTTGCGAGGCTTGATCGCATCTATGTAAATTCTCATTTATTACATGGAGTTTATAAATCCGATATCGTGCCTTCTGGTTTCTCTGACCATTCCCTAGCTCGAGTCTTTATTGAACTCTCTAAACCACGTCCATGGAGCTCTCACTGGAAATTCAATAACAGTTTACTAGAAAACCTCAACTTCATTCAGGCCTTTGAATCCTTCTGGACAGCTCTCCTAGAACAGAAGTTAAGCTGTTCCGTGAATCCGCTGATATGGTGGTGGGATTTAGTAAAAATCCAAATTAAAGGGTTCTGTCAACAGTATCAGTTTTTCTCAACAAGGGCTGACCATGAAGTAAAAAAATATTACAATTAGAGATTTTACAACTCCAACGGGTCATCGGACAAATAATAGTAACATACAAAAAACCTTAACTGAGAAACGGTCCTTATTAAAGGAAATAACCGAGAGGAATGCACGCGGTGCCTTAGTTAGGATGAGGGTGCGACACCTGAATGAGGCAAACGTACCAACCAAGTACTTCTTTTCCTTAGAGAAACGTCTTCCCAGGAAACAGCTTTCTCAACTGTGATTGGCAGAATCATCCATTACCTTTACACAATCAGAAATCAAACTTTTCCTGAAGGAATACTTTTCGAAAATATATTCAATGGAACAAATAAATCCTGTCAGTGTCGCCTCGATCTCCGTAGGCCTGCCAGTGTTGTGTGCAGATGGGCGTTCCCAACTGGAAAGTCCCATTACTTTGGATGAACTTGGCACTGCCCTGCACGGCCTTGCCATTGGGAAAGCACCTGGATTGGACGGACTTACAACCAAATTTTACAAGAAGTTTTGGCACTTATTGGGTCCAGAACTCATGAACACTTTGAACGCAAGCTGCCAGCTTGGAGAGCGACCTCAGAGTTGCCGATGAGCTCTTCTTACCCTCATCCCAAACAAAGGGAGACGTCTTGTGTATTGAAAATTGGCGTCCTATCTCCCTGTTATGTATGGACTATAAGATATTTTCAAAAGCCCTGGCATCGCGACTTACTCCTCATCTATCCTCGTTGTTGAAGGAGGACCAATGTTACTGTGTCCCAAAATGTTCCGTCGATGACAACATCTCCCTTGTGAGAGACATCATTGAACTGTGCAAGGAAAACCCTAAAGATTTAGGACTTCTTTTCCTTGATCAGGAGAAAGCCTTTGACCGTGTTGACCATCGGTTCCTTTTCGAAGTACTTGAGCAGTTTGGACTTGGTTCAACCATAATCTCTTATATTAAGTTACTATACAATAATATTTATAGTGTGCTTAAGATAAACAATGAACTTGTTGCCCCTTTGTCTGTTAACAGGGGAATTAGACAAGGTTGCCCTCTTTCCGGGTTGCTTTATGCTCTCTGCATCGAACCCCTACTGGTTTCTTTGTGCTGTAGACTAACAGGGGTTAGTTTGTCCCAGCTTGAACGGCCCATCAAGGTACTGGGATACGCCGATGAAGTGTGTGTGTATTCGTACAAAATATCAATGACATTAACATCGTTCGTTAGTGTTTGTCCTTATTAGAAAAGGCTTCTTCAGCCAAAGTAAATTGGAACAAAACGAGCGCCCTTTGGCTCGGTCCGTTGTGCCACTTGGCGCCAAGACTTCCTGCTCCACTGTCATGGGCCAATGATGGTGTGAAATACCTTGGGGTGTTCTTAGGTAATAATACCACTGTAGCAAAGAATTGGGCTGGTCTGCTCGAGTTTGTTGAGGGTAAACTGCAAAAATGAAAAGGTCTGATCACACAACTGTCATATCGTGGAAGGGTCTTGGTCATCAACACACTGGTGGCCTCCACCTTATGGCACATGTTCTCCGTGCTGCATCCTCCAGCGGTGTTGCTTCAACAACTCCAGAAATGCTTAGTGTCCTTTTTCTGGGATGGAAAACACTGGCTGCGACCTGCGGTCCTCAGTTTACCACTGAGCGATGGAGGCCAAGCCCTGGTCGACATAAAGAGCCGGCTAATGGCCTTTCGACTCTCGGTTGCTCTTCGCATGCTATACACGACCCTCTCCACCATGGGTCAACGTCGCTCCTCACCTTTTGCAACAGGCTGGGAGGCTAGGCAATGACCACTCTCTTTTCCTGATGGACCTTTCCAAAATCGACACATCCCCCCTCTCTGGTTTCTATCAGAGCATGCTAAACGCGTGGCAAGCTCTGACAATAACAAGAGCTACACATTCTTACATGAAACAGATGTTTCTGGAAGAACCTTTGTTCTACAACTCCCTTTTCCATGATATGCCTGCTGATAGGTGTTTTATTCAACGCTTTACCGACAAGGGCGTTAAATCTGTCGCCGATCTTCTCAGCCCAAACGGCAGCTGGATCGGTGTTGATGCATTGGCAAGCCTGGTCGATGTGCGATCCTCTCGAATCGTGGCACGCATATTATGTAGTGTGCTTTGGACATGCACACAGCTCGCACCTGCTTGGGAGCAGGACCACCAAAGCAATGAACAAAATGCACATCGAATACCTTCTCTCTCTACCTTTCCTGAACTCGTTTGTGCATTTTCTCTTGCCAGCCATCTTCCTTGTCCCCCTTTTAACGTAGGCTTCAATGGCCTTCCCAAACAAAAAGACCTTTATTTGGGTTGTGTAAAATTTCTTTCGCAACGGCAAATAACACAGCAGAAGGTTCGATGGAGAGACCTCTTACCTTGTTCTTCCCCTTATTTTCCTAACTGGAAAGGTTTTTATCACCCTCCTGTACCACCACGACATGGTGACCTCCAATGGAGACGAGTACACTGGATCCTTCCTTATAATCACTTTTTATACCATTTTTAAAATCTGCTTGTAGATGAATGTCCTTTTTGTAAGAAATCTGAAAACCTTTTTCACATCTATGTTGAATGCCAACGGTTGGCACCTTTATTTATTTTACTTCGGGATTGTTTTGTGAGGTTTGGTTTGATTTTTGTAACACTAGTGTGTTCATCTACGGATTGGATATCCCACACAAAAATTCCAATGCTGTGTTAGCCAATTTCCTGCTTGTTCAGGCAAAGATGGCGGTATTTCAGTCAAGGGAAAGAAAACTTGACGGTGTTTGAGGAAATGATGAAGATGCTTCGTTTTTGTTCCAAAACCTTGTAATAAGTCGTGTTAAATGTGATTTTGCTTTCTTTTCAGTAACGGGAAGATTACCACAGTTCGAATCAAAATGGTGTATAAAAGAAGTTATTTGCAAAGTTCGAGAGGAATGTTTATCCTTTTGTGAAATGTTTTGTCTATAATCCACCCGATTCATCCTTTCCTTTCTTCAGAAAAAGTTTCTTGGTTTTCTTTCTTTCTCTGCAATGAAAATGTAACTCCCATTTGGGGGCTTTCTTTTCTATTTTTATAATAAAAAGATACAAAAGTCAAGTCTCACTCTCGGTCTCGGTCTCGGTCTCGGTCTCTGTCGCACTCTCACTCTCTCTCTCTCCACTGTCTCTCGGTCTCTGTCTCTCATAGATACTAGCAAATACAGTCCATTGCTTTGCTGATGGGAATACTTAGAGGAGAAAGAGGGAGGGAGGAGGGAGGAATGGGGGGAGGGTGAAAGAGGAGAGGAGGGAGGCTGGAGGCAGGGAGAGAGGAGAGGAGAGCAAGGAGGGGTGGGGGATTGAAACAGAAAGTTAAATCCTTTAAAAGAAATGATTGAGAAAGTAATATGTTGAGTATTTTTGTGAGTACTGTACATTGCGTATGTTCAACTTTCAGGTATTTAATGAAGGATTTAGAGGACCTTTTTGTGTCATAACATGAAGCATTTAAATTATATTGTCTGTGAAATGTCCACATTGTTGAACCCCCAATCGACCTCAGATTCAAAACCTAATAATGAAATGTCCCACCAGTTAATCTAGGTGCTGTGTTTGTTTAATGAAAATAAGGGAAAGGGGAGGACATTTATATGGTCAGAGAGATGAGTACAGGCTGCCTTGCCATTTTCTGTTTCCTGTTATTTGCAAAAAGCTTTTAATGAAAAATGAAAACCGGATCAAAAGTGAAGGGGAGGGCTGGTTGGGTTGACGAAGGGGTTGGGGCCAATGGGGCACAGATAATCCAACAATGAGGAAGCAATATAAGAAAAGATACATTGCCTTTATGGCAAGGTAATTAAAACAGAATATCCTTATTTAAGAAAGCAAGCAAAGCAGATAAGCTTTTTTTTAATAAAACATAATGACAGAAAGACAAGACAAAGAGCTATTACGCAACTCTCGGTCACTCGGACAGAAGGAAAGAATGGCAGAAGGGGAGTGTATGAAGAGAATGGGTGTTTGAGAGTTTCTCAATCAAATTGATGCACGAACAGCCGATGTTGTGGCTGCTCCCATTTCATCCACCCCTTCCTTCCCCCCATGCACTTCCTTTGCTTTGGAAGTCGAACGCAAATCATTTGTGTGTATCTCTCTCTCTCTCTCTCTCTCTCTCTCTCTCTCTCTCTCTCTCTCTCTCTCTCTCTCTCTCTCTCTCTCTCTCTCTCTCTCTCTCTCTCTCTCTCTCTCTCTCTCCCTCTCTCTCTCTCTCTCTCTCTCTCTCTCTCTCTCTCTCTCTCTCACTGTCTCTCTCTCTCTCTCTCTCTCTCTCTCTCTCTCTCTCACTCTCTCACTCTCTCACTCTCTCACTCTCTCACTCTCTCACTCTCTCACTCTCTCTCTCACACTCTCTCTCTCTCTCTCTCTCTCTCTCTCTCTCTCTCTCTCTCTCTCTCTCTCTCTCTCTCTCTCTCTCTCTCTCTCTCTCTCTCTCTCTCTCATGCACTCTCTCTCTCTCTCTCTCTTTTTTCCTAACAATTTAAATGTTTGTTGTTTTTTATGCTTTACTATTGAACTTATTGCCTCAATTCCCTGAATGCTTGGCATGGCTACGTCTCTCTAATAGATCTACTGGATTGTCACGCCCCAGTTTGTTTTTTTTCAGTTCTTTCAATCACGAAATAGCTTTGGGAGTACAATTGGGAAGGTTAAAATGCAATGTTACTTGTGTTGGGTTCACTAAGGGAGATTGAATGAAAGTGAGCAGATTATGCAACAATGCTGCATGAAGCTATTGCTACAAGGAGTGAGGACAATGATTACACACTAACATTTTCCTTGCTTTCCCTGGACCTGTAGGAAGGGATGAAACAGTCGAGTCTCTTGTGCTTAAGTTTAAAGAGAGCTTCCGAGGAAGCTCTCCATTGGAGATGAACCGATTGCAGCAAACGCCGACTCCCAGCATCTCGTCAGGTCGGCACAAACGGCATCGGCACAGTCGCAGTCGAGGTGGGAAAGCCAGGTTTTGGCACTGCACCCTCAATTCACTACCCAAAGGATTAATCGAAAACATCTCGCATTCTAATTGTGAGATGTTGTCATTCCTCCACCTCCTCTTTCATTCCAACTCATTCTTACACCTTCTCCATCTTCTACTTCCCTCTGCTACCTCCCTTATTACTCCCCACTGTGCCTCATCCCATCACCACCTAGCCTTTTGTCACCCTCCTCATCCACCCCTCTCCCCTAGCTCTTCTGCAATCTCCTACACTCTGTCAACAGCTCTCCCTACCTCCCCATCTACTCCCTTGTCTTACCCACCCTCCCCTCCCTGTTCCTTAACAGTGTGGACCTCAAACATCCGAGGCCTTTGCTCTAATCTGACAGATCTCTCCATGCACGTTGCCACTGACAAACCAAACACAATCTGCTTAACAGATTCTTTCCTCCTTCAAGACTGCCTTGTCCGGTATGATAGACCCGAGCCTCGTCCTGGCAGTGGAGGTGCTGTATTCATCAAAGACTCTATTCCTCACTCTCCATGCACTGCCCTCACGCCACCACACCCCCAGGAATACCTCTGGTTATGGCTTCCTCTCCACTCCCACATCTTGTTTTTTGTACCATCGCCAAACACTGATGACTCCATTTACATCTCGCTTCCCAACAACATTGACCAACTTCTGTTCACTCATCCAAACTCTCTCTTCCTCATATATGGTGACATCAATTGTCATCATGCCAGTTGACTGGGTATTGGTACCTCTCTCACCTGCCATGGCACTTCAGCAAAGGACTTCTGCAACTCATTGGGACTGACACAATCTGTAAACTTCCCGACCGAAATATCAGCTAACTCCATCTCTTCTGGATTTGGTTTTGACCAATTTCGCTGCAAATGTCTGCTGTTCTTCCTCTGGTCCAATTAGTTCATCTGAACACATGCTTGTTAAAATGGACATATCTATGGCCATTCTCAGAGAACCACCTCAGTGCCAACAAGTCTGGCATTTCATTCAGGCCGACTGGCAGGGACTTCAAGCAGCCATCAAACTTCTAGACTGGTCTCCCATCTCTAAGCTCTCTCTGACATCAACTTATCCTGGGATTTCTTTCAAATAAGTTTGCTCTCTCTTATGCACATATTTATCCCAGCTCGTCTTCAGTTGTCCTACCCTTCCTCCCGCCTATGGTTCACTGAATCCTGTGGTGAGGCAGTTGCTCTGAAACAACTTGCGTTTGCCACATGGAAGGCAAATCCAACTGAAGAAATGTCAGTTCCTTCCACAAAACTCAGAACAAGTGTGTATCTACCCTCAGGAGAGCCAGAAAACACCATCTTTCCAATCTCAAGTCTGAACTCACAAACCTCTCTCCCTCCTTCAAATCCTGGTGGCATCTGGTCAAGTCTGATTCTGGTGTATGTTCCCCCTCCATCCCCTCCCTTACCTCAAATGGCTACACAGCTGACACTGTATGCGAAAAGGCTGAATGTGTTTGCTTCTAAATCTTGTCCCAAACCCATCGCTTTCTATACCCACTTTACCCAGTTGCACCCAGCTGTCTCTGGACTCTGTATCCTTTTCTCCTGACAAGGTGGAGAGCTTGCTGTCAAACCTCTACTCAGAGTCTGCAACCAGACCAGGTGGCATCAGCCCACATGTCCTAACAACCTGCTCTTCTGCTCTTACTCATCCTCTCTCTGTTCTACTCACCCTCTCATTTCCTCAAGGTCATCTGCCATCTGCTTGGAAATCAGCAAACATGACCGCTCCACATAAAAAGGTGCAAAAACGGATCTCTGCAATGACAGACCAATCAGCTTGCTCCCAATCATCAGCAAGGTTATGGAATCCATCTTCGCCTCTGATGTTCAATCTTTCCTCTTCTGCAATGACTTTATTTCTGCCCATCAGACCAGGTCACTCTATTCTGGACATGCTGCTCCTGCTTTCCTAACAATGGAAGGAGGTCCACAATGCCAGACATGAGATCAGTCATCTCCCTCGACATAATGCGTGCTTTCGATACGGTCTGGCACACCGCCCTGCTCACCAAACTCTCTTCCTATGGTATATAAAGCAATCTGCACTCATGGTTTACAGACTTCCTCTCCTGTCACAGTCAATGCATATATCTTCGTGGAATTCTCTCATCTCGTCTTCCCATCAAGGCTGGAGTTCCTCAAGGCAGTGTTCTGGGCCTGGAGCTTTTTATGGTTTTCATCAATGGTATCCCTGACTCAGGAAAATCCTCTTTATCACTTTGCTGATGACTCCGCCCTCTGTTGTCCCATCTCTCATCCCCAGGTCGGCAGGCAGCAACCTCTTCTCTCTCTGCAGATATGGATAAATTCATAAGCTGGTCCAACACTTGGAACATGTCTTTTCAATCCTGAAACTTCTCACACTCTTACTATGTCTCTCTTAAAGGACTGGCTGGAAAAACCCCCATCTACTTTCTCAACAATTCTCTTGAAGAAATCTCTCAAGCTTCTGGGTCTTACTATCTGCCATGATCTTTTTTGGAAAAGCCACATTTCCAAGCGTACCTCCAAAGCGGACCTGAAAGTCCCTGTAGTACCATCTGGAACAAAGTCCCACACTGTCCGACTGGGCATCCTCCATCGTGCGAAGTCCTTCCTTGGCACACCTGAGCTCCTAACCACATACAAAGCTTCCATCCACAGCCTATAGGATTACTGCTGTCCTCTATGGGCTGGTGCTCTGTCCTCACACTTAGCTCAGCTTCATTCTGTGGAAACCAAAGCTTTTATGATGATTGGTATCTCCCACAATGAAGTTGATTCTTTGAGTCTTTCACTCTCTCACTGGAGGCAGGTTGGTGGTCTTTCTGTCTTCTACCGACTCCTCTCAGGCCTTGACCCCACCTTCCCCCTTTCTCTGTCTGTGCTTTATCCTCCCCCCCCCAACCCCCAACATTTCCGCAAGGTGCTTAATTAAGATCTGCCAGGAACCCCCTTCTGGAAAAACTACCAAAATCAAGAATTACTGCGCACCTTCACTCTCTCATTCCTCTTTTTTTCCTCTGGAACAAACTCCCACACTCTCTTAAGTCCCACTTTTCTCTCCAGGTCCTCAAAACAGTGGTTCACCACCCTCTCATATCTTCCCCCATCCAAATCCATGATCTTTTCTACCCCCATTAATCCACCCAAAGAACACTTCCTTTAAATTCCCTGTTTTCCTTCCTGAAAGTCACTGTTTTCCTTCCTGAAAGTCGCTGCAGTACCTTCTTGTATATCACTTGGACCCCACCCCATCCTTCTCCCTTCCACAGATCTCCTAATGTCTCTGCTCCCTGCTGTTGTTGTGCTTCCCTCTCCCACCCCTCTTGTTTCCTTCTCCCTTTCTTGTCTGGTCTGCATGATAGCTCTTGTATGAACTTCAACAATGTGTTCAAAAACTAAAATTATTGATAGAAGCACTGGTGATTGATAGAAGCACCGTACAGTCTGTGCACAATGTTCACACCCACATGCTTCTCATGCAATTCTGCAGCCAACAGCATTCACTTCGTAACCAGAAACTCTATATCTTTACCTGACATTCAAATTTCAATGTTGCACGTTTTATAATCATGTCTTCAAAGTTGTGCAACATGCACCAAACACACACTGCACATGATAATTTTTAACAATCCATCCCAAATAACAACCTTGTTAAAATATTGAAATCTTTTTTTTCTTGTACATGGTGAAGGCTCGTGGAAGAGCTAGGACACAGAACAAGTCAGGACACAACACAACAAAGGGAACGGCAGGAGAAGGGGGAAATGCCAACAGCAGGGCAGAGGGAGAAAGTAAACAGAGACAGACAAACAAGGGATGTAAGTAATGACGAGGGGTAAGGGAGAACACAAGGAGTGGACAAGATGGATACATAGCAAAATTTTGGGAAGGATGAGGGTGGTTTAATGGGTATAGAAAATATCATGACTTTGGATGGGGGATGACCTGAGATGGTGGTGAACAGCTTCCTTGAAGACCTGGAGGGAAGAATGAGAAAAAAGAGAGTGTGGAAGCTGGTGGTTCCACAGGCAGGGAAAAAAAAACCTGTAATAAATGAGTGGAGGTGAGCAGTGGCTCTGGATTGGGGCAGTTTCATGAGGAAGGGGTTGCTGGTGGACCACATCCATGCTGCAGATACCTGTGGGGAAACAAAACGTGAAGAGTGCAGTGTGCAAGACCAGAATAGAGGCGGAAGAAGACAGAGAAACCACCAACCCATCGGTGATGGCAAAGTGATAGGCACATGGACTCAGCTTCGACACGAGAGATTCCAATGATATTGAAAGCCTTTAGTTTCCTGCTGTCTTGCTGAGCAAGATGTGAGGCAGGGGAGTCAGTCCTGAGGGGAGAGCAGTACTCCATCATGTTGCAGATCAAAGCCTTGCAGGTGGATAGGAGGGCAGGTGTGCCAAGGAAGGACTTTGCATGAAGGAAATGCCCAGTTGACATCTGGCTTTGGAAGCCAACTTCGAAATGTCGCTTGCCCAAGAGAGATAATGGCTGACAGTGAAACCCAAGAGTTTGAGTGACTGAACCTGTGAGAGAGTGAGAGAGTGAGAGATATTCCAAGTGATTGACCAGTTTGCGACTTTATCAAGGTCTAAGGGAGGGAAGAGGCTCCGGCCTTTCTATCATAAGGATGAGAGATGTCACAGCAGAGAGTGGAGTCTCATCAGCAAAGATATAAGGAGGATTTTCCAGAGTCGGAGAGATTATTGATAAAGATTAGGAATAACATGGAGCCAAGACACTGCCTTGGGGTACTCCATCCATGACTGGGAGAGGAAAGGATTCCGTTGAGAGTCACATGGTGTGTACGAGAGTGGAGAAAGTCAGTAATCCAAGAGTAGAGTTGGCCGTGGATGCCATAGGCAGACAGTTTGGAGATCCAAGTAGGATTCCAGACTGTATCAAAAGCACGAGATATGTCCAGAGAGACAGCCCTGATCTCATGTCTGATATTGAGGGCCTCCATCCATTGTTGGATGATTCGAAGCAGCATGTCCAAGGTGGAGTGATCAGGTCTGAATCTGAATTGATGATTTGAGATGAGGCTGTTGGAGAAAAAGAATGATTTCATGTCAACTGTGATGATGGATTCGATGACCTTGCTGATGATTGGTAGTAAGGTAATTAGTTTTGTAGTTAAGTGGATCCATTTTGCACCTTTTTATGTAACGCTGTGATTTCCAAGCAGATGGAAGATAACCTCGGGTAAATGATAGGGTGAAAAGGGCAGAAAGAGGATGTGTGAGAGGAGCAGAGCAGATTTCTCGGACATGTGAGCTGATGCTGTCCAGTTAAGTTGCAGTCAGAATCGAGTGTTGTCAGAATCTTTTCCACCTTCTCAGGTGCAAAAGACACAGAATCCAGAAGTATTTGGGTCCGGAGAGAAATAGAGAGATAGAGAGCTGGAGATGTATCTATAGATAGATTCGGGACACAATATTGTGTAGCAAACGTAGAATTGAGGCATCCAGCCTTCTCCTGAGCAGAGTCGGCTGATGTGCAATTTTAAGTAAGGGAAGGGATGGAAGGGGAGCATACGTTGGAGACAGACTTGACAAGGAATCACCAGGTTTTAGAGGAGGGAGACAAGTTTGAAAGCTCATTCTTGAGATTTGACAGATGTTGTTTTCTGGCTCTCCTGAGGGTAGATACACATTTGTTGCGGGCTTGTGGAATGATCTGAGGTTGCTGTTGGTTTGATTTGCCTTCCAGTAAGAGACTGCAAGTTGTTTCAGAGCAACTGCCTCACCACAGGATTCAGTGTACCACAGGCGGGAAGTAGGGAAGGCAAATTGAAGACGTGATGGGATGAATCTGTACATAAGTGAGCAGGTTTCTGTGGAAGAATTCCCAAGCTGAGTTAATATCAGGGGTGGTAGGTCGAGGAGACTAGTCCTGAAGTGCGACGGCAGCTTATAGTCTCTGCCAGTTTGCCGGAGTGAAACGCCAAACTTTCCGGTGCTGTGGCTGTAATCTGAGAATGGCCAGAGTAATGTAGACCTTCACAAGCACATGATTAGATGAGCCAATTGTGGCAGAGGATGAGCAAGAAACATTGGTGGGGAAGTTCCTCATCACCAAATCCAGAAAGGAAGATCTCTCTGTGGGATATTGTGGTTGTCGAGTCCATTGCCCATGGTGATGGGGCTATCTTCAGGGTGGGAAAGCTTTTCTTTTAATGGAGAAGTCAGGGTCTGATGGAGAAGAGGAGATGCAGTCGGCATTATGTTCACAGGAAGAGCTGCAGTGAACAGGAAGAGAGGGAGAGCATGGGGAGAGTGGATTGAATCTTAAACAAAACAAAAAAAAGAAAAGAGGCAGTGAGAACGAGAGGAGCAATGAAGAAAAAAATGAGGATTGAGTGGAATAAAATGGAATCGAGTTATTGGACAGAAGAGCAATGATTAGTAAAAGGGGAGACAAATGTTGGAGAGAGGCAAAGAGACAGAAGTGGAGGAGGGAAAGATGAATGAGAAACAAAAGGGGAAAAATCAAAAGGATGGAGGGGGATCTCGCAAGCAGGTAGTGAACTGAAAGAGAGAAAGGAAAGTGATTGGATGAGGATGATTCATTTGTCTGTTAGTACTTAGTGCTGGCGATATCAAAATGTCCAACGGCTTAACTCAAACGCAGAAACTTCTGCTATTATTCTCTGTCCAATTCTTGGATTAAATTGATGAAAGGAAGAAAGATCAAGATGTTGGAAATATCATAGAGAATGTGTTGAAGGTAGTAAAAGTGTAGAGCATAACAATATTAAAGATAGTACACTTCACACAATGCACATTTTGTCAAAGTTATCAATCCATCCTTTGACTTGTTTGCCTCTCTCCCAGGCTCACCCCGCAGTCCGATCAGCAAGACGACATTAGCTTTGCTCAGCGTCACCTCTTGCTTCCTGGCAGTGGCGTGTGGCATGCATGTTGCATGCCCACTGACCGTGCGTGTCACTTTACACGTACCAGAACACTTTGTTGCTGATGGTACGTACACGACACCACTTCGTTATTATCGCAAGGCCTGCTGAGTTACTGACATGTTTGTTTGTTTTTAATGCCAGCACATAGTGCAGTCAGGCTGCTGATCTAATTAGTACTTTGGCTGAAGTGACATGGAGACATTTTCCATGGAGTAGCTTGTTTTAATTGGTTCATTTTGCTTGCTTATTAACTCCGCCATTGAAGGTGAAGGAGGTTATGTTTTCATCCCTTTCTGTATGGTTCTTTGTTCGTCTGTTTGTTTGTTTCTGTGTACAGGATGTCTCAAAAAGTTGCGGGCGGATCCGGATGAAATTTTGTTGACAGGTTTGACGTGTGACAAGGACGAACTGATTAGATTTTGGTGAAGATCCGGATCCGGATCTGACAACGAGAATTTTTTTAAGTGATTCTTCACCATTGAGAGATAGGGCTAAAGATGATATGTAGCACAATACCTCAAAAAGTTGTGGACAGATTCGGATGAAACTTGGTAGACGTGTTGTATTGAGGGTGTGGCCATGACGAATTGATTCGATTTTGGTGAAGTTCTGGATCCGGATCTGGAATCGACTACTACAATTTTTTTTACAGCGATTCCTCACCATTGAGAGATGGGGCTAAAATTGATATATAGCACGATATCTCAGAAAGTTGTTCATGGATTCAGACGAAACTTGGTGGACAGATTGGGTGTGTCGCAAGGACGAATTGATTCGATTTTGGTGAAGATCCAAATCTGGATCTGGATACGAGAATTATTTCATCTTTAAAGTGATTCTTCACCGTTGAGAGATAGGGCCAAAAACGATATAGTACTGTATAGCATGATATTTCAAAAATGTAATGGGCCCGATATGTTCTTGTGGATCAGGCATTACGTGACGAAGGTATGCACTCTACCTAGTGCCCTTCTAATTAAAATTTGGATTCATTTTTGATTTAACATATCGTATCGATTGCAAAGTTATAGATATGTTTTGACTTTTCAGGCTCACCACAACTGTTGTGGTAAAAAATATTCTGTGGAAAGATATTTAAATGTGAAGGTTTCCTAAAAATAAGAAATATATTTATATATATATATATATATATATATATATATATATATATATATATATATATATATATATATATATATATATATATATATATATATATATATGAAGGTTGAATGCTTCATCACATCCAATATTGGTGGTATGATGACATACAACGTTATTGAGTGAGAGATAAAGTCTTCATGTTAAAACCTTTTTTCCTGCTTTAACCCTCAAGTTGTGTGCACCTTTTTGTATTCACATTCTGGCAGAGCCATGATGTAGTAAGATTCCCAGAGCACATGGAAGTGTAGGGTGCGTGCTATATTCACAGAGCTCATTGGTATATCGGTGACAGTATGTAGAATCAAGTACCGAGGGTTGAAATAACATAACACACATATATATCTTCTTCTTCTTTCAGCTGCTCCCATTAGGGGTCGCCACAGCGAATCATCTGTATGATGCGCATAGTGATTTGGCACATGTTTTACGCCGGATGCCCTTCCTGACGCAACCCTGGTCGCCTCTTACGACACAGGGATATGGTACACCTATTTTAACTGGGGTATACACCGGCCCAGTATATATATATATATATATATATATATATATATATATATATATATATATATATATATATACATATATATATATATATATATATATAACAATGTGAACTACAGCATGGATTGCTGATCTGTGTATTGTTCAGAAAGTTTGGTCCTAAAGCGGTGGCTATTACCATTGCAGCACAGGAAGCAAAGATTGATTCTCATTTTTAGGTCATCTCTACCGAGATGACCTAATAAAGCCGGACCAAGTGTACATCCGTCCGTCCGTCAACAATTTTTCTTTCTGATCTTGATGAAACTTAGTATGTGGGGAGAGGTCGATGAGTGTTGCACAACGATATAACTTTTGTCCGGGTTCAAGGTCAGGGACGAGGTCACACGGTCAGTTATAAAAATCGCCATTTTCAAAACCTATCTAGTCTGCCATTCTACAAGATATTCGGCAACTGTTTATTGATTATGATAGTAAAAAATATTATCTTGTATCTAACCGGACAAATTTTTGAATTTGCTTCCCGTTTGATCGTCACGTGATCTGGAAGATGGCCAAAAACGCCGTTGCGATTCGCAAAGAAGGAAGGAAGGAGAAATGAAATATAAATATAAAACACATTTTTAGCCTTTTATATTTATACATTTTCCGCCGAAGATGCAAAAGTTTTTAAACCCGAAATGTAAATGTCGGCATTTATTTTCAAAATATAATTTCGTGCGCACGCGCCAAAATGCCGAGTCTTCTTTAACCAAACTGCGCAGTAGTCTTTGGTCATAACTGAACATTGAGAACTTGTGGTATTATAGAGATGACCGTCACCCCCACACGGGGGTAATTTTTAGCATGTTCTTTCTCCAAACTGAGGCTCATGGAAGAGCAAAGCAACAGAGGGGAGAAAGGCAAAACCCAAACACCAGGGAATGGGGTGAGAAGCATGGATTGAACAAACAGGTAAAGAGGAAGGGGGAAGAAACAGAAACAGATATGAACTCGATGGTATATGGTATTCATAGACTACTTACCCCACGCAGTCTTGAAAAAGACTTGGTGTGCGCAGGGTCGATGAGAGGGGGGGGGGATAAGTTGGGGTAACTACCATGGGGCCCTGACATAATTGAGACCCGTAATTATTCCTTCAATATTTTTGTTTCATTTCATGATTGTTTGTGATGATAAAACACCGGAGGCAATGGAATTTTGTGTCTCCCAACAAGCCCTTCAGGATGATGCCATTGTAAATGGACAGTGACACACACCCTCAAATATACTCCTGTGTGAACGATTTACATAATCACAATCGTGGTAATGGTGGTCGTTTGGCAGCTTAGCTGCCGGGTAGCTATCGTTTATTGAAGCGCGACTGTGTCACTGATGCAGTGCCCCGCGACCAGTACACACACTGGAACTGGTACTCGTTTCGCCGACCTCGGAAGGATGACAGGCTGAGTCAACCCCCTGGTGTATTAATTCAGCGGCCGACGGGGCTTGAACTCAGGACCTTTTGGATCCCAAGCCGCAACCCTAACCCTAACCACTGAGCCAACACCAGGCTTAACATGGTAATGATGTAATGACGTAAATGAACACACTGAGTTTTGGCCACACCCCGATCCGGATCAAGTGTGTTAAACGAATCTGGATATTAAACAAATTATACTTTGAAAAATTTCAATGTACCCTCAATTGCGCTGTATTAAATGGTCATGTAGCATATGGTAAAGTTTCAATTTCCTCTGTTGAACGGTTTTTGATGTACGCTCTGAAGAAAATGCAGACAAACGTATGTAAGCAATCGATTGCTTCACCCTACGCTTCGCCTCATGAGCTCGAGCTATCATGAGGCACGCAGGATGGATGAAGACACACAAATGAGCCAGGACTAAAGTAGGCCTACACATGAAAGCACTCAACAGGATGTGTTCATTAACTAGAGAGTTCACAGAACACCTTGCACTGCCCAGTCTTGAGAAAACGACATGGGAAGGGTCTTTTTAACGCTTACTTTACATTTTGCAGCACTATCTCTTTTTCCTACAAGTTGCGGGGTCGTTTTGTTTGTTTGTATATTTTTAACTTTGTAATTATTTTTCATTTTTTCTGGACCTCGATATTTCCCAACGCTGAGAGAGCGAGCAGCAAATTTCATTGCTCAAGATGGCGTAAAATAGCGTGATATTTTGTCAAAGTACAGCGAAATGGAAGTTTCTTGAAAATGTCAAGAAGGCAATTTGTGTTCTCGTGTTCAAGTATATAATTCAATTGAAATAAAATAAAGATTTTAAAGTCTTTAGGGGGGAGAAAACTTTTTTGGGAAGTTTAACGCCGTTGATACACCGTCTTTTACACCACCTTAACATGTTAAATTAGTTCTTCGTGTCTGTTGTTTGTGTCATTTATGACGTCACTATAAACAGCAAGTTTCCTGTTTGGACTGATTTTCAATTCAGTTTGAATGCCAGAGAAGCAGTTTGACAAAAAAAAAAAAGCAAAAAAATCACTTTACTGATGCGCATGCACAATTGGGACAACATTGCATACAATTTGCCAAATTCAGAGCCAAAGAACTGCTCAGCTGCAGTTTCATGTTTCAATTCAAGTTCCGATTCGTGTTCTACATTGTTCAAAATATAACCTTAAGCTAAAGGAGCAACACTGACCCAGCAGCTCTGCTTTCATTTATTTGTGACCATAAATCTGTCTTCAGATGCGAGTGCCACACGGAGGCCATCCTAGTATCGAGGTGATGTGTTGGCATAATTTATGCACATTATGTCAGAATCATGTCGTATTTACATTCAGTGTTGCTCATTTTATTTAATTAATCCTTTTTGACTGCGGCATCACCTCCTGACTGGTGATCGGCAGGGCAGATACAATGTGTTATTGCGGCAGACGATGCTTGTTATGACCAGATCATGCAGCATTTGCTTTTATGGGACTCAACTTGTGCTTTGTTGCCTTGTCAAGTGAGGTGTTCGATATATATATATATATATATATATATATATATATATATATATATATATATATATATATATATATATATATATATATATATATATGTCATCACCACAGTGTGATTCTTCAACCAGTCTTGGCTCGTAACAATCATCTCTCTCTTTCTCTCTCTCTCTCTCTCTCTCTTTCTCTGCTCTCTCTCTCTCTCTCTCTCTCTCTCTCTCTCTCTCTCTCTCTCTCTCTCTCTCTCTCTCTCTCTCTCTCTCTCTCTCTCTCTCTCTCTCTCTCTCTCTCTCTCTCTCTCTCTCTCTCTCTCTCTCTCTCTCTCTCTCTCTCTCTCTCTCTCTCTCTCTCTCTCTCTCTCTCTCTCTCTCTCTCTCTCTCTCTCTCTCTCTCTCTCTCCGCTCTCATTTTCTATTTCTTCCTGTTCCTATCATCTTCCAACCAGGCCTTCTGTCTTCATTATCTCCCCCTCTTCATATTCCTCCTCCTATTTGTTCTTATCCCTTCTCTTGTCTTTTACCTTTCCTTCCTAGCCCAAAGCATTACAGGTAACTGTTGTCATTGGTTTAATTAAGATGCACTGTTAAATTTACCAAAAGTGTGGATATCAGAGAGCAAAATGGTCAAATGAACAATGTGAGAAGATAGAACACGCTTGTCCAATCAGTAACAGCTCTTCAAGATGATAGATGAGATATACAGCAAATATCTTCTAACATATATCTAATAAAAAAACAAAAAGTGGAAGAATATTGCAAGACAAACTCGAAAGAATACAATGATTGAAGGAACACTTTAAGCATTTGCATAACATCCAAGTTTCTGTTGAGGAGAAGTTCTTAACGATATTTCAGATTATAAATGCTGGTGAATGAATGGATTATTTAATCGAGGAAGAAATCTGAATTGCCATAAAGAAGCTAAAGATAAATAAAGCACCAGGAGTGGAGAACGTCACAGTGTAAATGATGCATGCAGGAGGAGCTGGGCGTACAAGAAAAGTAATGCATCATCTTTGTAATAAAATCTATAAGGAAGAGCTTTGCCCTTGAGATTGGGAAAAAGCCATTACAGCACCAATACCTTAAAAAGATAAAGGATTGTAACAAACTTTGGAGGTGTAGGTTTATGGAGTATCCATGGGGTAATTTTTACAAAAAGATACTCTCATAACGACTAAAAAAAAAAAACTGTAGAAAGAGCTTTTCGACCAGGAAGACATATCTCTGACCAACTGCTCATTATAAGACAACAATAGGGAAAGTTATTTGAAAAACCACAAATTTTATACAACTTCATGATTTCAAACAGGCATTGGACAGCGCTTGACAGAAAGGACTATGGAAGGTCCTACAAATGTGTGGAGCACCAGAGAAAACAGTCATATTAAGAAAGGATTTGTACAGTCAATTGGAAAACGTAATAAGGGTACAAAGTGAACTCACTGATCGATTCAAAACAAGAGTAATTGCAGACAGGGATGCAACACCTGACATAGTAAACCTGGCAAAAAGCTTTTGAATCAGTAAATACAGGAATTTCTCTGTCAATTGGTCAGTTAGTTAATAATTTAAGATGTACTGATGGCATTAATCTGATAACGAAATCACAATGACTATTAAGGAAGACCATGGACGAAGTCTACACCAGTTGTAGAAGATTCAGTGTGAACATAAAAAACAACAAGAACAGCAAAGCATCAAGTGAACTAAAAATGAAGCACTGAAATGAGGAACTTGAACAAATAACTTGCCTTCTCTTTCTGGAAGGCAAATCTGACCGAAGGCAATCTCAGTGCTTTCCAAAAAGCCCGCAACAAGTGTGTGTCCACTCTCAGGAGAGCCAGAAAGCAAGATTGGTCGAACCTCAATCATGAACTTTCAAACTTGTCTCCCTCCTCTTAAACCTGGTAGCACCTTGTTAACCTCCGCCATCTTCGAAGATGGATGGAGGTTACTGTTTTCACCCCTTTCTGTTTGTTACTTACGAAATCTAAAGATTTCGTAAGTATATTGATGCCTTCCGTTTCTGTTTGTTTGTTTGTTTGTTTGTTTGTAGGCACGATAACTCGAGAACGGAAGAAGCTACCAATGTCAAATTACACCACGTGATTCAGGAGGGTGATGGCCAGCGCTGATTACATTTTGGTCAAAATCGGTCAAAGGTCAAGGTCACAGTGAGGTCAAACATAATTCCGTAAATTCACGTGGAGAAATGGAGTATTTTTGCTTCGCTCGACGTTACGAGTTCGTTTTAACTTCGATTTTAATTTTGTCTTCGGTTTTTGCGATCGCTTAGGACGCTTAACACTCGGTTGTCGAAATTCTGGTAAAAATCGGATGTTTTGGAGACGTTTTAAGATTGTATAAAAATATTTCACTCGACGCGTCACGGGTCGTCCCGTGATGCAGTGCGCTCGAGCAGACGCGTCGTTGAGTTACGTTAAGGTGTAATATAATTGCGTGGAGAAATGGAGATTTTTGCTTCGGTCAACGTGACGATTTTTGATGGTTTGATACAGAATCATCGTAGAAACTTCTGGTTTGCGTCGCTATCTTCTCTATAGACAGCTTTTATTAGACAAGGTCAGAGGTCAAGTTGACGATTTCGTAAGTACCAGTCTATGACTGCTTGTTTGTTTGTTTGTTTGTGAACAGTATTACGGAAAAACTCCTCGACGGATTTCGACGAAACTTGGTGGGGGGGGGGGGTTAAGTATGATCCAAGGATCATGCCATTAAATTTTGGACTTGGTCCCCCCCCAAAAAAAAATTGTTACCCCTCTCCCCCCCCAAAAAAAGGAATTTTTTTTCATTTCTACATGTTTTAAGTGATTTCCAACCCCCCCCCCAAAAAAAAATTGTTAGAGAAAAAAAAATGTTTGCAACATTTTTTTCAACAAAATTTCGTTTTTTTTTTTTGCATTTTTACATGTTTTAAGTGATTTCCAACCCCCCCCTACCACCAAAAAAAAAAAATGTTGGAGAAAAGAACTATAACTGTCAGCACTGTTAACATCATATTTAATGAATAAGATATAAGGTTCACTTTAGTGACCCAGCAGTATTGGCGGCGGCGGTTTTGCACTCTCCCGAGTGCTCCCCCTCTAGTTAAGTCTGTCTCTCGAGTATGCTCCCCTTCCATCTCTTCAAATGTAACCACAGCCGACTCCGCTCATGAGAATGCCGAATGCCTCAATTCTGTGTTCGCTTCCATATCTTGTGCCCCCAACCCCTCACTTTCGGTACCCATCCTTCCCTGTCATGCCCAACCGTCCTGGACTCTGTGTCTTTTGCACCTGAAATGGTAGATAAGATTATATCAACCCTCGATTCTGACTCTGCGATTGCACTTGACAGCATTTGCACCTTCGAAGGTGGAGAAGGTTATTTCAACAGTGGAAATTGAGTTTATTTCTTGCAAATGCTTAAATATTCGACACAACCTTCAACTCTGACTCTGCTATCAGACCAGATGGCAACATCTCACGTATCCTAAAAACCTTCCCTGCTGCTCTTGCACATCCTCTCTCTCTCTCTGTCATTTTTACCCTGTCATTTGGGTTCGGTCATCTTCCATCTGCTTGAAAATCCACCATCATCGCCGCAATACAGTGAGGATGGCAGAAGAAGGTGCAAAAACGGATCCACTCAACTACAGACATATCAGCTTGCTCCCAATCAACAGAAAGGTCATGGAATCCATAATCGCAGTTTTTTTTTCTTTCTTTTTTTGCATACTTTGTCGAGGCTTGCATAAGAGCTCAGATACAGAACATATTGTTGTATCCTGGATAATCAAATATGCTGAGTATGCCAGTCTTCTAGGCTGAGGAAATATACACATGATTCAGATGAAGGGAAGCCAGGTGGGAAAAAGGAGGAATGAAAGAGTGAAGGTGAGCAGTACTTCTTGATTTTTGTAGTTTCACCAGAAAGGGATTGCTGGTGGACCTTGAAATAAAAGTTAATATGAAATCTTTCCTTTTCTCCAACAACCTCATCTCGTATCACGAATTTGGTTTCAGACCAGGTCAGTCCATGTTGGACATGCTGCTTCGACTCACCCAACAATGGATGGAGATTCTCAATGTCAGACATGAGATCAGGGAATTCTCTCTGGACATACCTCATGCTTTTGATACAGCCTGTCATCCTGCCTTAATCTCCAAAATATCTGCCTATGGCATCCAAGGCCAACTTCACACATGGCTTACTGACTTCCTCTACTCTCGTAGATATTGTGTGGCTCTCAATGGAATCCTTTCTTCTCCCTCCCTATCAAGGCTGGAGTTTCACAAGGTAGTGTTCTGGGCCCAGTCCTATTCTTGATCTTCATCAAGGATCTCTCTGACTCTCTGGAAAATCGTCTTTATCCGTTTGCTGCTGACTCCACCCTCTGCCATGACTTCCCTCATCGTTTAGCCAGGCAGGCAGCAAACTCTTCCCTCTCTTCAGACCATGAAAAAAACAAAAGACAAGCTGGTCAAAAAGTTGGAATTTGTCTTTCAACCTGGGAAAATCTCACACTCTCAATATCTCTCTCCTCTCTCACACTCTCTCGGTCTGGTAACCCCTCCCCCCCCCATACCTTTTTAACAATCTGACTGTGGACCGAACTCTTGAGGTAGGTCGTTCAGTCATTCAAACTCCTGGGTCTCACTATCAGCCATGATCCTTGTTGGGAAAACCACATTTCAATGTTGGCCTCCAATGCCAGCTGCCAACTGGGCATCCTCTGCCATACAAAGTCCTTCCTCAGCACCCCTGAACTCCTGTCCACCGACAAGGCCTTCATCCGCAGCTTGATGGAGTACTGCTGTCCCCACTGGACTAGTGCCTCTGCCTCACATCTGGGTTAGCTTGACACTGTGGAAACCAAGGCCTTTGAGATTATTGGAATCTCCTGTGGTGAAGCTGAGTCTATGGGCTTCGCCTTTGCAGATCGATCTGTTCTCTCTCTCTCTCTCTCTCTCTCTCTCTCTCTCTCTCTCTCTCTCTCTCTCTCTCTCTCTCTCTCTCTCTCTCTCTCTCTCTCTCTCTCTCTCTCTTCTACCACTTCCTTTTCTGGGCTTGCACCCTCTGCTCTTTCTGTGCTTTGTCCTCTCCTCCTGCCCCCCCCCACCCTCACAAGGTATCTGCAGGGTTCACATGGTCCACCATCACCCCTTCTGGTTAAACTACCCCAATCCAGGATCACTGCTCACCTTCACTAATTTATTACTCTTTTTTTCATGCCTGTGGAACCAACTTCCAGATTCTCTTCAATCCCATTCTTCCCTCCAGTTTTTCAAGACAGTTGTTCACTCCTGCCATTTCAGATCGTCCCCAATCCAAAACCATTATCTTTTCTACCCTCGTTAACCCCACCAAAATCCCTCCTAGTTTTTCAAGTTTTCCTCCTTGGAGATTCCTTCTCTCTCCATACAAGCATGTTCTACATCCTGTTTTCGTCGGTTATGTCCTGATCCGTTCGGTGGGTTAGCTCTTCCACGGGCCTCGACTATGTAAACAAAAGAAATTGCCTCGGTGCTGTAATTAGAGTATCTGTTTTGAGTCTGGGAGGTTGGTGGTTAGAATCCCAGCCGAGTCATACCAAACACTTTAAAAACGGTACGTTCAGCTTGCTTGAGCATTTACAAGGACAGAGCATGGACAAACAACCAGAGGTTTGCAATAGTAGTGCATGCTTTGTTGGCTTAATGGCTCCTCTTGTGTTGAAGCTCCTTGTAATGGAACTCGTGTATATTGATTTGAATGCAAGTTTTTTTTTAATGTATCTAGTCGGGACTGTGAGTGAGGATGGTTCATGTGAATCAGATTGGCTTGGGCATGTAAAAGGAATGAAGTCTCATAAGTTACTATATTTGCTTTCCACAGTTATTTGAATGGAGATCGATGTTGCAGCTGTCCATACCATAAATTGATTGATTGTAACAATGAGGGAGGACTTAATGAAGGAAAACTTGAAAATGCAAAAAGTTATTGCTGTGATGAGAAACAGAAGACTGTGCCATCATATTTGTTTTAATTTTTTTTTAATTAAGCCAATTATTGTTTTAATTGACCCAAACACACAATTTTCACTGTTGCACTCTCTTGGATTTCCCTTGATATTCATGCAAAGTTTCAGGCTGCTAGGTTTCATGGTTTTTGGAGTTCTCGAGGCGACATATGTCTGGTGTTGGCTTAATGGTTATGGTGGTGGGTTTGGGATCCTAGGGTCCTGAGTTTAAGTTCTGTTTGTCTGTTGAATTAACACGAGGTGGGGTTGATTCAGCCTGCCATCTTTCTGAGGTCAGCAAAATGAATACCAGCTTGCTGGTATCCTGTGTTGGAGTGGTGACCTGTCAAGGATTGTGCCCAATAGCCAAGCAGCACCATAGCTCTGCATAGAGTATGGTCCCAATAGATGGATGGAATGGAGGAAAAACACACACACACACACACACACACACATTTATTATTATAGATTTGAATGACTGTCATTTTCTTTGACAGGTTCATCTATTTTCATGGATTTCTTTCCAACTGATTGCCACTCAGTCTCACCCATGAAAACATTGCACATTGGAATGAGAGCATCGTAATGGCCCCAGTCCAGGATACCATTGTATGGCAGACAACGACGTTTCATTGACTCCTCCTGTTATGACAATAGCTTTTGCAGTGGAATGCTGTTTGTTTTTGAAGTAAACATTGACCGTCAAATCGTATATCTCATAATTTCGGCTTTATCCAGATCTCACAAATTGCCTTCACCTCCAGGCTATCTGCAAATATGCCAAGTCACCCCATGCCTACCCGATATCAGTCTTTTGTAACACACTGTGGGATTCAATCTGGACCACATGGATCAACCATTCCCGCAATGAAACACGTGAACTTTGCATACATAATTAAGTTTTTTATCTGGTTCACACGAGTATTCTCATCACCCTCCACCAATAAGGTAAATGAAAATAAATGAATGAAAATCAATTTAAAGATTGAATTTCACCTACAATCAACAAATGAGCAATTTATATGAACACACATAGTAGTAATAATAATAACAACTAGAACTGCCACTTTATAACTGCTGGCAGTGATGACCGGGTACCCAGTCCGTCCGCCTTTGATACAACATGGGACTTTCTGCAGCTGACAGTCGCAAAGCTTCGCATTCATCGGGAAAGTGGTTCCAGAAAAAAACATTATTTAAGAGTGATACAAATCGAGGCCTGCTTCGATATGGTGTGGGACTGAAGAGCTACGGACCGGGCAGCACAAAGCGTTCAATTTCCTTATTACTGGCGAACAGATTCATATAATTAAATAATTCTGGCTGCCAAACCGTATGACCGATCAGGTTGAAATTTAAAACTTTTGTTTCTCATGTCGGCTAAATTACAATTGTGAAGTTTCATATATATAGACGCAGCGGTTCCTGAGTAAACATTAATTAATATTTATACTTCAATCCAAGATGGCGGCCAAACCATGTAACTTGTGATGTCATAATTTTCACCACGTGTGCAAACACGAGGGGAGATGATTAGTGCAAATTTTCGCTTCGCTAGGTTAAGCAGTTCCAGAGAAAACATCATTTCATATTTTTCTTAAAACCAACATGGCTGCCATACACTGGGCCCGATCCCATTCAAATTTCAAACGGTCATTCCGCATGACTGTTCCACCATAAAGCTGATGTTTCACATTTATTGATGCAGTAGTTCCAGAGTAAACATTAATTAATATTTTTCCTTCAATCCACTATGGCTGCCAAACGTTGCGTCGTACCTCAAAAGGGGGTGAGAACTTTTTATTCGTCATGGAGAGGCGGTCATAGTGGTGGAGTTTCGCCTGGATCTGTTCTGTCGTTTCAGAGAAAAAGACATTTAAAGATATTATTTTTAAATCCAAGATGGCTGACGAACCATGTGACCGATGACATCACAAATTTAGATTCTGCTTCCAACTCGGTATTGGAACACGTTTGTGAAGTTTCGTGTTAATCGGTAAACGTACGTTTTTCTATCCAATATGGCCGCCAAACCATGTGACTTGTGACGTCATAATTTTTACCACGCGTGCATACACAATGGTCGATGATAATTGCAAATTTTCGATTCGTTAGGTTAAGCGGTTCCAGAGAAAACATTATTTAATATATTTCTTCAATCCAACATGGCGGCCAAACCGTGTGACTTATCAATTCGAAATTAACAAACTTATATCGCCTACCTGTCCCGAATATAGTTCTGAAATCTCCCCTTCATCGGACCAGCGATTCTGGAGAAGATGTTTGAAAGTTTCAGGGTTTTTTCAAGATGGCCGCCAAACCATGTGACCGATCAAGAAGAAATTAACAAACTTGAGAAAGGCTCTCATGGGGAATATATCTGTGAAGTTTCGTCTTAATCTGTCTTGCCCTTCTGGAGAAGAAGATTTTAAAAATGTATTCATTTTCAATCCAAGATGGCTGCCGAACCTTGTGACCTATGATATCATAAATTTAAATTCTGCTTTCCATCGTCGACCCGAACAAGTATGTGAAGTTTCGTGTAAATCGTATAAGGTCTATTTTTCTATCCAAGATGGCCGCCAAACCATGTGACTTCTGAGGAAATTTTTTTTACCATGTATGCAGACTTGAGGGAGGAAGGCACTTGCAAATTTTTGCTTCGATGGCTTATGAAATTCCAGAGAAAACATTATTTAATATTTTCTTAAATCCAACATGGCGGCCAAACCATGTGACCTATCACTTCGAAATTAACAAACTTGCATCGCATACATGTCACGAATATAGTTCTGAAATCTCGCCTTCATTCGACCAGCGCTTCTGGATATGAAGATGTTTGAAGGTTTTAGGGTTTTTTCAAGATGGCCACCAAACCATGTGACCTGTCAACAAGAAATTAACAAACTTGAGAAAGGACCTCTTGGGGAATGTACCTGTAAAGTTTCACCTCAATCTGTCCAGCCCTTCTGGAGAAGAAGATTTAAAAAAAAAACACTAAAAAACAAGATGGCGGCCGAATTACCTCATCGATGACGTCAAAAAAAAACATTTTTCACGATGAATTTTGGCGTAGATGACGCTCAAAAAATTTCAGATTATTCCTATACGGCATTGTACTTGACGAATTTTCACCGGTATATCGCTTCACCTATGACATCACGAAAAATCACACGTGTTCCCCATAGGGAGTTTAGTAAAATGTATCAAACGAAAATTTTTTCCATTGCACGGTTTCCGAGATACAGATGTCCAAAGTTTATCACTTTTTTCAAGATGGCGCCCGTACCACGTGACCAATGACGTCATAATTATAACGTGATTGTGCTATCAAAAAAGATACATGCTACGGTGAAAAGTTCCTGTCGATCGGACTTAGTGTTCCAGAGAAAATGATTTTTAAAGCGAAAAAGGGTGCAAAATGCCGGCGTAACAATAATAAACAGAAGAAAAACAATAGGGTACCCTAATAATCATAATAAACCGACACACACACAAAATCAAAGATTCAGTTTGTCCGGCCATTTTACAACACGGCCTGAGCGAATAGTGGAAGGAACAGGCTCGTCGAGCTGTTCATCCAGCACAACAGTGTGGGGCAAAAAGGGGGGCAAAGGAAATGTTAACGTTGCATTCATCACCATTGTTGGTAGGAGAAGGGGAGGAAGTATCATTGTGTTCATCATCGTCCGAGTTTCCCATCTCTGGCTCGTACACATAGCCAGTGTGGTTGGCCAGCTTGTTTGAAGATTGGAGACGTCTGCGATTCCTGCGGAACAAACGGTTTCCTGCTTGGAGCATGTAGGACCGAGGGGATTCGTGTGTTTTTGTACGATTTCACCAGGTACCCATTTTATAGTGCCAGTAAGTTGTTCCATGCGGACTTGCCGACCCTGAAAAGATGGCCGCTCTCGTGCTACTCGATCATGATCGAACTTTTGCTTGGTCTTTTCCGTGTCAAAATGCCATTTAACCTCATGAAAGCTGTAGGGTTTTGGTACAAGTAAGCTGTGCTTTGTGGGCAGCTTGTTATGTGTCTTATACCCATCAACAGCCAAATCTTTATATATACCCTTATATCTTTATATGTTATGTGTCTTATACCCAAATCGAGGGCTGGAAGTAGTTTGGTTAATGCCGGAATCAAAACAGAACGATTTGAACTCTTTGGACACTAACAAGCATGCATTGCCGCTCATAAGACCCTCAGGTATACCACGTGTACTAAAGATGGATTTTCGAGCATCAATCATTGTGCAGCTTCTCATTTCCTAGAGCTCACACACCTCGATAAATTTCGAATAATAATCGACAACCAAAATGTATTGTTTTGACTCAACCCAGTCCACGGCAACCTGGTTGAATGGTAAATGTGGAATCTGTTGGTATGAGCGGTTCCAGAGGAAGCTTATTTTGGTAATCTGTACATGTAGTGCAGTTTCTCACTGCCTCTTCGATCTGTTGGTTCATTGTTGGCCAACAGAGCACTTCCCAAACATGCTGTTTGCACTTTACAATGCCAAGGTGAGAGCTGTGTATGATGGAGAGCAAGTGCAGATGGAGACTAGGTGGCATGACTCTACGCATACCTTTTATAGATAATTCCATCAGAGACACCTAACTCACTCTTTGAATCCCAGTATGTGGTCTCAATGGAATGGGCACTTTGTTTCGATACCTGGGCCATCCAGTGTGGATCACGTCCGACAGAAGTTGTAACTCTTGTCAAGTCTGTTCCTGCAGCTGGACATACCTCTCCTTGGTGATGGAGATGAAGTCTAACATGGAAACCTGCTCCAGATTGACTTCTTGTCCTGACAACTGGTGAGTCTGATAAGCACGAGATAGTGTATCTGGTAGCTGCATGTCTTTGCCACTTTGATGCACTACCTCGAGATCGTACCACTACAGAAGTAACAGCATCCTCTGCAGATGCATGGGAACAGACAGAAGAGGTTTTTTGGAAAATCTCTTGAAGTGGCTTGTGATCTGTAAATTCAGTCACTGTCTTGCCAAATTTGGAGCAGTCAAATTTCATACAGGCGTGGAGGAATGCAAGCATTTCTTTTTCAATCTGAGCATACCGTTATTCCACCTCTGAGAGGGATCACGAAGTGTATGTAACCGGCTTCCCCTCCTGCATTAAGACACCACCGAGACTGCTTTGCCTTGCATCCACATGGATCTCTACTGGTGCCTTCACATCATAGTATCTCAGTTCAGGCTGCTGATAGCAGAGATCCAATAGTTTATAGAAATTGCCAGTCAAAAATACTATCAGCTCTCAGTAAAGCTCGAAGTGGTGCATTGACTTCATTCAGTTGAGGAATAAGTTTCGCCAGGTAAGCAACAAATCCAAGAAAATGCTGCACGTCCTCTTTATTCCATGGAAGAAGGCATATTATGGAGGGCTTCAATTATTTCGGGGTCAGGCTTGAGTCCATCTGCAGTAAGTAGGTGCCCGACATACCGAACCTCCTTTTGGTGAACTTTGCATTTTTGCATGTTCAATTTGAGGTTGTTGGATGTAGCCCTCTCCTTGACCGACTTTAAAATGCTGTCCTGATGATCGCGATCTTGTCCTGCAATCAAGATATCGTCCATGATCGCTGTGGCTTCAATAATGCCATCCAACGTTTGATCTATTATACGCTGAAATATTTCTGGGGCACATTTCAATCCAAATGGTGGCTTCAGCAAACAAACAACCCATCGGTGTATTGAAGGTCGTCAGGTTTGATTTTTTCCTCATCCAGGAGAATCTGTAGAAACCCACTCTTTGCATCCAATACTGAGAATAAGTTGGCCTTTGGTATGTTGGAGACCACCTCTCCAACCGTCTTCATGGGATAATGCTCACGTTTATTGGCCTTGTTGAGATCTCGAGGATCCAAACATATTCTTAGCTTGCCATTGCAAACTGCAGCGATGATTGAGTTGACCCATTCAGTTGGCTCCTCCACCAGAGTTATGAAGCCGTTGTCTACCATCTTGTTCAATTCCTTGGTGATCCTAGGCATGAACGCAGCGGGTTGCTGATGTGCAGCATGCCCAACCCCATTGGCTCTTGGATGTATTTTGATTCAGTGGACCCCTGATAGGGTACCTGAAGTACCGATGATATCAGGAATACCTCATAGCTCTGGGGGAACTGATTCATCATCCACTGACTGAAACCCCGCCAGGGAACTCGGTCAAGCAATGTCTCATGTCCACCAGACAGCGGTCTCCTTGGGTTAATCTGAGGCGGTCCCTTCGGGTGGCTGCCTGGAATGTCCTATTTCTAAGAGAGGATAATCACCTGTCTCTGTTATCATCTGAGTTCAAGCATTTGGACATCGGTATTGCAGCACTCTCTGCGGTTCAGAGACCGGATTGCGGCGAGATCATGGTGCGTGGTTACTCTGATGGTTACCATGCCCAGGGAGTTGCTGTTACTGTGTCCAACAAGCTGATTCCAATGGTAATTGAGGTAACACCAGTCAATGAGCGTATTATGAGAAAGGATTCGTCACTCCTTGGGTGTCGTTTCTCTGGTCTCTGTATATGCTAAGACTGAGGCAAGTGATCTCACCGTGAAGGACGCATTCTCTGCCACACTCGAGTCTGTGGTTGATCAGTGCACCAGGCGAAATACTATTCTTGACTTGGGGGATTTCAATGCATTGACTGGAACTGATGGGGATGTTTATGAGACATGTGTTGATCTCCATGGGTCTGGAACTATGAACCAGAATAGCAATAAGTTCCTTGACTTTGCAAGAAGTCATGGATTTAGGGTGGCTGGTTCATGGTTTCAGCGCCCACAGGCTCTCCGTTGGACTTTGTATTCCAACGCTGATGGTGTAGCAAAGGAGATCAACCATGTGCTCATTGCTGGTCACTGGAGGATGAGGAGGATGATGCTGGTCACTGGAGGATGGTCTAGAACTGCAGGGTCCACCGGAGTGCTCAGTTCCTCAATACTGACCACAGGCTTGTTGTCGCATCTCTGAAGTTGCAGCTTAAATCTGGGAGAATGGTACCATCCCAGCCTGCACTGCATGTTCGCAAGCTCAAGGATCAGAGGGTAGCTAAGGAGGTAGCGAACAGGCTGAGTGGAGATTTGGGGGGCCTGGGTGCTTTGGGGAATCCTGAAGAGTTGTTGAGTACCTTTAAGCCTTCAAGACCATCGCCCTTGATGTTGCTGGTGGATGTCTTGGAACTCACTGAAGGGCGAAGAGGAATTTTGTCTCTCAAGGGACATTGGAGACCATTGACCAGGAGAGTCGCAGGGCCAGGCTGAATGGCAGAGCTCAGCTGTTCAGACAGCTGAGGCGTAAAACTGTACATGCGCTAAGGGTGGACAAGGAAGTGAGGAATCTGTGAGGGGGTAGAGCATCACCTGTGGTCAGGTGATTCTCATCCTGCTTCCAGGGGAATTTGTGCATTGCGTTCCTCCAATCCCGTTCATCAGTAGACTGCAGTTCGAGCGGAGGATGGTGTGCTCTTGACAGAGCAGTTCGAAGTGAAGGCCCGTTGGGCCAGTTACTTTGAACAGCTGCAGCAGACTGATCCACCAGCTGTCAAGTTGGATGTCAGGGGTTTTACTATCCCTATTGCTCACCCTCCAATCAACTGTGATCCACATTCGTTTGTGGAAACACAGGCTCCGGTGAACCTGTTGAAATGTGGTAAAGCTCCAGGGATCTGTGGTATCCATGCTGAACCTCTCAAGACTGGTGGAAATGCTGCACTCGTGTCATTGCACGCAGTTCTGTGCTCCGCCTGGAACACAGGCATAATCCCAGCTGACTGGAAGAGGGGCCTTCTTGTCCCTCTCTGGAAAGGGAATGGTGTTCGCCAGGACTGCAGCAACTACCGAGGGGTGACGCTGCTCTCAGTGCCGGGCAAGGTCTTTGTTCGGGTAATCCTTGATAGGGTTCACCACCATCTGCTTGAGCACCAGCGTCCAGAGCAGTCAGTCTTTACACCTGACGTCAACGATTGACCGTATCCCTGCTCTTCGGGTCCTCCCCGAACACAGATGAGAGTTTCGGCAAGGGCTGTTTGTAGCCTTTGTTGATCTTTGCAAAGCATTGCATTCAGTGAATCGGAATGCCCTCTGGAAGATTCTTGGTCTTGGGGGAGAAGGAGGAGAAGGGGGAGATTGGGATCATACTCTGTGCAGAGCGTTGGTGCTGCTTAAGCAGTCTCCTTGGCTATTTGGCACAATCCTGGACTGTTCGACATTCCGACACAGTATAACAGCATGATAGCACTCATTTTGCCGACCTCGGAAGGATGACTGGCCGAGTTACCCCCACCTGGTATTAATTCAACAGCTGAGTGGGATTTGAACTCAGGACCCTAGGATCCAAAGCCCACCACCCGAACCATTAAGCCAACACCAGGCATATGGTCTTTGGGGGGTGCCACCAAAACTGATCAATATGATGTCTGAACTATACTCTGTCATTGAGGGTGCTGTGTGATGTGGTGATACGATCTCGGACTTATTTCCAGTGTTATTGGAGTTCCTCAGGGGTCTGTACCGGACCCCACAATTTTCAGAGCTTGTATGGACTGGATTCTGGGGAGGATGTTGGAGAGATGAAGCAGCGGTGCATCGTTTGGGAATGTCAAGATCTCTGACCTTGATTTCACAGAATGTTGCAGTCATCTTCGCGAAGACTCTAGATATCCTTTTGGGAGCCCTCGAGGTGCTGAATGAGGAGTCGTAGCCACTTGGATTAGGCGTTTCCTGGGTCAAATCTAAGATCCATTTTTTCAATGACATCTTGTCTGTACCTGTTTGTGGTGAGGATGTTGATGTCAAGGAGAGATTCACTTACGTTGACAGTAATATTCATGTCTCTGCGGACTGTGAGTCAGAGGTCAATAGATGTCTGGTTTGGGCCTGGGAAGTCATGGATTCACTGGATCATGGGGTGTGGTGCTGCTGGTACATGTGCAGGAGGATGAAAGTCCAAGTCTTCAGGTCCTTGGTGTTTCCAGTCTTGCTCTATGGATGTGAGACTTGGACTCTGACCAGGGATCTGAGCCGGCGACTTAATTCCTTTGGTACCAGGTCTTTTTGGAGAATCCTAGGCTGTCACTGGTCGGGCTTTGTTTTCAATGAGCAGTTGCTGAGAGAGACTCAAATGAGATTTGTTTCCTGCATAGTCCATGAGTGCCAGCTTGCTGGTATCCTGTCTTGGAGTGGCGACCCATCCAGGATTGTGCGCAATGGCCCAGGAGACTGCTTTAGCAGCACAAATGCTCTGTACAGAGTATGGTCCCAACAGATGGATATATGGATATTCTGTGAACGTCAGCTTCGGTTGTATGGACATGTGGCTCGTTTTCCTGACGCTGATCCTGCTCACCAGATTCTCTCAGCGAGGGAGCTTCATGAGTGGAGAAGGCCAATGGTCTTGACCACGTGCCTCATGGTTGCAGAAAGTTGATCAGAATCTCAAGGAGATGGGGATGGGCCAAGCACCTGCCTGGGGGATGGCCAGATGGAGGCCCCTGGAGTTCCGGCAGAAAGTTGACAGAGTGATGCGCTGCTCCGGCACAGGCTCCCATACCTGACCTGACCTCACCTTGGTCCTCATGCTTGAGTCTTTGCTGTGAAATACACGAACCAGCAGAGGAAACCTACAGGAACAGCTGATTTTATTCTGAAATAATTAGTCACTAAAATTTAACACCCGTGGAGGCCAATTAACTCGGTGTGTGATTTTGAAGGTGATTGGTTACACCGGAGCTAATTTACAATTGCTGTTATAATGGGGGTGGACACTTATCCTACCAAGATATTCTTGTTTTGTATTTGTAATTAATTTTCTGAAATCTGTAGAATTTGTTTTTTCTCTATGAAGCTGTGGGTTATGATGTGTAAATGAACGTGGAAAAAAAACAAAAACATCTGATGCAATTTAATTCCAGGCCGTGCAGCAACAAAATGTGAAAACACTGCTCAAGAATATGCACACAATGTAAGCCCTTTGTTGTTTTATACATCGTCCAGCTTCCTCCACAGCCGCCAAGCATTCACAAGTAGCCCATACCTGAATGATAATTCCAATGCGACACACCCCCATCAGCCAGGTTTACCTTGTGTGGCTTTCCTTGGGTGCTTTCCACAGCCTTCTTTGTGATCGTGGGGTAGGGGATTAATTATGTACAGTGTGACCCCCCAAAAAACAACCCACTTTTTATAAAATATCTTCTGTCTTACCAGTGACCTCTTGGTGTTTAAGGTGATTTCTTTTTTTTTTTTAAATAAAATGTCGAGGCTCGAATGAGAGCGAACACACAGAACATACAAAAAAGGGAGCAGCAGATAAGAGGGGTTGGAGGGGGAAGGATAAAACAGTGGGGAACAGAGACATTAGGAGATCTGTGGAAGGGAGAGGGATGGGCGGAGAACACGGGGTATACAAGGTGGACATTACAGGGACTTTTAGGAAAGAAAGCAGAGAATTTGAAGGAGGTGGGTTTGGGGTGGATTAACGGAGGTAGAAAAGATCGAGGATTTGGATGGGGGAAGATAAGAGGTGGTGGTGAACAGCTGTTTTGAAGGCTTGGAGCGAAGAATGGGATTGAACAGAGTGAGCGAGTTTACTGCAAAGGCGGGGAAAAAGAGGAATGAAAGAGTGAAGTTGAGCAGTGATTCTTGAATTTGGTAGTTTTACCAGAAGGGGATTGCTTGCGGACCTTAAAAGCCCTGCGGAAATGTGGGGGGTACATATTGCAGAAAAATTTGGGGGACGGGGTGGAGGATACTGGAGAGGAGACGGTGAAAGACAATGACCACCAATCTGCCTGTGGTGAGAGAGTGAGAGGCCCAAAGACTCAGCCTCATCCGGGGAGATACCAGTGATCCTCTATGCCTTGGTTTCCACATTGTGAAGCTGAGAAAGGTGAGAAGTGGGTGCAGTACTCCATCAGGCTGCAGACAAAAGCTGTGTATGTGATCAGGAGCTCAGGTGTGCCAAGGAAGGACTTTGCATGATGGCAGATGCTGAGACAGCGACTGGCTTTGGAGGCCAGCTTGGAAATGTGGCTTTCCCAGAAAAGATCATGGCAGATAGTGAGATCCAGAAGCTTGAATGAAAGGACTTCTTCAAGAGGATTGTTGAGAAAGTATATGGGGGGAAGAGGGGGGGGGGTAGTTACAAGATGGTCCTTTTGGAAAGACATCATGAAAGTGTGAGATTTGTCAGGATTGAAAGTCATGTTCCACGTGTTTCACCAGTTTGTGATTTTATCCAGATCTGCAGAGACTGCTTGCTGCTTGCCGTTCTGAGGGATTACAGATGGTATGGCAGAGGGTGGAGTTATCAGCAAATAAATAGAGGTTTTTCCAGAGAGTCAGAGAGCTCATTGATGAAAACCACAAAAAGAACAGGGCCCAAAACGCTGCCTTGGGGAACTCCAGCCTGGACAGAAAGAGGGGATGAGAAAACTCCATTTAGGGCCACACGTTGGCTGTGACAGGAGAGGAAGTCTGCAAGCCATGAGTGGAGATTGCTTTGGATACCATAGGAAGAGAGTTTGGTGAGCAGGACAGGGTGCCAGACCATACCAAAAGCACACGATATGTCTTGGGATATGGCTCTGATTTCATGTCCGTCATTGAGGGCCTCCATCCATTGTTGGGAGAGCAGAAGTAGCATATCCAGGGTAGAGTGACCTGGTCTGAAACCAAATTGATGATCGGAAAATCAGGCCTTTGGAGAAGAGGAAGGATTTCATGTCTGAAGCGATGATGGATTCCATAACCTTGCTGATGATTGGGAGATGGCTGATTGGTCTGTAGTTGCAGGAATCTGTTTTTGCACCTTTTTATGCAGGGTGGTAATGTTTGCTGATTTCCAAGCAGATGGCAGATGAGAGGGTGAATATAACATAGAGAGGGTGAGCAAGAGCAGAAAAGCAGGTGTTTTTTAGGGCACATGGGCTGATGCTGTCTGGACCGGTTTCAGAATCTGAGTCGACATTTGACAGCAACCTCTCCACATTGTTGGGAGAAAAGGACATGGACTTCAGGAGCAGCTGGGTTATGACTGGGTAAGCTGGATGCAGAAAGCAATGGGTTTAGGACCCAATATTTAGAAGCAAACATGGAGTTGAGGTATTCAGCCTTTTCATGTGCAGTGAAATGCAGGAAGAGGGGATCACCTGTGTGGCCATTTGAGGTAAGGGAGGGGATGGAGGGAGAACCTACACTGGAAACAGACTTATCGAGACACCACCAGGATTTGGAGGAGGGAGACAGGTTTGAGAGTTCAGACTTGAGATGAGAAAGATGTTGCTTCCTTGCTCTCCTGATGGTAGACGTACGCTTGTTCCGAGCTTTGTGGAAGGAACTGAGATTGCCTTCAGTTGGATTTGCCTTCCATGGGGCGAAGGCAAGTTGTTTCAGGACAACTGCCTCGCCACAGGCTTCATTGTACCATGGGCGGGAGGAAGGGTAGGACAACTGAAGACGAGATGGGATAAATCTTTGCATGAGAGAGAGCAAGTTTCTTTGAAAGAATTCCCAGGATGAGTTGATGTTGGAGAAAGTAGAGATGGGAAACCAGTCTAGAAGTTTTATGGTTACTTGAAGACTCTGCCAGTCAGCCTGAGTGAAATGCCAGACTCGATGTTGTTGAGGTGGTTCTCAAATTGAAGATTGAAGAAGAGTGAACTGCAGGATAGATGATAAAAGTTGGCGACAATGCTTCACTCGTTAAAATGCCATGGACAATTTGGCAAAATATGTATCCTGTGGAGATTTTTTCTGAAAATGGACTCTTACAAGAAGACTCAAATCGAGTTTAAACCTGAGGTTGGAATTTGCACTGTGACCGACAAGTCACAGATATTTTCCTGGTTCAAAAAGTTCAGATCAAAAGGCACTGTCGCATGTCTCAACAGCAAAAGTGTTGGAGGACCAACCACATTTGGGACATCCTTTAAGATGTAAGGTCTTCTGAGAACCTTGACCTTGTTCATGATTCAGTGGGCAGAGATCCTAAGAAATCTCTCAGGCATCAGAGTCAAGAGCTTGGAATTTCATGTGAATCGGTGAGCAGAATTCTCATCCATGATGTGAAACTGTTTCCATGCAGAATTCATATTAAACACAAATTGTTTGCAGCCCATTTGCATAAAAGTGTGATGATCTGTCAGTGGTTTTCAGACAAGATTGAAGAAAAGCCTAACTTCCTTGATAATGTCTGGTTTTCTGATGAGGCCCATTTTTTTCTTTGTGGGCATGTCAACTCCAAAAACTGCGTGTACTGGGGCTCAACATGACCATCCCCGATCGAGTTCTCGAGCAAGTAAGTCAGTTCTTGAGCGACTCATGAAAATGCACCTTCCTGGGTCACAACCTGTAAACCTGAAATCTTCAGCCCTATCTGGTTTGCGGACGACACAGGAATGGCATTGACTGTCAATATGAAACGATGCATCCACGTTATTGGGAAGTTTGGGGGTGCCCAAGGCAGTCACAGAGTTTTTTTTGAGAGGGTATTAACAATGGTTTCAACAGGGTGGAGCCATTCCCCACACTTCAAATGATTTCATTCACTAACGATTCACTCTCTCTCTCAATCAAGTGCAGCCTGTGGCTGCTGGTTGCATCATTGGTTGGGATGCGACAATGCCGCTGATGCCGTGTCCCCCTTACCAGTACACTGGTACTCATTTTGCTGACCTCGGAAGGATGACAGGCTTAGGCAACCTCCTGGTGTATATTAATTCAGCAGCCAACGGGGCTTCAACTCAGGACCCTAGGATCCCAAGCCGCCACCCTAACCACTTGGCTAACACCAGGCTTTGATGATTCACTGAACTGGCTTAACATGCACTTTGGTGACAAAGTCATCAGTTGAAGACTTGCTCTTGAATGGACCCCACACTCACCAGATCTGTCATGCCAGATTTCTATATTTTGGACTTTCTGAAGGACAATGTCTATCTGAGGATGAAGGACAATGTCTATCTGAAGATGGGTAATGTCTATCTGAAGGACAACGTCTATCTGATGATGAAGGTGACAATCCATTGAATAATTCAAAGCAACATTTATCGATAAAATTTGCTTTATTCCTCCAGTGGAATGCGTTGGAGTGATCAACCACTTCGCCTGTCAAATCCAAGTGTGCTTGCAGCGCTGTGGCAAACATTTGAAGCCACATGCACAGTCGGACCTGGCCTTTTCATCGTAATCTGTGCCAAACATTGTGCCATTTTACTGATCAATGATGATTTTATATTAAATAGTATGGGTTCTGTTTTTTGGGGGTCAGCCTGTATAAATCCTAGCCACCTGGGACACGTGATTGGGTGAGACCTGATTGGTTGTTCCCTCCAATTACGGGTGAGATACTTATCGGATAATTGCTGTTGCCATTGCACATGGTATATGCTTGGGAGCCTCAAGTGCGTTTATGTTTGTGCCATAGCTGATGATTTGTCAATAAGTGAAGCCTGTTGCTGGCTTCATGGTTAAGGTGGCTGGCTTAATCTTAGGGTCTTGAGCTTGAGCCCCTATCGGATGTTGAATTACCACCAGGAGGGGCCCGCAGAAAATGATGCAACTAGCAGCTACAGCCTGCACACGATAGCTAACGAGACAGTACGTGATGAAACCAGTCCTGCAGCAAACATTGGGAGTTAACTCCTCCGCAACAGCGAGCTTTGTGTCGATGCACAGGAGGTGAGGATTTGCTGAAGGTCAAGTTTATCTATTTTCATGTGTTGATGCCGTTTATTTTTAATTGTTCACTTAGTTTATGCATTACTCCCATCGAAGTTACATGGTCACTTTCTGTGTTTCCTGATGAAAATATTTTGATGCATTTCTTTGATTCTGTTTCTTGTCGATACAAATTTAATTGTTGATTATATAGTTAAGAATATATAGTTATAGAATATATCAAGAATATATATATAGAATAGAATATATATAGAATTATATATAGAATATATCAAGAATATATAGTTAAGGCTCGTCAAAGGGTGAGAACATTGAAAGGATCAGGATGAAAGAGAAGAAAAGGAACAGTGGAAAGGAGGGGGATGGTGGGGGTGGGGGGGGACACCAACAGCATCAGGGCACAACAGAACTAAAGGAAGAGTAGAGAGAGAAGGAGGGAGGACACCTACAGTGGGGTTGATGGTCAAAATGGAGGGAGACATTGACAAATAATTGGTGTGGGGAGGAATGAGGTGTTGGGGAGGAAGAATGGTCAGGAAGGTCAGGTATGGGAGCATGCGCCGGAGGAGCGCATCGCTGATCCACTTTCCCCCGAACTCTAGTGGTCTCCGTCTGGCCATCCTCCAGGCAAATGCCTGACACATCCCCATCACCTTGAGATGCCGATCAACCTGCTGCAATGGTGAGGCACGTGGTCAGCACATTGGCCTTCTCTACTTACGAGGCTCCCTCGCTGAGCGAATCTGGTGAGCAGGATCAGCGTCAGGAAAATGAGCCACATGTCCATACAGCCGCAGCTGTTGCTTACAAACTGTGCAGGAAACAAATCTCATTTGATTCTCTCAGCAATTGTTTGTTGGACACAAAGTCTGACCAGCAATGGCCAAGGATTCTCCGAAGAGACCTGGTACCGAAGGACTTAAGTCTCCATATCATATCCCTGCTCAGAGTCCAAGTCTCACATCCGTAGAGCAAGACTGGAAGAACCAAGTACCTGAAGACTCAGACTTTCGTCGTACTGCAGAGGAACCGACAGCACCACACCCCATGATCCAGTGAATCCATGACTCTCCAGCCCCAATCCAGACGTCTATTGACCTCTGGCTCAGAGCCAGCAGAGGCATGAATATCACTGCCAAGGTAAGTGAATCTCTCCTGACCTCAACATCCTCACCCCAAACAAGTATAGACAAGACAGGAACCTCCAAGATGTCAATGAAAGCCTGGATCCTAGTTTTGACCCAGGAAACATGTAATCTCAGCAGCTCTTACTCCTCATTCAGCACCTCGAGGGTCCCCAAAAGAATATCCAGTCTCCGCAAAAATGACTGCATCATCTGCGAAATCAAGGTCAGAGATCTTAACATTCCCAAACGATGCACCACAGCTTGATCTCTCTGACATCCTCCCCAGAATTCAGTCCGTACAAGCGCTGAAAAGTGTGGGGGGCCAGTACACACACCTGATGAACTCCAGTAGCAACGGGAAATAAGTTGGAGATGGTATCACCACTTTTCACAGCACTCTCAGTACCAGAGTATAGTTCAGACATCAGATTGATCAGTTTTGGTGGCACCCGACAAAGACCAAGAATCCTCCAGAGGGCATCCCGATTCAATGAATCAAACATTTTACAGAGATCAACATAAGCTGTAAGTGGCCACTGCCGAAGCTCTCATCTGCATTCGGTGAGGACCCGAAGGGCAAGGATACGGTCAATCACTGACCTCTTCGGTGTAAAGCCTGACTGCTCTGGGCGCTGGTGCTCAAGTTGATGGTGGTGAACCCCATCACAAATTATCCGAGCAAAGACCTTGCCCGGCACTGAGAGCAGCGTCACCCCTCTGTAGTTGTTGCAGTGTTGGCGGTCACCCTTCCCCTTCCAGAGAGGGACAACACGGCCCCTCTTCCAGTCAGTGGGGTGATGCCTGTGTTCCAGGCAGAGCACAGAACTGCATGCAACGACATGAGTACAGCAATAACACCAGCCTTGAGAAATTCAGCATGGATGCCACAGAGCTCAGGTGCTTTACCTCATTTCAACCAGTTCACCGCAGCCTGTGTTTCCACAAATGAAGGTGGATCACAGTTGATTGGAGGGTCAGCAATAGGGATGGTAACACCCCAACATCCAACTCTACAGCTGGTGGATCAGCCTGGTACAGCCACTCAAAGGAACCAGCCCAGCGGGCCTTCATCTTGGACTCCTTTGTCAAGAGCCCACCACCCTCCACTCTATCTGCAGTGTCCCGAGGGATGGGCTTTGAGGAACGCAATGTGTGAATTCCCCTGTAAGCAGGATGAATCACTTAACCACAGCTGATGATCTATCCCCTCACAGATTCCTCGCACATAAGCCTCCTTGTCCAACCTCAGCGCACGTACAGTTTTACACCTCAACTCCCTGAACCACTCGGCTTTGCCATTAGGACTGGCGCTGCCACTCTGGGCAATGGTAGCCAGTGTCCATTGAGAGACAAAGTTCCTCTTTGCCTGATGGTGAGTTCCAAGACATCCACCGGCAACATCAAGGATGGTATTCTTGAAGGCACTCCACAACTCTTCAGGATTCCCCAAAGCACCCAGACCCCCCAAATCTCCACTCGGCCTGTTCGCAAACTCCTCAGCTACCCTCTCCTCCTTGCGCTTGCCAGCATTCAGCCTCGGCTGGGATGGTACCATTCTCCCGGCTTTTAGCTGCAACTTCAGAGATGCTATCACAAGCCTGTGGTTGGTATTGAGGAACTGAGCACTCCAGTAGACCATACAGTTCTGGATCATCCTCCAGTGACCATCAATGAGCACATGGTGAATCTCCTTTGCCACACCACCAGCGTTGGAATACCAAGTCCAGTGCGGAGGCTCTGGGCATTGAAACCATGAATCAGCCACCCTAAATCCATGACCTCTTGCAAACTCAAGGAACTTCGTGCTATTCAGGTTCACAGTTCCAGACCCATGGGGACCAACACACGTCTCATAACCATCCCTATCAGTTCCATTCGATGCATTGAAATCCCCCAAGACTAGACGAGCATCTCGCCTGGGGCACTGATCAACCACAGACTCGAGCATGGCATAGAATGCATTCTTCACGGTGAGATCACTCGCCTCAGTCGGAGCATGTACAGAGACCAGGGAAATGACACCGAAGGCGTGACGAATCCTTAGTCTCATAATACGCTCGTTAACCGGTGTTGCCTCAATTATCATTGAAGTCAGCTTATTGGACACAGCTACAGAAACTCCTTGGGGGCATGGTAACCATCAGAGCAACCAGACCAATAGTGGGTGTAACCACCCGCCATGATCTTGCCACTATCCGGGCTCAGAACCTCAGAGAGAGCTGCAATACCGATGTCCAAATGCTTGAGCTCAGATGATAAAAGAGATAGGTGATCATCCTCCCTTTGGGATAGGATATTCCAGGCACCCACCCAAAGGGATCTCCTCAGCTTAACCCAAGGAGACCGCCGTGTGGTGGATGACACCTCAGCACCACCCTGACACACACTACCGCAATCTGACCCAGGAAAGTTATCCTGTGGTTTTCCTCCTATCATTAAAGAGTGGTTGTCCCAAAGACTTTGCCCCAATCCCATCATCCGGTGAGCTGAGAGGGCAGCTGTGCAGGAGGAACTCCCATGGAGTGGGTTTTCAGATGTCATTATGTTTTTGTTTGTTTTGCGAAATGAAGTGTTTTATCGTGGAGTGCAAATCCTGCCACCAACCTCCTACTAAGAAGTAACCCAACTGCAGGAGGACATCCTTCGACACAGTTGGGCACTAGATATGGATGGCCGTTGGCTCACAAGGAGCTCCTCCGCCCTTTGACAGGTTTTGTTTTTAATCCTGCTTGGTGTCCATAATCATACACCCTCCTCACCAGAAAACCTGGTGGGGGAGACGGTTTAGTCGTTGACAACCCGACCATGAAACAGGTTCGTACAGGTTTTCATGGTACCTGTATCAAGTCACAGATCTAATCTGGCCTGATCTCACAAGATGGAATGGACAAGATGGATGCAGAAGCAAAGGCTTGATGGGCCGAATGGCCTCCTCCTGCCTTGAACTTTCAGCAAGATTTCCATTGTCCACTTTTAAATGCACATTCACTTGTTCCTGTTTGTTCGGGATACTTGGGTGGCTTGGCACTTGGGTGTTTGTAATCATTGCCAGAGCTACAAGCCAATATAAACCATTCGCCATAGATTTGACATTGAGCAAATGTGTAAAGTCCCAAGTTGGGCAAAATCCATGTTTGGTCATTACATCTTCGCAAATGTCTTTGTCCACAAAATGTTTTGCCGCTACAGTTTTACATCTTTGGCTGTCAGAAAAGAACCATTTTGGAATCTTCATGATTCAGGATGCTTCTTTTGACCCACATTATTAGTTGAAATTGTGCAATTTTTCACTCCACATGAGCCCACTTGTATGAATATTTGCTATCTTGTGATTTGGTGCACATCAGTAAAACTAGAGGTAATTTTGTATGGCATTCATCCAGCAAGAAAATGGAATAATCTATATGTCAGTTTCCAAGATTTATGTTTCTCCATTCCAAGCAGTGCACAAAATTGTAAGTTTCACTTGAATCACCTTCGTAATGTAATTCTTGCATTTACTTTATTAACAAGAAAATATAATTTGTTTTCCACTACGAAGTCCTTTTCCACAGTTACAAAAATTACTTTCTGTAAATGATGATACCACCAGTTAACAAGCAGCCTTGATGAAGCCAATTGCCTGGAAGTTTCAACATGCTCGATGTTTTCATTGACTAGAAATTTCATTATGATTCACTGTTCTATACTTTTAAGTAATCTCACTTTCTTGCCATCTTTATTTCCCAGACTTGAGTCAATAAGACAATGTGTGGTTATGACTTTTGGTTGCTAACATTATTCAGAAAATAAATTATTTAAATAATTAATGCATATACTGTACATATTTCTACATTTTATAATAAAACACGCACGTCCTAATTGTTCACGTATATGGGTTGCACCCACAATTGCAAGCAAGCAATTAAAGCTGAGAACTGCACAAACTGGGAATTGATGTCCTGTTGATAGCCGCTTAAGGCTAATTTTTGACGGCGCACCGCCTGAGTGGTAGTTGCAAAACGCCTCTAGTCTCGTGTGTTTCTGACAAGCAGGAATAGCCAAACAAAGGAATTACCCAAATTAATTTATTTCCCTTCCTGGGGTTTCAAATAAACTCAATCGGTCATTGTGGGAAAGATGGCAAGAACAGACAAGCACAAGTGGCTGAAGAAATATCAATCATTTCATCAGCTCAAAACATTATGATGACAGGATCCCAGACAAAAAGACACAATGCATTAGCACAAAACTTAATAACAAGCAAAGAAACAAATCTCCAAAGGTGTTAAACACACTCGCTACGTATACACACACAATCATTCACACAGAACCGGGTGAGTGTGGTAAAAGCAGGCAGGTAGGTGAATGCAGTCCACGGTACCATGGGCAGGTATCAGGAGAGATGTACACATGGCATGACCCCTTCCCCCAGATCTTCGGCTCCTGACAAGGTCACCTAAGGCCAGACCTTCACACTTAAATATTCAAACTAATTATCTTAATCAGTAAGTCAGAGGAGGCTTTGGAAGATGAGGCTATCTCTAACCTAACTATCTACACTTCAAAACCCATTCAATGCTCATGATTTAAAAAAAATTAATCATTAATTTAAAATGGACATGCTCAACTTGCCCACCCACAAACTTTAAAATGCAATAATCTCTCCTCGGCGGCCAATCGTTATCTCGTCCTGCCATATTATTACTCACCAGATTGGCAGTCACAAGGGTGATGTTCTCGTTCTCATTTAGATAAATCTCCCAATTGGCTAAATTTACTCACCCTCTGGTGGCCTGCCAGAGTTATATGTATGTTATGTGTATACAGCAAACCCTACCAATCGCGGACAACCTATTGTATTCCAATTCCGTTATCGCTGTATTTAATTTCGGCCAATCGTAGTTTTTGAGCAAAGATGAGTCATGGTTTGCATCATTGTGTACGCTTACCTCCCATTCGGAGCGTTTTGTCATTTCCTGCGAACCGTTAATTGCAGTGATTAGACCAGTATACAGGAACAAACCTAAATTTAATGAATCGTCATCGGACAGGAAATGACATAGAGATCCTGTAAAACTAGATCTACAACCCAAAATAATCGTGCCAAACATTAAATGATGGACAAAATTAATCGTGCCAAAAGGCAGATAAGGGTTATGACATCATGTTAATAAATCGAGTTTTTGTGTTGGCAAGAAGTGAAAATGCGGCATCTGAGATCCACCATCACCCGATCAATGAATCGACTGTTTGTAAACCTGAGTCAAATATCCATTCAAGTGTTCCCACTCCTCAAAGCGCAAGAGGCTCATTCCAGTCCCATGGTCATATTGAAAGGATGGAAAAAGCACTTGATGTTTGGATCAGGACGAAACAGAAAAATAAAGCCTTTGAGTGGACTGATGATATGGGAGAACAGCAGATTTACCAACGTTTTCACGAGGCACCCCGGGGCCGAAGGCTCCAGTTCAATCAACGAATCGAGACAGAGGGATTTATATCGGTGCAGGTTTTTAACACTAGGATTATTTTGGATGAGGGTGCCATCTCGTACCTTCCTGTCCAAGCAGGGAAGATCTGCCTTGTATCTTAATGGCTGAGGATCGTTTTACCCTTTAATGTGGGAATGCAACAGGTGACTTCGTCGTGCTCCCGATGATCCAATAGCCATCGCAAGTCCCACATCCACGTCTTTCTAACCTCCACCCTCCCCCCATAATAGCAGCATCATCATCATCTCCGAGCTAAGTCTTGTGTTTTCTATTTACGTCAGAGTACATAATATATTTACCCTCACCATCTTCGCTGTTTTGGAATAAATTTAAAAGGTAAAACTGTTGTGTTTTTGTTTACTTTACACTGTATTTATTGTATTTACATGTCTATTTCAATGTTAACATGCTTTATATATACAGGGCCTATAGAAAGTGTACACCCCCTTTCAAAATTTTCATCTTTTGTTGCCTTATTGCCTGGAATTAAATTGCAATAAATCAGGCATTTTCCATCGTAACCGTAATCGTAATCAGGCATCGTAACCCACAACTGCCAAGTGAAAAACAAATTCTACAAATTTCGCAAAATTCATTAATAATACAAAACTAGATTATCTTGGTTTGATGTGTCCACCCCCCCCCCCCCGAGTAAATACCTGGTGGAAGCACCATTGAAAGCAATTACAACTGTGAGTCTGTTGCGATTGGTTTATAACAACTTTACACACTTTGATTGTGCACTATTTGCCCATTCTTCCACACAAAACTGTTCAAGCTCGGTCAAGTTGTGTGGGGAACATTGATGGACAGCAATCTTCAAGTCATACCACAGATTTTCGATTGGATTTCGGTCGGGGCTCTGACTGGGCCACTCAAGGACATTTTTTTTTGTTCCTGAGTCACTCCAGTGTAGCTTTGGCTGTGTGCTTCGGGTTGTTGTCATGCTAAAAGGTGAACTTCTGTCCACATTTCAGCTTTCTTGCAGAGGGCAGCAGGTTTTCCTGTGCGATTTTTCTGTATTTTGCTCCATGCATTTTCCATTCTCTCCTGACAAGTGCCCCAGTCCCTGCTGATGAGAAACATCCCCATCACATGATGCTGCCACCACCTTGCTTCACAATAGGGATGGTGTTCTTTGGTTGATGCACTGTATTGGGTTTGCGCCGAACGTAAAGTTTTGCATTTAGGCCAAATAGTTCCATCTTGGTTTCGTCAGACCACAAAAGTTTTTGCCACATGGCTGCAGAATCTCTTGAGCGGTTCTTTGCATTCCTCAAATGTGACTGAAGGTGGGCTTTTTTGATTGATGGCTTCCTTCTTCCACCCTACCATACAGGCCAGGCTTGTGGAATGCTTGTGATATTGTTGTCACATGCACACAGTGACCAGTGTTTGCCATAAAAGCCTCTAGCTCTTTCAAAGTTGCCATTGGTCTCTTGGTGGCCTCTCTGATCAGTCTCCTTTTTGCTTGGTCATTCAGTTTGCAGGGATGGCCTGATCTCAGCAGGGTATTGGTGATACCATATGCCTTCCACTTCTTAATGTTTGTCTTAACTGTACTCCAAGAGAAACCTACAGGAACAGTTGATTTTATCATAAAACAATCTAAATCACTACAATTTAACACAGGTGGAGTCCAATTAACTTGGTGTGTGATTTTGAAGGCGATTGGTTACACCTAAACTAATTTATAATTGCTGTCATAAGGTAGGTGGACACTTATCCAATCAAGATATTCTAGTTTTGTATTTTTAATTCTTTTTCTGAAATTTGTAGAATTTGTTTTTCACTTGGAAGTTGTGTTATGTTGTGTAAATAAAGGTGGAACCTGCGTCATCACTCTGTTTTGGAACCTTTCCAGTGTGGTTTTATACAGTTACATCATGGGGAGGCTGCCATTCTCAAGGTCAATCATTAAATCCTATTTAAGGACATCAAGGATCAGCAACAATTCTAATCCTCCTGGACTTATCAGCTGCTTTTGATACCATTGACCATAATACATTAAGTGTCCATCTTTAATCTTGTTTTTATATCTCCGGACCACCTCTGGAATTATTTCAATCTTATCTTGCAGAACATTCACGGTAAATATTATTGGCTGCTTATCAGATCCTGTTCACCAACATTGTTTAGTCGGCGTTGCTCGGGGATCTGTTCTTATTCCACTTTTATTTTCTGTTTACTTACATCCACTGGGTATAATTTTCCGTAATTTTAATATCAGTTCTCATTGCTCTGCTCATAATTGCCAGATCCACTTGTCTCTTGAACCTGATGATTTGCTGACTTCCACAAATTTGACTTCCTGCTTGTTTGAAAGTCAAACATGGATGCCCAATAATTTTCTCAAACTTATTGCTGTTAAGATTGATATGCTCATTCTTCGCCCGTGATCTGTTCTCAAAAACTGCGACCTCAGATGGTAAACTTGTTGATCATCACCTCATTCCTCATCTACAGTTTTTAGTCTGAGTATCACCATGGACTCGACACTTTCTTATGTCCCACATATTGGAAATATCTGCAAGTCTGTTTCCTTTCATCTGTAAAAGACAACTCAAACCCACTCATGTTGAAATCGGAGGACGACTGAAATCCTGATCCACACTCTCAACATCGCACTTGGATTACTGCAATTCACTGGTAGCAGGTTTACCTGTGTCTTCTCGAAACCCCTTACAACTTGTGCAGAAGATAGCAGCCAGGCTTGTATTTGAAGCTCAGAAATCTGAACATATTACCCCAATCTTTTAGCATCTTTACTGGCTTTCAGTGTATCAATGCATTGTTTTCAAAATAATGTTGATAATGTTAAAAGATGAAAATAACTTGGTCCTGCCTATATTTTTAATTTATTCACACATCAAAGGTAAGTTTTCCAAACCGGATCCATCACGTTTTTCTGATATATTTTCTTCACTGTGTTTCTATTTGTGTTTTTGTCCAATTTTCTGTGTGTGAAATCTTGCCTTGTATGCTGTTTTTGTTGAATTTGTTTCCATGTTGTTCAATGCCTACACCTGTGTTAGATAGCCACCGTGAAAATCCTGTGTCACTCTCATCGCCGCGTTCCTGGTTTTGCCTCCCCCCCCCTCCCGCAAATATTGTACTTTTTCTACCCCCATTAAACCCTCCTCCTTCAAAATTTCAAGGTTTTTTTTTCTTCCTGAGAATTTACTTCTGTATCCATCTTGTCCACCTCATGTGTCATCCTGTACCCCTCATTCATCCACACATGCTTTATTTATCCAAGTCTCCTTCAATTTTGTCCTTCAACTCTGCTGTTGATGTTTCCCTCCCCTCTCTCTTTCTCTCTCTTCCCCTCTCTCTCTCCCCCCCTGTTCCTTTTGTTGTGTTACATCCTGATCCATTCTGTTCTCACTCTTCCATGAGCCTTGACTCTGTACAAAGAAAACACACTTCACATCCCATTAAGAATGCTATGGTCTCAAACAGTGAGTATTTTCTGGTAATCTCTCACACAATGATGAAGACTTTTAATTATCATGCTTTCAATGGAGATGCTTCAAAACTTTTGAAGTAGTTGCTTTTTAAGATTTGCACAGCCACTTCAATCTCAGTTTATAGATCCGTCTTGAACCCAACTTTTATTTTCTTTTAAGATTTTTTTTTTGTTTCAATATTATTTTTCTTTTTAATATGTTTTGTTTTACAGTTATTTTGTAAATTTTAATCTCAATTGTTCTTCCGCTGAAAAAGCACTTTGAACGTTATTCCGAAATGAAAAGTGCAATGTAAGAAACCAATTTGATTGATTGATTGCACTGCTATTTGAAGCTTAGGGCCTCCATCCATTGATGTGAAAGGTGGAGTCACATTTACAGAGTTGAATAACTGTGATGAAAATGAAAAAGGACCATCCAATGCATTTATTGCCCGTCGGCCTTCCTGAGTGCGCAACCTTTTGTTCACCTTCAACCATTCATCCTCTTTTCTCCTGTCTGATCGATGAACTCTGTCTTTTGTCGATGACTTCAATCCATTGTCTTTTCTTCAAGTTTTCTATCATTGGTATCAATTGCTGCTGTTCACATGTCTGTTCCATGTTCACCATCTTTTTTTTTTAATGGTGGTCAAAAATATTGTGGGTCAGGATTGGGGGGGGGGGGTTACATGAGTTGGTGATGCTGCTTCCAATTATTGAGTAAATTTTCATGGAAGGTTTTCTCATAAACTTTTATTTCTCTAAATATAGAGAAATAGGCATGGTTAATGCCCAGTCACACCTTGACGTTTTAGCCAGCTTATGCCGATTTTTGGAAAATCTGTGTAAAACGCTGGTACACGTCGAATACGTTATGGGAACGTTTTGTATATGTTAAGACAACGCTGAAAAAAACTGCCATAAGTGGTAGTACGCTGGCTTTAAACATTGAACTTTTGGGTTTTCCTCAAATTTTTTCATGCTTGAAATTTTACGACGTATGCTGCGTATGACTCACACGTTCCGCTACGCTGGCCATAAGTTGTAGGCACATTATGCGATCGTTGACACACGTTGAAACACGTTACTTGTAAGTTACTCATAAGTCGAAACACACGGAGGTAATGTTTAGCGTACCCGAAACTTATTTCTAACCTATGAGTAACGTTTTGTAAGCACGCTACACGAACGTTGTTCACACTTTGCAACACGTTACTTGAAAGTACAACTACTACTACTACTACCAACATCGACATCACTAAATTCTCTCGAACTACTACTGCTACTGCCACTGTTAGTGACATTAACATCTACTCAATATGGAGTCTGGAACACTGACGGGTTCCTCTTGTGAAGCCCATTTGTATATATAACAATTCCCCTAAACGCTGCCAATACGCCATTGTACGGGAGCTGTAAGTTAGAAACACGTTCAGTAAGTTCTGTGGTCGTCCGGAAGACGTCAATTAAATTCATCTACATACGCCAATGTGCGTTTGAGATACGTTAAACATAGGTTCAAAGCACGCTACTAATAGGTTCAAAGCACGTTACTCGTAGGTTAAAAATTAAGTTTCGGGTATGCAAAACATTACCTCGATGTGTTTCGACTTATGAGTAGCTTACAAGTAACGTGTGGCCGACGTGTGTAAACGATTGCGGAGCGTGCCGAGAACTTATGCCAGCGTATGCGGAACTTGTGAGCCATACGTCGAGTGCGTCGTAAAATTTTCAGCATGGTTGAAATTTCACGACGTACTAGACGTACCACGTAATATGACAGCGTACTTCATTGTTTTTCATCGTGCTGCTAACATATACACAACTTACCCTTCCCGTATTCGACGTGTCCCAGCGTTTTAGACACATTTTTCATAGGTCGGCATACGCTGGCTAAATCGTCAAGGTGTGTCTGCGATGTTGACACTTCCAATTTTCAGGCGGTTATGATTTAAATCGGCGTGCGGCAGGTTTTTAACAGAGAACGCCACGAGTTCGTCGGCGATACGTGCAGCGCACTATGACTAAGTTAAACTATCGTTGGGCATAGGTTGTGAACGCCGACAACAGGCTAAGCATTCATTGGTATAAGTTATCTTTAACACAACGAAACGTTCTGTGCCCGTTACTAATACGTTATGCATATGACCAACACGTTTTGAATATGACCAAAACTTAAAAAAAACGCAAAACTTCAGCGTACGCCAACGTTTTACGTGCATTTTTATACGTTGCCATTCCTGGCTAAAACGTCAAGGTGTGACTGGGCCTTTAGAGTAATTAGTTGCCTAAAAATTGTAGATGTTACCTTAAAAACTCATTTGAATACAAATTTGACATAATTGAAGACAATACGACCAAGGCAAACACTCCTCCTGGGCTGACCTTTTCATTCCTTGAAAAATTGGAATTACTCGAGCTGCCAAGGCTTTTGTCCATAGCTAAGTGGAGTTAAAACTTCCTCTGCTCTCTCAGCCCTCTGCCTTCCCCACCATGCCCCCTTTCTCCTTAACGTACACATTCAGCCAATCATCCACTCCTCGTTAAACTCCCAAAGTCCAAGCTTTCTACCCTCGACCACTCCTTTGTTCATCTTTCCTTCTGTTTGTAGAGTTTTCTTTTGGAGACCGTTCAACCGCACCTTTCTCTCTCGGGCTTCAAGCAGGCAGTGCAGCACCATCTCACGTCATCCACTATCCTGACCCAAAATATTTCCTTCCGCATTAATCCTACCTAACTCAACCCTATTACTTGCAGGTTACTGTATTTCCTCTCCCGCCTCCTTTCTCCCCTCTTTGCCTTTTCTCGATGTGTCCAATGTGTCTCGATGTGTCCCACTGTCAGTACATTGCCTTTCTACTCTCCCATGAGTCTAGATTTTGTCTCATAAATAAAATGGTGGTGATGTTGGTGTTAGGGTTTTCATAGAGGATAACATGTGAAAAGTAAACTAAATGCACGAAAAATCCGATACTGTTGCCAGGTGTAGAATTTCCTTGAGATTTGTGTGCACACCTTTGGCCACTCAATTCCACACAATTCCCAGTCTTACTCTCCTGTGTATAACTTTCCTTTCTCTTTCTCCATTAGAGTGAACTATTTTGCCAAAAGGATTTCTTTGGTCATTTGCTTCCGTATATTATGCCTGTCTCTGGCACATGTCTTATGTGAAGCTATATTTCTTTTTTGTCATATTCCCATGGTGTTTGAAGCCCTATAATGAGGCACATACTCATATCTGGTAATGTAGCAACCATAGCTTGTTTTAATCACATGTTCAGTTTTTTTTTTCACTTGGGGTTATAAACAAGTTCCTGCAATCCCAGCTCATAACCTCAGAAGATGTGATGCACAATGGGCAAAATGGTTGATTTATCTTCCGTGAATGATTAATAAGTGCTGACATTTCGGCCTTTCCCCTTTGTCGAAGCAAAAGAGGAAGACGGGGAAAATGGTGGGTGTTCATGTTCACGTTCAACTAGCAACAAATACTGGACCATCAAGGAACTGATCATTTCGACATAATTTTGGCTCTAGTTTTGAGACAACACAGCATTGCAAATGACGTTTGTCCAGGTGTTCAGCTGTCCAATAAATATACACATCTTTTGTATGAATTGAACAGATACTGGTTGTTAGCTGAAGCAATGATGAAATGGGGAGAAAGAAAGACGCAGTAACAAACTGAGATCGCTGGATAAACTAGCAGTTGGGTGATCCACATGTGAAGCCACACCATCGACTGCTATTCAACTGGCTCCTCGTTGTGTACAACCCATAAATCTTGCTATGTATTATTTCTGCAACAATATTGGTTCCAATGATGTTTTTTTTATTGAGTGTTTAATGCTGCACATTCTATTATGCAATTTTTTTTTCTCTTCTACACATGTGTATCAGTTATTTATTACTCTGCATCTTTCTGCAGGTAGCGTGCTTGTATTGAGTGATGCCGGTCGGCTGGATGTCGGTGGTTGGTTGAACCCAGCACGTGTGCTCCTGTTTCGACAAAGTTTGAATGCAAGTTTACCATGGCTACGTGATCCCTGCTCAGAGCGGACACTGGATCCCTGCGAACACCTCTGTGACCCTGACACAGGTAAGCATCTGGACAATGTGCTTCAAACGAACATGTTCATCAAAAGGATTGCAATATTGTCCAGCTACTATTTAGCAGAGAAGAAAGTTTTCCCCAAAAGTTTATCGTTCGTCTTTTTAATCCTGCATTCATCGATTCTTGATTGTTGTCCTGTGCCATCAAATTAGTTGTATTTTCTTTTTTGACAGTGTCTATTAGGCTCATGGGGGAGCTGATGCATATATTGCAGGCAGGAAAGGGAAATTAGGAGGCATGAGTATACCTTGCCAAATATCGAAGATGTTCGGAAACGATGGCCAAACAAGCAGTTCATGCGATCTGAACCCAGCATCATTTGTCGTGAGGGGAATGCCAGACAGATGACGTTGAAGCTCCTAATCACAGAGTACATTGATTTACGACCAAGTCATTTATTTGCAATTAATAATCCAGGCTGTTTCTGAACTTGATGACTAAATGAGTAAATAATGGTTTTTATGGTCCTGATCCAGCTTCATTTTTGCAGTTATTATAAAAGGTGTGAACTATATTTTGTTTATTTGTGGAAAAGGGTTGTCCTGTTTTCTTTTTCTCTTTTTTATATAAATAACTAGCAGGGATACCCGCATTGCCCATTGCTATTTTAATTCTGACCGCATTTTGAAGAAATCGGACATTGATTTTTTTGGGTTAATGTTGGAGCCAAAAACACTTCCGTACTCCACCCACTCAGGTATTGGGTTGGGGATCATATAATATTACCTTTCACCTGGCGACAAAGGCTTGGGGACTGCAGAGCGACTTTATGGTTGAAAGTTTTTCAAAATTTTCAAATTATTTTCCTTTAAACACTCCATGGCACTCACTGATGAACTTGTGACAGGTTGAGGAAGATCCATTTGGCCATCTCTGAGAAAAATGCCGACACACAGCCAAAGCTCTCTCTTTGTGGTACAGTTAAATGTTTTCGAAGTACATATTAGGTAACATTTGTTTGTTTACTAACTTACTTGTTTTATTGTTTTTTAAATTTATCTATTGATTGGTAATAACCTTTAAAACATCTTTAATACAAAGCCACACCTTCAATGTATTGCGTTTATCCCACTGTATCAAGCCGTGTGAAATGAGTTGGAATCGGGCTATTTAATGATATTTTAATAGCTCTTTCTTTGTTTATATCAGGGTCTTCGAGAAGCTTGTGCAGGCATTACATGAAGCAATAAGACCCTCATTTGGGACAAAATTACACATTTATTGCATAAAGTAGATTTGAACCTATGATCATACAGTATGTTCCGAGGCTCAACTCGTATCACACTCAAATATACACTCTATTAGTGTATATTTTAAAGATTAATTGCCATTCATCTCGTTTATGGCCCCACAGTTGACCTTTAAACACATTTTTGACAGGGTGGTCTAAAATTTTTTCTGGAAGTTTAACATGCAACACGAAAACCTTACATGTTATCATCAGAGCAGCTCAGTGGTGGAGTGGGTAAATTGCCTTGTTGCATTTCCTTCACTTGTGTGGGTCTGGTTCGCGCAGGTGCTCAGTGGAAAATTTACACTCTCCGACAATTGAGTGGCAAACTGTACAGGACAAATGATAGCTTGAGTAATATTCACAACCTGTCATAAGTGCCCAATAACCTGTCATAAGTGCCCAATGCTCTGGCAGAGGGAAAATGAGACAGCACCACACCAGGGCCACCATGTTATCATTAATAGCTGCATCACGCATGCCATGGTTGTGGAGGATTTTTTTGAAAATGTTATATGTAATGGTACAGTATGTCACTTGCTTAAGGGTTTCCATCAGAAATAAAATGGTGGAATTTGAAAGCTTTGTGGTAATATTTTGATTTACATAGTGACATCTGCATAACAAGGATGCTTTATGTACTCTTGTATAATGTACTGTTTTTAATGTGTTCCGTGTTTGAAAACCTAAATTATGGAGTCACTCACTTGTGTGCTGATCTACCTTCACCAGACTGTTCACAATGTAAATTACCTTGAACTTCTGGTCACTCAGTTGATCAATATCTGACCAATCCTCATGTGGGCAGTTTTTCAAGGATTTTTTTTTTTTTTGAACATTGATAATTAAATATGGTATTTCTTGTTTGTTCACAACCATTTTATTTCTGCATTCGCCAGGAAAGGTCACATAGGATATAAATTTATTGTTAATCTTGCATTTCCAGCTAATCAGTTTTAAGGAAAACAATAAAGCACACACACACACACACACACACACACACACACACACACACACACACACACACACACACACACACACACACACACACACACTGTGTGTAAAAAATTTTATATACATATATATATATATACACACACACACACACACACATACACACACAAGTGGGGTATGCTTTCACATTGGAAGCAGTTATGAACCGTGCTTCCTCATTGTCTCGGGTCGCTCACCTGCATTTTTTTCCTTTAATTTTTTTTCATTTATTTATATTTTCATTTACGGATGCTTTCTGATGGTTCTGTGATTTTTTTTTCCAAGTGTATCAGCTTCGATGTCCATCAGCACGCAAAATTAACCTGCTTCCCCGTTGTCTCGCATCGCACACCTGCATTTTTTTTTCATTTATTTATATTTTCATTTATGGATGTCCGATGATTCTGTGAGTTTTTTTTTTCTCCTGGTGTATCGGCTTCAATGGCCATCGGCACAGAAAATTACCGTGCTTCCCCATTGTCATGGGTCACTCACCTGCATTTTTTTTATAAATTAACTTTGTTTGTAGTTTCATTTATGGATGTTGGCCGACAATTCTTTTATTTTTTTCCCCCAAAGTATCACATTCAATGTTCATCGGCATGCAAAATTTCAGCTCTCTAGATCACCTGGAAGGTACCGATCTTTAATATCAGTCAGTGAGTGAGTGGTTAGAAAAAGCTTTACATATTAGATATGTATACACATATTTACACAATTGACCCCTCCCACACTCCTCTAGCTGAAGAAGCTGCATAAAGCAACCCAAGAAGACCTACACAAGGTAAGCGCTATGCTGTTTCGAACCCTTCCCAGAGGTCCTCAACAACTGGCGAATCATCAGCGATAGCTCAGACAGCAATGCATACCAATGAAGCTCCCAAGCATGTACCACATGCAAATGTTAAAACTAGTCAATACTTAAGTGTTTCCTGATGCTGATCCTGCTCACCAGATTCTCTCAACAAGAGAGCCTCATGAGTGGTGGAGGCCAACAGGCTGATCACATGCATTGTGGTTGCAGCAGGTTGATCTGCATCTCACGTAGATGAGGATGGGCCCGGCATCTGCTTGAAAGATAGCCAGACGGTGTGGCCTCTGGAGTGCTGGCAGAAAGGGGAGAAAGGAAGTGGAAAGGGAGAAAGGAAGTGGAGTGCTCATCACACTCCACATATTTCGATTTACCCACTAATCGCACCACGTGCCTTCTGGTTGAATGGTTTACATTAGCAGGAACTATCTTGTCTGTACCTGTTTGTGGTGAGGATGTTGAGGTCATGGGGAGATTCACTTACCTTGGCAGTGATATTTATGTCTCCGCTGGCTGAGAGCCAGAGGTCAATAGACGTCTGGGTCTGGCCTGGGGATCATCTGTGTGGCAGATGGATGGTTATTTTTTGTGGATTATGCCGTTTTACCGTGTGAGACAGAAGACATGGCGATGCTCACCGTGACAGCGAGGAGGTGCGTTTGATATATACGTATACAGGTCAGAGACATTTTGAAGGAAACATCTGCGTATGCATACCACCCTGTGTTGACATAATTTATGTACAAACTCAAGTTTTTAAGTTTTTAAGTTGTTACTTGTTTAACTTGCATTGCGATTTTTCCAGATGATTTTACATCACAATGAATGAATTTTTTCCTTTACGTTTCAAATTTCATCTTGTGTACATCCTTCCCACCCCACTCCCAAATCCCTCGTCTCCAAAATTGTTTTCTTTCTTTTCTTCAGTTTCTTTCATCTTTTTTGCCCTTTAACTAATTTCCACAAACTGAAAATTTCCATAAAACGGATGTGCTTGGTTCTCTACACTTACACATCTGTACTCGTCTGGATCCACTTTGTTTAGGAACACAGTGGGTGTGAAATTGTTCTGCATATCTATCGTTCTCTTTGTTTTTCTCTCCCTCTCCACTTCTGCATGTGCATCCTCTCATTGCTGATAGCATCTGAAGATTTGAATTCGCTGCTCACAGCCAGCCCGTCTTTTGGGTGACTTTTGAAGTGCAAAGTATGCCGCAGAGGGAAACCCACACAAATTGCACACTCGTTCTGCCTGCTGATGCCTATTCTAACAACCAAAATTTACTAGAATTACCATGTGATAGAAATACTCATTATTTCACACACTCAGCAATACTATTGGTTTTCTGTTATGATGATTGACCAATGAAACAATAACATTCCACCTTTTGTATTACAAAAAAAAGGAACTTCCGTATTTGTTCTTTAAAAAAAACTAATTCCAATCTCCATTTTTTTTTCTTTCCTGATTGTGTTGCCCTTTAAGCACTCTTTTTCTCGTGTTTGGTCATTTGTTTTCACGATGAGATAATGCAAAGGTAACAGTGCTTCTGGGGATTCTTTTGGAATGCCCAATGAGCAAAAAGGTGAAACCATACAAATGAAAATAAATTTGTTGTTCTTGCGAGATAATGAGCAATAAGTCACTGTGTAACATGTCATCACACCTTTGAGGTCATTCTCCGGGTCAATCATATACTGGCACATCGGAGATTAAAGAACATCCTTTATTTCAAAGTGAGACTGTGAACATGTTTGTTAGCCGATCCCCCCTTGCAGCGGGAGATTTGGGTGTGTGTGTGTGTGTGTGTGTGTGTGTGTGTGTGTGTGTGTGTGTGTGTGTGTGTGTGTGTGTGTGTGTGTAAAATACTGCGTGTCATGTATAATATGTGTTTGATCACATATCAATTTATATATATATATATATATATATATATATATATATATATATATATATATATATATATATATATATATATATATATATATATATATATATATATATATATATACCAGCAGATCCTATCCATCGCTTCACTGATGGACCAATTAGTTGTCGTATTTGCCAAAACTTATGGTTGAGAAGGAGAGTGAAAGGAGGACAAATTTACCCATGCATTGAGTGCTTTAACCTCAGTGTTGCCCAGGTAAAAGAGGAAATTGTGATGCTGGCAAAGAGTATTACAAGGTGGTGCTACACGATACACATTTACATAGATAATTATGCTTGCCCTGCCCCCCCCATACCCCCACGTGAGGCTGTGGCCACTTGCCTATGTTAACCCCCACACAAAGTTGTATTTGCACCCCGAGTTTGGAGTTTGTAACTTAAAAGATGTGGCCGAGCATAAGGAAAAGAGACAGAGACATAGACAGACAAGCACACAGAGACCCTGAGACAGACAAACACACAGAGACACTGAGACAGACAAACACACAGAGATACAGAAACACAGAGAGAAAAAGGTTCAAGTCATCTTAAGCTCTGGATGGGATCATCAGGTTGTACGTGAGCATTATGTCCTTGTTTTAAGTGATTGCTTTAGTTCGTGTTTCCATGAGTTTTGTGGAACTGGGATGTGAAAATTTCTGCAGATGTGCCAGTGGATTACTCGACATACCTTTTTGTGCCTTTGTATGTACAGCTGTCCTGACATGAGTTTTTTTTTTACATCCCGATAAGAGGTGGCTCATGCTTTCTGTTTCTACCTTGCAGAACCAATACAAGTCCGATTGGTTCAGTTTTTAAAACCATTCAGGTCGTGTCCTTGGTCTTGGGCATTTATGATTTGTTCTCCGTCCCAATTGACCTGACCTCTTCTTAGCCATTCCAATGATCCTTCTTTGTCTCTCCCAAATCTGTCGAGCTCTTGTTTAAAAAAAAAAAAAAATTCCCTGCTCTTCTGTCTTTCTCCAAATTGTCACTGTATAATCTGTTGATATTTCTTCTTGTATATTTCTTGTGTCTTTTTTGCAATCGTTGGGGTTGTATTTGTTGCTGTTTCATTTTGGCGCGTGACATCTTCTATTCACACCTGCTTTTGCAAGGTGAGTGACAGATACCTTTTCTGACTTGTTGTGTTCATGCTTGTGTACAAATTGCATTCGGTAGTCTGTTGAACCTTTCACGTACTCTGCTAATCCTACAATTATCGTTCTGTGCACTTGAGTTACATTAAGCCGACACCACTTTCTTTCCTCAGCAGGTACATTCTCGGGATGCATTGATTTTTGTGGAACATTTTATGGATAGTGATGAGTCTCCTTCTGATATCTAGTTTTCTGATTTCGTCTTGTAGATGAGTCGATTTGATTTCGTCCTTCAATGTCCTGTCAATGTCGATTTCGTCCTTCTGATTGCATTTTTTGTGATATATTTGGTGGTCCTCTTCTACTTCAAGGTATTTGTAAGATGCTTCGTTGTCCTGTTGTTTCTATGTCGATTTTTATGTTGTCCGTTTTTATTGGTCAACCTTGCACGAATGTACACTTGGCACACTTATCTCAGCCAAATTTCATCTGCTTGTCATCAGAGTACCGTCTCACTAATTTTAGTTCTGTTTTCATCGTCCAATATTTCGTCATTCGGTGCAAAGAGTTAGAAATCATTCATTTACAGTATGTGTCACCTTTCTTATTTCTTTGGACATTCTTTTATTGGTTGTTCGGGTGTATCTGTGTCGTTGCTCATCAATGAGGTTACTTAGTGGACCCAGAGCCAGGCAAAACAGGAGGGGGTGGGGGGAGGCTGTCTCCTTGGATCATTTCCATGTTTCCTAATTTATTTACCATAGTGGAGCAGACCAGTGAAACAATCTTTCAAATGGTGATAGAAGAACCAAAATTGGCATGAATACTCCTCTGGGACTACTCTTTTGGAAAAGCCTGTTCGCCACCCAAAAATTCAAACTGGCCACCATTTTTAAAGATGGCTGCCATTTGCGGTATCGAAATACTATGTTTACCATACAATTTGATACAGTGGGCTGATTTGAATGATTTTGGCATCAAATTACATGCATTTGACCACGAAGAATACAAATTTACCACTCTAAAACTTCTCAGAAGCTTCTTTCCACAATTTCTAGCAGATTTTGTGAAAAAATTAGCCAAATGTATAAAAATCAATGTAGCTGTCGCCATGCTATTCATAGCTCCACTTTTGAGTGCTCTTCCATCTGATGATCTTAGCTCCACCTGTGCTCTCACTTGCTTCTCAGGTTATGCATGGATGCAGGATTTACTATTTTATGTTTATTTATTTATTTATTTTTAGTTAAATATTAAAATAGTTGTTTGTCATTTATTCTCTGCACTTTGTACTTTGTCACTTCATGGCGATGTCCACATGTATACTCTTAACTAATTCTCACATCTGCAGTTGCATCGTGCTGTGCAGGTGAGTCCAAAGCGATAGCATTTGCACTTTTCACAGCATTCTGTCTTGCAGCCACATTTCGTCAGGGGTTCACAACTCTGTACAATTGGTGGGAGCGCTGTACAGAAGACCTGCCACATGTCACCTTGCTTTGTCCATTCCCAGTCAGCAGAACTTTGGGTTTTGGGCTGGCATGTTGTTGACAGACTCCAAATGCAGCCTGCCTGGGAGGCCACACACTTGGCATGCTGAAGGAGAGGTGCTAAAATTGAAGGAATGACTCTGTACGCCCTCTGATTGCAAGCAAACATGTCGAGCCATGCGTCATCAATACCTGCAGTTGTACTGAAACTATCAGATGTAGTAACTAAAACTTCTCCAGGATCATCAGATTGTCATCTTCAACTGTTGGCGGCTACTGGCTGAGCTTGATGAAGACATCGGAGGCCTTGACATATACATCCCAGGTTTGCCATGTAGACTTCTTCCCTTTCACACGGAAGGCTGACACAACATCGCAGCCAGTAAAGGCATGACCGTTTTTACAGCCATTTTTCCCTGCTGTGCAGGGGTTCGGCTTTTTTTCTTTTTTTTTTCTTGAGGCAATGTTTTATGGCCGGATGCCCTTCCTGACGCCAACCCTGGTCGCCTCTTACGACACACAGGGATATGGTATACCTATTCTAACCGGGGCATACACCGGGACCAGTACACTGGTACTCACTTCGCCGACCTCAGATGGATGACAGGCTGAGTCAACCCCCTGGTGTTAATTCAGCAGCCAACGGGGCTTGAACTCAGGACCCTGGGATCCCAAGCCGCCACCCTAACCACTAAGCCAACACCATTCTTCAGCCAGCAAAGGCATGGAAGAAGAGAATCCCTCTGGTCTTCTCTGATCCAAGTGAGGGATTGAGGTCATGTACAGGAATCCACCTCAGGTTCCACCCTTGACCAAAAGCAATCCACAGCTTCTGCAGACCAAACTCCTGCAGGGCTGGCCGAATACTGACTGTTATGACTGGGATATCTGTGTCACTGGCTTTGATCATGACAATTTTGACCCCTCTGCTGCTACATGTCTGGCATGCATGAAGATCCATGTGGCTGCTTCTTCATGGTTACAGGGATTCAATTAATCAAGGCGGATCGTGTGGTTGCAGACTGCATCTTCTTCCTTGGTCACGATCACCTCACCGTGGTTGGTTTTCACATCTCTGCAATATTGTCATTCAGGAAGCTGAAGAGCTCTGTCTTGTTGTCTTTGTCTCTCAAGAAGCTCTGCCAGTTTGGGGGTATTTTGCCTGTACCTGTCACTCTGAGTCAGGCTCCCCATCCTTGCATTGACCTTGTTTCGGCCTTCATACTCAATGGCCGGTAGACATCAAACACAATGTCTGTTCTCTTATACTTGGAAGAGTATGCTTGTATTGTGGGAAAAACGTCCAGTGGTGCATAATCCTCAAACGTCTTTGAGGTTAGTGGGGGCAGAGTGTTCACCAAAGCCGAACCATCGATGATGATGGCATCAGCTTCTGGTTCAGTGTTTAGCATTGCAGTACGAGCCTCAAGAATGGCAGTAAGCTGAGACTTTTGGCAGGTGTGAAGGTTTCCATTGTCAATGCAGCAGGAAATGATTGGTTGTCATACCAAAATAACTCCTGGAGGTCACACTCTCTGGTCTGGCATGAGATGCCGAGCTTGGAGATGAGGTGGCAGTCTTCCTTCGGTAACTTTTGCCTTGGATCACCAGTAGCTGGTTCTTGTCTAAAGGAGTCCATCTTGTTCTTCATTGGCTCAGAGAACATGCATTCCTCCTCACTTTCTAGCCCCTTCATGAATTCCTGGAAGCGGCTTCTGCCCCTCTCATAGCGTGTGCCAATCGTTTCAGCAACACTGGGGTGGGCAATGTTCTTTGTGTCCAGTGCAAGCATGTCCCCAGTCTCTTTCTTGAAAGGATTGCCCATGTCCTTCATCACCTTAGGCAGCCTGTCTATTTTCTCAAAGAACACTCTTCGAGCTCACTCAGTCTGCTCATGATGTCTGTTACATTTGGTTACATCTTTGGCTGCTGATGCCACCTCGTACCGAACAACCAGCTGACTGATTTCAGGGCCAGCCACCATCTTTCTTCTCAGCGCTGATGGGTCTTCAGTCACACTGACTGCACCCCTGTCACCTTTGATGATGGCATTGGTTTGCTCGTGAGCTTGGTTGATGACCATTGCTGAGAAATCCCAGCTCGATTTGTGCACGACAAATTTTCCCCTGTGGAATTCAAGAGCCAGCTGGGGATGTTTCTGTTCTTGGGTCATCACATCTCAAATATGAATGGTAAGCCACGGTGCGTAGTTCACATTGTTGTTGGCAAAGTAGAATGGTATTGGCTCAGATAGCGCTTGACAGTGCAGGGTGAAGTTGACTTCCCTGAACGCCCAGATGAGTGAGAGAATCAACAGTTCCATTGACAGCACCATATTCAAGAAATGAAACTGTGGGCTTTGCAGTTTGTGTCTCTCACACCAATCTTTGAAACTGAGCATTCGGTGTGTTTGTGTGCCTCTGTGCAATAATCCATGTAGGCTGCCTTCAGGAGTTTGTAGAGACTGCATGCTGTAATCTGGTGCATTTGACTTGTTCTCGTTATGCTTGAAGTTGACAGAAATGATTCTGCCATTTCAGAAAAGGATTTTCAGAAAAGCAATGGATTTCACTACCTCTACTTCAACAAGGGCCCTTGTGCATCTGCTGTCTTGGAGTAGAGTTCCAGCCAAATTCGGTGCAGCCATCGCAATATGAACGCCTCCAAACGTGATGACAAACTTGTCTTCCCCATTGCACTCAGGTCAGTGCCACTGGATCTGTTTCACTACTGCATGGATCGGCTGGTCAGCAGTAATGACAGGAATTCGCCTTGGCTTAAGGAGTGCAACTGTGTCCTTGATCTTGTCCATTACATGTGGTATTGTGGCAATGGAGTGGGCTTCATCTCGAAGAAGAGGCAACAGAGATGCAATGCTGATTTTCAATGCTGGATTTCTCTTCTTCGATGCATGGTAGGCTGAGTAAGTGACATTCACTGTGGCATCTACTTCTTCAGTGACGCTGACCTTCTCCAGCCATTCGTACTCAAGAGCCAGTTGTGGTCTCAGCTGGGCAGTGACTGTGACAGTCATCCTTGGAGTTTGGGAGAAGAAGGCTTCTTCTTTGTGAAGCATGCAGGGTGGATGTTGGTGAAGGTGTCAGTAATTTCTGGGACTGTCTTCATCTTGCTCTTTCCAAGTTTGACCAATTCACACTTTTCACCTTTGTTGTCTGAGGTTGGGTGCTGGAAGACAAATGCTGGTTCCATGGAAAGATGTGGTTGCTGTCGTTGCAGTTTGGTTGTGGTCTATGTTGTCCATGGCAGATATGTTGAACAACACTCTTTGCAGAACTGATGGACATACAACCCCATCCACAATGTACTTGTTGACAGCTGAATTTCCTTGCGGTGTAGAGACTTTGAGCACTCTGTCATATGAAATGCTGATGCTGTGCTCATGAAGCATTTATACCAGAAGTCACTTTGGGATTTTCGCAAAAACAGACATTCCCATGTAAACAGGGAAAGGGGTCTCCCAATAATTTGTATACTGGTGAGTTGCTGCTCCTTCTTTGTACCTTGTGTAGCAGTTGTACTGCAGCAGCCGCACTATTGCTAGGTCTGTCTTTGAGGCTCCAAATTTCAGTTGAGATTTGATATCCTCCCCATTTTCAATTATTCTCACAAACTACAGAAGAGTCGATGGAATGGCTTCTTCAACACATCCTCCGTGGAAGATTCCATCAAATGTGGTTTTGTGGGAAAGAATGTCTTCACAAGATCTTGGCTGCTTTTTCAAGGATAATGGCTTTGGAATAGTTGGAGGCTTGTGATAGGACTGACCCTACATATTTGTGGTAAGCCAGGAGGAATTCCTTCCCTTCTTTTGAGCTTCTTGCTCAGGAGTTTCTGCCATCAGCTTGTCCTTTAGTCAGGTTGAGTTGACCTCAGGTTTTTCTACTCTCAGTTGTTCAAGCCACTGCCTGTACAGGTTGACCATATCTGCAAGCTAGAATATTGCAGGACCTTCACTGCTGGGTTTGGTCTCAACTTTGTAGGTGAGTAGCTCAGAAAATGCCAGTGCAGTAGTGGGTCCTCCCTTCTCCAGCGACCCTTGGCACTTTTTGTTCAGGCAGGCCCTCTCCTTGTTGTACAGGCTGCCAAGCAAGAAGAATGGTACTTCATATCTTGTGCTACAACATCTCCAACACTTAGTTTGGCCAAAAGACTTCCATCGTTTAGGTTTTGGGCACATTCATTCAGTCTTTCATTGAGCTGCACGGCAATGGATTGTCTCAGTTCTGATGCTGGAGCTTCCTTCTCGCATAACAGGCACTCAGACGGTCCACCTTTATGGCTGGTTCTTCACATCTTGCTGCATCCTTCATCTTTACTACGAGCACCAGTTACTCTTTTCTTTGCCCATTGCAGTTTGATGTTGTTGAACTTTAGTTGACAGCTCTGATGATATTTTGCATTGTTCTTTCTGTGTTTCTTCTATGTTGCCACCTTCATCTAATCTTACTGGGTGCAAAACGATTGGGATATCATTGATGGCTTGAAGGAGTGGGACATTTGATGCAATCATCGAGTAGCCATCATCTTCAGTACTACATGGCGAATGGGTTGGTGGTGTTTTGAGATCTTTATCCTTCTTGTCGATTTGACAGAGGCAACATTTGTTCCAGTCAATTTTCAATTTAGATGGTAATTCAGCCAAACTGGCCATCTTGAGAGACCATGAATGGTTCACGTCCTGGCTGACTTCTGAAACAAAAGTAAGAAAGTTAATTATCTTGGTAATCTGCATATATTTTCAGTCAATGTGATACAAATGTGAGAAAGAAGCTTCTAAGAAGTTTTATAGTTGTTAATTCAGCTTCTTCATTGTCAAAAACATGTAATTTTAAACCAAAATCATTCAAATCGGCCCACTGTATTAAATTGTGTGCTCAGCACAGTATTTCTATCCCACAAATGGCGGCCATCGTAAAAAGAAGATGGCGGCTATCTTTAAAAAATGTCAGCCATTTTGAATTTTTAGGTGGCGAACAGGCTTTTTCAAAAGAAGTAGTCCCATAAGGGGTATCCATGCCAATTTTGGTGCTTGTATAACCATTTGAAAGATTACCCTGAATATATTCACCTACGTGCCTTACTACATTGAGCTTCAGTGTGTTTGTGCAGACCGTAACATTTTTACCATTTCAGCTTTTGTCATCAAATGCTCCACAAATGTTTATTATGAGAATATGGAGAACACAAATGAATATAATATACAATTTTTTTTTTTAACTGTCGTTTTCATCAAGTTTAATTTGAGTGCAAAGTCATATATCTCACTATGAAAAATATATCAGATATATTATTCACATGCCAAATGATCTCAGGTAGATTTTTCACTGTGGAAGATGATCTGAGGTGTATCGCTGTTTGTGAAAAAGATCTAAGGTAGTTGAAGCTTTTATACAAAGGTATACAGTAGACAGCTGTTTGACCTTACTTGTGCTGCAGGGTAAACTTCTCATTTCTGCAGAAACCACGTTTCTCGGCAAAACCTTTTGTTGCTGAAAAATTCCACGTTGATCTCTATTGTTGAAGGAACTTGGAATCCATGCTAAAATGAAAAATCAAACAAAAAGAATACCTTTGTACACCAGTGCTGCGTTTTTTTTTTTGTTTGTCCAATTATTTTGTCAGGAAGAAGTTACACTTCTGAGACGCTGCTACGAGACACACGTGGTGAAAACCACAGCGGACCTATGAGTGGCTGATGAGGGTACCTCAAGATACAATAACCATTACATCCTCCTCTCGTGCCTTCAATACGAAAGAGTTTTTGTTGAAATTTAATTTGGTTGAGGCAGAAACGTGTGGTGCTCTTGACATGAACAACATTTGCATAAAAACCCACCAAATTTAGGATGTTTCTCTCCGATCATCGAAGAATGGTTTCTCTACTTCTTTCTGTAGTTGGTAATTGTTTTTGCATATGTGTTGGTAGTACCCATGATCTGGTCATAGGAATAAGGGGGAAAAAATTAAGGGAGGGGGACTTACGAATTTTTCCCGATCTCCATGGAATTTTAAACACGTGTTGGTAGTACCTGGGGGTAGTAGTACCCATGACTTGCAGTTTTCGCCTGTGCATGTGCCACAATGCAAGTGGTTTAGTGACCCCTGCTGCAGGCATGGGGGATTATTAGCCAGGACACAAAATATGTTGACCCCTCATCCCTCACTATCTCCCCCCCCCCCCCCCGCCCAGCTGAACGGAGCAGGTGTTTCCAGTTTTATTTTATTTTTATTTTTTAAGTAAAAAAATGGAAATAATCAAACTTCTTCATTTTAAATTTACAACATATATATATATTATTTATTAGGTCCTGCCAAACCTTGCCAATACTGCATTGAACCTTACACCCTCACCTTCCTCCATCCCTCACCCCCAAACCTTCTAAATCATCACCGATTTCTGAGCCTGTAAAATATTGAATTTCAATTACTACAATATATTACGACAACGTATTTATAATTACATGTGGTGCTAAAGTATCATTCTATCAGTATTATTGTGATCCATATGAGTTATAATATTCATCGTCTTCCTGACCTGTCTGTCTCACAATGTATCCGATGTGATTTGTAATTCCCCATGAAAGACTGTGATGCAAAATATAAATGTAGAATGCATGTATTTACCTTTATGAGTGTTTTTTGAGAAAATTCAAATTGGATGAGGAGTAAATTTCTAATTCAGCCTGTTGGTTGAATCATTAACTAGAACAACACTCGGTAGAGCGCATACCTCCACCAGGCTGAACAGTTTACGTTTTGTATCCCATTGATAGGCTGGATCTAGATCCGGACCTGAACCAGAATCGAATCGGCTTGTTCTTGTCACCTGAACAACTCTTCCACCAAGTTTGTCATAATATGCCCACAACGTTTTGAAATATCATGTGATATATCGTTTTTAGCCTCATCTCTCAATGGTGACTAATCACTTAACATATATATATATATATATATATATATATATATATATATATATATATATATATATATATTTATATATTTAAATATCGGATCCGGATTTGGATCTTCACCAAAATCGAACCTATTTGTCTTTGTCACATCCCCAATCTGTCCACCAAATGTTGTCCGAATCTGTCAACTTTTTGAGATATCCTGCTGACAAACTGATAGACAAACAGACACAGGGGTGAAAACATTACCTCGGTGGACGGAGGTAATGAAGCGCAGGTGTGCTGCTGAGGTACAGCTCCTACAACCGGCCACAGCAGGAATTCGGAATTTGGGCAGATTACCGGCACACAATGACCTGTTATTTTCAAAAGGCACCGTTCAACCTTTCACAGCCACCAGTGGATGCCAACAGATAAGACGGCCTGCGAAACATCGATCCCTTCTGTAGCACCATGGAATCAATGATAGAACAATTTGCTTGTGAAAGCACAAGGATGACAGTGTTTAGCTTGTCTATGATGGACTGAAGATGAGCTGTCAAAGCCATAACGATGTCCAGTCAGACCGTCCTTCTTTCGTCCTTCCAGCAATGGTCCATTAACATTTTTTGTTGTTGTTGTTGTCCTCCGAGGGCACAACGGATCGTTTTGGAACTCTGCTTCATGATTCATGACGTCGATGTGCAAAAACTAATGGATCCCTTTTCTATTTCCATCCAGGTGGTGGGATAATTAGCTAATTAACTCAAAATGTAATCTCTGTTTGTATGTCGATCACATATCGCGAGATATCTCACGAGATGTTTAGTTCTTGTTTAATTTAAACCTCTTAATTCAACCTCTTGACTTTATTTGATCCTTCTCATAATTTAATCTCTTCATTAAATTGTAACCTCTTCATGTCATTAATGCCTTCTTGCTTTGAAAACAGGAAGTGAAGGGTGAGGGGAGGACAGAGAGTTGAGTTGGGGTGGGGTGGGTCGGGGAGAGGAGACATTCCTTTGAGTCCTTTCTTTTTTTGTTATTTTCCTCTTTTAGGCCTTTTAAGACCTTTTTGACACTTTGCACTCTTTAGATCCTACAGACCTTCAGACCCATTAAGAGCACTTCAATGCTTTAGACCTTTTAAGGGCCTTAAGATATTTACATCCTTTAGACCCTTTTAGACCCTGTAAACCCACTAAACCTTTGAGACCCCTTAGACCTTAATTATTTTGGAATGTACCGTTTAGACCTTAAGAACCATTTGACCTTTTAAACCCCTAGAGACCCTAGAGACCACTTAAACCTGCAGACAATTTTGATCTTTTGACCTTTAGACTCTTTAGGCCCTATTAAACCTTTTAAGACACTTTCAACCCTTTAGACCCTTACGCTCTTTAGACCATACAAGCCCTTTCGATCATTTTGACCCCTTATACAGTTTAGACCTTAACTACAATTGGAATGCACCCTTTTGACCTCTCATGACCCTTTTTAAAACCCTTATGACCATTTAAATCCTTTAGACCTGTTGATCCTTTTGACCAATATAGGCCCTTTTCGTCCTTATATTCCTTCTAAGACCCTTTTAGACCCTTTCAACACTTTAGGACCAATTTAGACCATTTACACCCCTTGAGGGCCTAAAATATTGTAAGGGTCCTTTCGCTGGACAAAACGAATGGAACGTTTTTCATCAATTCAGGACCAGCTAATCCTATTTTCACTGTGTGAATACAATTGCATTATCAGGCCTTTCAGCCCCCACAGGCCCCCAATCTTCCATGAAATCAAATTTAAAATCAACTTTATCACGTTGAACCAAAGAGGAATCCCAACTGTGACCTCCTTACATCGGAAGTCGAGCGTCTTTCCCTCTTGGGACTATTTCCATTTATATCCTGGTCAATAATCGAACCCAGGCTAGACAGCTCATAGGCGGCGAGTGTGTTAACTCTAAGCAACACAGCAGGGCCATTTAAATAAGAGACATATTTTTATTTACAGAAGTAGACAGCTTAAGGACAAAAAACAAAATGATATAAAGAAGACGCTTGTGTTGGTGTGGCTAATGCAGTTCTTTTGGTTCAAGTTCTATGCAGACAAACATCACCTTTCTTTGCTCCCTCATATGACCTTCGGGTCTATGATAACCCTACCACCATGTACCAGTGACCCAGTGCACAAGACCATGGCTGTGAGGTGACTTCTGCACTGTCCATCAGATGTCCTGCAGATTAAGGGAAAGAGCATGGCAAACAGCGCTTTGGCTAATCTGAAAGTGTTTGTGCTAATCTCTGTGACTCCTGCACTAGATTGTGTATTATCGGGCTCTGTAGGAGCACAGCCTGCTTCTGCTTGTGGAGGGGGTAGGGGAGGGGTGCTTTGGGATTGGAGTCCACACTAATCCAGACTTGCTGAAAAATCCTTCTGTTTATCTCCTGGTGCCTTTCGTCTCACATGATGGAAAGCCTCTGATTATATTATGTTTTATCCACTTCAATAATTTGTCTGAAGTTCTGGGTAAATAACAGACAGCTTCAATTATGAACTTATTTTGAATAACTAATGTGTATAACTCATTTTCTACCTGAAAAGTCTCAGGTCAACTCATTATTTAGGTAATTATTTCAATTTTGTTCCAACAATCATGCGAGCAAGAGCTGAACTTGACTTTTTCCAAGCAATTTCACTTCCCTTCACACTGTAGCATGAGGGTAAAATGACGGCTCGGTGTGAAATCGTTAACCTGGTTCAGGTGCAGGTATTTCCATTGCTGTTATCAGCTTGCCAACACACAACGGAAAGTGTGTGCTTTGATCCAAGTGCCTTTCATCCTCTGCATGGCAACTAGTCCCTCTTGCCCAAAATGTATTGCAGATTACAGTACTGGCATGTTTGGAAAACGGCTTTCCTTGAGGACTTTTTTTATTTTTGACGACCATCATCACAAGCTTTCTCAGAACAGGTTTTTAAGTCTTTCCAGCTTGGAGTTCTGCAATGACGGAAATCTGCCGTATCCTCGTTGCGTTTTTTGTGTCCTGGTATTCATCCAAACAGATATCGTGAAAAACTTTTGGTTCAAAAAAATTGTTTGCGTGCGTGCGTGTGCGTGCGTGCGTGCGTGCATGTGCGCGTTTGGTTGCCCATCATCCTGAAAGTCGTTCTCATGAAATATCTGACTAACTGCCTGGTGTTGGCTTAACGGTTCATGATCTTAATGACTCGAGTTCGATCTCCTGTCGTATCGTTGAATTAACACCAGCTGGATTGGCAAAATAAGTATCAGCTTACTGGTTACAGAGGGCATTGCATCAGTGGCACAGCCGTGCCCCCTCGAAAATGACGTAACCAGCAGCCACAGGCTGTACACAAAATAATAACAACAATAATAATAATAATCTTAATAACCTGGTTAATTTATGAATGGTTCAGACATGGTGGCATTTAATTAATAAATATGAAACAACAGCTTAGTATTTATTTTGGCCCTGTTTCTCAGGCTCGGATAGTTTTCGGTCAAGCCATTTCCCTACTCAGTTACTGTATCTCCACTCCCTGTCCCATTGTTCACCACCCTTATTTTAATTCCTTCCTTGTAGCTTCTGTTTTAAAGCAAAAACTTTATTTACCGGTCGGGTACCAATTACTCTTTGTTTGTTTATCTTGCTTCCTGTTCACCACATACGTTTGGCAGGCTTTTTGTTGGCAGGTTCACCACATATGTTTCACACAGTCCACCACCTCCTCGACCCACATCTTGCTAAATATTCCCATCATTACCCAATTGTCCCTTTATAGTTATACCCTGCCTCAAAACAATACCCTTTTTTCCTTTCTTCCTTCTCAAAATGATCTCAAATAATAATAATAATAATAATAATAATTATTATTATTATTATTATTATTAAATGGCATTCATCATCATTCATTCTCAACTAATTTCTAACGCCAGTGGTTAAGTGGAGTATTCCTTCCCGTGACTGGTGGAGCCAACTCCACATGGGATGAAGGTTCTGCGAGTAAAGATCACTTTTCATTGTTCATGAGTACCACATCGGAAAACGTGGCCCGGCCGGACGTGACGTCATGTCATATCCCCTCCAATCCCTCTATAATTCATGGACCGGTGTTTGTGTGTTTGTCGGGATATTCCTCCAACAGTTCTGGCCCAAAATTACATGCAGACTTGCTACATAGGATTAGCATAACCCCAATTAATGTATCTGGGTGTTTTCATCTTTACCTGTGATCTTGGGGGGGGGGGGCACATTCTCTATGTAAATGTTTATCGTGTAGCGCCACCTCCAGGTGGGGGAGGGTTTTACAATTCCCCACCATTCACATACCTGTCCCCACATTTTCCAGTCTCGTGAGGTGTTTTGAATTATTAGCAGTCGGTATGTTCTTGTTTCATGTACAAAACCCAGGTTTTTTTTTGTTTTCCTATACAGAGCTGTCAGTTGCCTATACTCTGCCCAAATAAAGGTATGTGTTTGAAGAACGTATCGCATGCTTGGACAGGAACTCTGTTGGTGATGTATAAACCGGTTACTGGCGTTGATTCATTCACTCCTGAATTGTCCTTCCTCTTCTTCCTCCTCCCCTTTCACACCATCAATTTAAACCTTTTTAACAACAATTTTAAAATGTTCAATCTTCCGACATAGCACTATAATGATTCCATAATCAATCTTATTACATAGCACTCTTCCTACATCCAAATACCTTTCTCTATTCTGCTTTCCCTTCTCCCCTTCCTTTTTGCTTCTTCCGAGATCACACGCAAACTCATTCCTCATCCACCATCGTGTCCATGTAGTGTTGTCTTTCTTCATGCCCTCAATCGTCATCACCTTACCAATCCTGACATCTGTCTTAATCCCTCTGCCCTTGGAATCCTAAAATCCATCCCTTTTTGTAACGTTTGTGGGACTACGGTGACAAACTCCCTCATATCGGTACCCTCCTTCCACATCATATTCCCACCCGGGTGCCCCTAAATCTCCTTCAGGCTTCACCAATCCTGCTCGGCATCCCCCAATCCCATGTCCCTCCACCCCATGCTCCTCCTCCTCTTTACTTTCTCCATGCCTCATCTTTGCTTCTTCTGCATCCTATTCCCTCTCAGATTCCCCTTCGTCCTGGCCGCTCTCTTCTTCCCCTGCATCCTGACCCGTCGTCTTCTCTGCGTCCCTCTCCCTTTACTGTGTCCCCAACGTCGCATCCCCTTTCTACTTCCCCAGTACCTCAAATGAGGCTTTTACACAAAAAGTGAGGAAAATCAAAGTACTGTACATGACATTTAACCATAGAGGAACGATGCTGAAGCTGATCAAGGAAAAATTGAAAGTTCATCCTGGTACTTTGTCTCCTACACTACACCATAATTCCTTTTGGGAACCCACCTCATTCAACAATTAATCGGAGGGCGTTGATACGGCTCTTAAACTCCAACTCCAATAGCATAACCACAAAAACACTTGCAAAATTTGCAGATGACACAAGACTTGGAGGTAAGGTAGATAGCAGAGTGGGTGGTGATCAGATTCAGGAAAGTATTGGTACTTGCATAGATTAGGCAAAAGGTTGGAAGATGGAGTTTCACCTGAGCAAATGAAAGGTTTGCATGGTGTTGGCTTAATGGTTAGTGTGGTGGGCTTGGGATCCCAAGGTTCTGAGTTTCAATCCTGCTCAGCTGTTGAATTAATACCAGGTGGGGTTGACTCAGCCTGTCATCCTTCCGAGGTCGGCAAAATGAGTACCAGTTTGCTGTGATGATTGAGCGATTCGAGTATCCTTTGTCGGAGTGGTGACCCGTCCAGGATTGTGCCCAGTAGCCAAGGATACTGCTTGGGCAGCACTGACACCGCATAGAGTATGGTCCCAATGTATGGATGAAGCATAAGGTGTTGGGGATAGGTAATAATCATGAAAATAGAGATTACAGGATGTAAGGGGTAATTTTGGAGCGTGTCACACAGGAGAAGGATCTGGGGGTGGTAATAGATACAGGTAGTAAGCAGGCAGCACAGTTTCTATCTGATCAGTTTTTTTTATAGAGAAACAACTTATTTAAATCGAATGTTATAATTTGAACATTATTCGGAAGACAAGTTTGCCGTTCTACTGTATTTTGTCTCTGAATTCATCTCGATTGCACATAGAGCGGTGAGATAATATTTTTTTTTTTACTCCGTCTGTCTCTCTGGCACTTAAACAAAATTGAAATTCATTTCAAACAGGAAACTTACTGTTTTTAAGGATGTCGTAAAGGACACAAACAACAGGCACGAATAACTAATGTAATATATCCGAATAGGTTGGAGTCATAGACACTGCGGGAAATATCGGTAAACCCCAGAATTTATTTATTTATACGACTTTTACAATCTTTATGTTATTTAAATTTAATTATGTACTTGAACACTGTAATACATAAATCACCTGTCAAATACTTTCAAGAATCTCCAGTTTTGCAGTCCTTCAAATTAAATAAAGGTTCAATGGGGTGGTCTTCTTCTTTGTGCGTATGGCGGCTCAGCTGTCGGGGTAGCTCTCATTTCTTGGAAGCGCGACTGTGTCGCTGATGCGGTGCCTCTCCACCAGTACACACTGGTACTCATTCCGCCGACCACGGAAGGATGACAGGCTGAGTCAACCCCACCTGGTGTATAAATTCAGCGGCCAACGGGGCTTGAGCTCAGGACCCTCGGATCCCAAGCCACCACCCTAACCACTCAGCCAACACTAGGCTTCAATGGGGTGGTGTATAAGTGTGTTGTTCAGGACTGCTTCGGGATTACATCAATAACACCAAACTTTCGGATTTTATTTTTTAAACGATCGTTAAAACAATAATTTTATGAATATTTAAATAAAATTGAAGCAATACTGCACGGGGGATCGTGTTCTCTGAACTCTCTAGTGTGTCCACTTTTGGTCACCACAACTCAGGCAGGACATTAGCTGCTATTGAAAGGGCTCAGTGTAGGACTACTCGATTGATTCTGGGCCTAGCTCAACTCAGCTATGAGGAGCAGCTGAAGCAGGAGACAGGGTACTAGACAGATACATGAAAATGTACAAGAGACATACACTCAGTGTACAAAACATGGGGAACACCTGCTCTTTCCATGAAATAGACTGATCAGGTGAATCCATATGAAAGTTATGATCCCTTATTTATTGCACTTGTTAAATCTACTTCAATCAGTGTAGATGAAATGGAGGAGACAGGTTAAAGAAGGATTTTAACGTCTTGAGACATGGATTGTGTATGTGTGCCATTCAGAGGGTGAATGGGAAAGACAAAGATTTAAGTGCCTTTGAAATTGTAGGTACCACGTGCACCGGTTTGAGGGCATCAAGAACTGCAACGCTGCTCGGTTTTTCACCCTGAACAGCTTTCCGTGTGTATCAAGAATGGTCCACCACCCAAAGGCTATCCAGCCAATGGCAGGCCAGTGGTCAAAAATGGCTCATTGATGAAAAAGGCCAAAGGAGATTCATTCGAATTGTACAGAGAAACAGACGTCCTGCAGTTAGTCAACTGACAGTCCAGTACAACATTGGTGCCGGAAAACCCACAAACGAATGCACAACTCGTCATACCTTGACACTAATGGGGTATGGCAGCTGATGACCGTACAGAGTTCCACTTCTTTCAGCAAAAAAACAAGAACCAGTGGTTACAGTGGGCTAAGAAATGAAAACACTGGACACTGGAGGATTGGAAAAAACATTAACTGGTTTGATGAATCCCGGTTCCTGCTGTCACACTGATGGGAGGACTCGGGGGTATGGAGAAAACCACATGAGTATGTGCATCCACCATGCAGTGTGTCAACATTGCAGGCTGATGGTGGTGGTGGTGTGATGGTGTGGGGTGTGTTTTCATGGCACACATTGGGTTCCTTGATGGAAGTGGAGCAATGTTTGAATGCCACAGCATATCTGAACATCATTGCCAATCAGGTGCATCCTTTCATGGCAGCAATGTATCCATCTGCAAATGGATTTCTTCAGCAGGATAATGCCCCATGCCACAATGCCAGGATTGTCCACAAAATGGTTGCACAAACATGACAGTGAATTCAGCTTACTGCAGTGGCCTGTCCAGTCACCAGATCTCAATCCAATTGAGCGTCAGTGGGATGAGATGGAATGAGCTATTCAGAGTAGAGATCTACTACCAGCCAACTTGACACAACCATGGGAAGCATTGGAGTCAACATGGGCCAAAAACCCTGTGGAATGCTTTCGACACCTTGTGGAGTCCATTTCCCAACATATTGAGGCTGTTATGGGGTACAACTCAATATTACGAAGATGTTCCCAACGTTGTGTGCACTGAGTGGATAATATGATCAACATACACCCCTAAATTCCTTATTTTTTAGTAGCTCTCACAAGACATCATCTATTTGAGCACAAATATGATATTTCTCCTGTGATACTGCACACTGAAGATTGGTATTGGCTTAATGGTGTGGTGGTGGGCTTGGGATCCAAGTATCCTGAGTTCAAATCCCACTCAGCTGTTGAATTAATACCAGGTGGGGTTGACTCTGCTTGTCATCCTTCCGAGGTCAGCAAAATGAGTACCATCTTGCTGGTGTCCTTTGTCGGAGTGGAGACCCGTCCAGGATTGTGTCCAATAGCCAAGGAGACTGCTTCGGCAGCACCAACGCTCTGCACAGAGTATATTCCTGATGGATGGATGGTCTTGAGTTTGAGCCCCTGTCAGTTGATGAATTAACATTTGGTGGGGTTGATTCAGCCTTTCATTATTCTGAAGTTGGCAAAATGAGTACCCGTCAGTGTATTAGTAACAGAGGGCACTGCATCAGTGGCACAGCTGCACCCCCAGAAAATGATGCAACCAGCAGCCACAAGCTACTGGACACTTTTTGAAAGGTATTTTCAATGCACATCCACTGATATCTTAATTTGCATGATTGATTGATAATTATCAATCTTGATGTGATTATAATTATATTAATTGATGTGATTATCAATTATAATTGATCTTGATGTGATGACATTTGTAATTCCTACCCCTGAACTTTGGCAAACTTTTTTTGTGTACAATGTTACTTCGAACAAAGGCCAAACAAGGGAAGTTCCAATGCTTTGTTATTGGGTGTCGTTTGAAATTTAGTTTTCTATACAAATATGCTGAAACCAAGCTGTTGAGGATCAGTTGAGAATTGATCAAGACGTGGCCATATTTCCAGCTCCGAACCCTAAATTTTGATTGACATATTTTTTTCTTTGCAATGTTACCTCAAACTTGGGTCAAAATGGTAATGTGCCAATGCTTTGTTTTTCCAAGACTTCTAGTATGTCATTCCACAGTATATGTGGAGTGGAAAAATACTTTAATGGTTACTATTGCAATTTGTTGTGGGTTTATCACTAGATTGACTGGACTAAAACGGTCGAAGTGGTTGAAGGGGTTGAAAGGGTCCAAAGTATCGATAACTATAAGGATCGAAAGGGTATGTTCCAATTGTAGTTAGGGTCTAAAGGAGTTTTAAGGGTCCAAGAGGTCTAAAGCATCTAAGGGGTCTAAAAGGACTAAATGGTCGAAAGGATCTTAAAAGGTATACAGGTCTAAAGGGTCTAAGTTGTATAAAGAGCCTAAGAAGTTGAAGGGGTCCAAAGAGACCAAGGGGACTTTAAGGGTATAAAAAGTTCTAAAGGTCTAAAGGGTATGTTCTAACAGTAGTTAGTGTCTAAAGGGCCTACATGGTCGAAAGGGTCTTCTTAAGGTTTCTGAGGAGTTTAAAGGTCCAATGGATAATATGTTCCAATAGATTTTAGGGCTCTTATGGTCTAAAGGGTCTTCTATCGACCTTTTAGACCCCAAAGGTCTGTGGAGTCATACGGGGTCAAAATGGTCCAAATGGGTCAAAGTAGTTCAAAGGGTGTAAAGGTCTTAAGGGGTCTAAATGGGTCTCAAGGGTCTGTAGGTCTAAGGGGTCTAAATGTTCAAATGGGTTGACAGGGTCTCAAGGGGTCTGAAGGTCAAGAGGAATCAAAGGGGTCGAAGGGTCCAAAGGTGTTTAAGCAGTCTAAAGGGTCTAAAAGTTTAAATGGCATTTCCAATAGATGTAGTCACAGTGCAATTGACATTCAAACAAGATGTAAGTAAGAGACATAAGTATGTAGTGTCATACTTTCCACCGACAGACAGACAGACACAAAGACATGAATCCATCCATCCATTGGGCCCACACTCTGTGCAGTGTTGGTGCTGCCTAAGCAGTCTCCTTGGCTATTGGGCACAATCTTGGAAAGGTCAACACTCACCTCTCTTAATCACTTGCTGTGTTTATAAGTGGCTTGCAAAGTTGTTGATATGGAACGACTGGCTCGGCAAGTAATAGCAAGCTTCTTGCTGACGGAATGCTTCCGTGGGTTTGGTTCCGAATATTAAGGGGCTGCACCTGGCAGATTTCGTTTGTTTTTTTACTTCAACGCCTCAAAAAATCATTATAAACCATATTCAGTTTTTGAAGTATATCCTTACAATTCATTATAATCACTCCAATGCCTTCTGCTTTAATAACAGCTCCCCTTCTGGTTTCCTAAACTGCATGGTTTTCAAACATCGGTTGCCTCCATTCCAACCGAACAACTATCTAACTCTCTTTCAGTACACTGCTCAATATCTCAAACATGCTCTCTCATTCCTCTCATCACACCTCCCCTTCTTCCCACCCCACCCCCCAAATCTTGTTCCTCCCCCCCACCAGATTTACCATATCTCTACCCGGTCTCATCCTTCCTCTCTCCCACCCCTTCCTTCTCCCTCCTCCCCCATGGCCGTGCCTACTCTCATCATCTCTGCTCCCTCTCAAAGCTTCCCTTTCATCCCTCCCTCTCAAACCAACCACCTCCTCCCTCCTCAAAGCAAATTTCTCTCCCCCCTCAGCCTTCTCAAAAGCTCCCCCTGACCCTTCTCCTTCAATTCTTCCACCTTGCCCCTCTCCTTGAAATTTCCCCCTCTCTCCCCCTTCTCAAAGCTGCCCCCCTCACAACCACAAAGCTGTCTCCTTTCCCCACCCTCTCTCTCTTCCAACTCATTCCTCCACCTCCTCCAATCTCTGACTTCCCTTTGCCCCACTCTCTTATTACTCCCCACTGCAACTCATCCCTTCACCACCTTGCCCTTTGTCCTCCTCCCCATATAATCCTCTCCCCTAGTTCTTCTGCAATCTCCTATACACTGTCAACAACTCTCCCTACCTCCACCTCTCCTCCCTCCCTTCCCCCTCACCTCCCTCCCTTCCCCCTCACCTCCCTCCCTTCCCCTCACCTCTCTCCCTCCCCCTCTCCTCCCTCCCCTCCCCTCTCCTCCCTCCCCTCCCCTCTCCTCCCTCCCCTCCCCCTCTCCTCCCTCCCCTCCCCTGCACCCAAAGCCTCCTCCACTCTCTCTTCCTGAACAGTGCAGACCTCAAACATTCGAGTTCTTCGCTCCAACCTGACTGATCTCTCCATACAGGTTGCAACTGACAAACGAGACATAATCTATTTAACAGAAACTTTCCTCCTTCAAGACATCTCTGACTCCTTAGTCTATCTCCCTGGTTACTCCCTCCTCCGGTATGATAGATAGGTTACTCCCTCCTCGTCCTGGTGACAGAGTTGCTCTCTTTATCAAATACTCTCTCTGCCTCACTCCTCTACACCCCCAGGAATACCTCTGACTCCAATTTCCCCTCCGCTCCCACCTCTTGTTTATATGTGTGTTGTACCATCTTCCAAACAGTGATGACCTCATTTACGTCTCTCTCGCTGATAAACATGGACCAATTTCTATCCACTGATCAAATCTCTCTCTTCCTCAAATGTGGTGACTTCAATTTCCATCATGCCAGTTGGCTGGGTGTGGGTACCTATCTCACCTTCATGGAACTTCAGCAAAGGATGTCTGCGATTCATTGGGACTGACACAATTTGTCAACTTCCCGACCTGGATCTCAGCCAATGATACTCCATCCCTTCTGGATTTGATTTTGACAAATTTCCCAAAAAATGTCTGCTGGTCTTCATCTGCTCCAATAGGTTCATCTGACAATATTCTTGTTGAAGTGGTCATCTCTCTGGCCGTTATTAGAGAACCACCTCAGCGCAGACGAGTCTGGCGTTTCACTCAGGCTGACTGGCAGGGACTTCAAGCATCCATAAAACTTCTAGACTGGTCTCCCATCTCTACTTTCTCTGACATCAACTCATCCTGGGAATTCTTTCAAAGAAATTTGCTCTCTCATGCACAGATTTATCTCACATCGTCTTCAGTTGTCCTCCCCTTCCTCACGCCCAGGTGTAGTTTGGAGAGGCGAGCAAAAACTATTTTGGGGGTCAAAAACCCTCCTGTAGGCCCCCTTAATGAGTGCAGATTTTGATTCGGTCGATACACTTTGGTACATTATGGGTGATGAAGGTTGTGGTCAAGTTTCATCGAAATTGTGTGTGTAGTTCTAGGGAAGGGAGCAAATACCTATTTTGGGGGGGGGGCAACCCCCCCCCGAAGAATCCCCTGAATGAGCACAGATTTTAATGTGTTCAATGATCTTTCATTAGGCATCAGATATGAAGCTTCTGACGAAGTTTCATCAAAGTTGTGCGTTTGGTTTTAACGATAGTTAAGGAGCTGTCACACCTTGACGATTTAGCCAGCGTATGCCGATTTATGAAAAATTTGTCTAAAACGCTGGCACACGTCGAATATGTTTTGGGTACGTTATGTGTACGTTAGGTGCACGCTGAAAAACACTACCATAGGTCGTATTACGCTGGTTTAAAACGTTGTACTTTTTGGTTGTCCAACAAATTTTGCATGCTTGACTTACTCGGCGTTTGGCTCACACGTTCCGCTATGCTGGCCATAAGTTGTAGGCACGTTATGCGATCGTTGACACACGTTAATTGTATGTTACTCATAAGTCGAAACACGTCGAGGTAACATTCGCGTACCCGAAACTTATTTCTAACCTATGAGTCACGTTTTGTAAGCACGCTACACGAACGTTGTTCACATTTCGCAACACGCTACTTGAAAGTTCCTCATACGTCGGAACGCATCAAAGTAATGTTTTGAGTACCCGTTACTTATTTATAACCTATGAATAACGTGCTTGGGAATTATTACGCTATGCATACGCTAGACTATCGTTGGGCATAGGTTGTGGACGACTAAAACACGATAAACAATCGTTGGTATAACTTATCTATAAATTATCGAAGTGTTCCGTGTTCATTACTAGTACATTATGCATTCGTCAAAGTCGTTTTTAATACTTTAAAAAGTAAAACAAAGAAATATTTCATCGTGGGAATGAGGAAAAAAATTAGCCGAGAAGAACATCGACCAATGGTGCAAAGTCGTCTCCCATTCGTGGACGATAAGAGGATCCATCATCACCCACACCCTCCCCATCACGCTCACATACTACTACTGACATAGACATACTACTACTACCAATGCTACTACTACAACTACTACTATTATTACTACTGTCATGAACACCAACTACTGCTAATAATATTACTACTACTGATACTACTGGCATTGACATCTACTCAAGATGGAGTCTGGAACAATGATGGGTTCCTCTTGTGAAGCCCATTTGTATATACCAATTCCCCTTAACGCTGCCAATATGCCAGTACACGGTAGATGAAAGTTAGAAACACGTTCAGTAAGTGCTGTGGTCGTCCGGAAGACGTCAATCTAATTCGTCTGCATACGACAATGTGCGTTTGAGATACGTTACACATAGGTTCATAGCATGTTACTCAAAGGTTAGAAGCACGTTATACTTAGGTTCAAAGCATGCTGCACATAGGTTAAACGCACGTTACTCATAGGTTCATTGCACGCTAGTCATTGGTTCAAGGCAAGTTACAAATAGGTTCAATGCACGTTACTCATAGGTTTCAAGCACGTTAAACATAGGTTCAGAGCACGCTCAGGTTAAAAGGACGTTAGCCATTGGTTGAAAATTAGGTTGCGGGTATGTTAAATATTACGTTGACGTGTTTCGACTTATGAGTAACCCACAAGTAACGTGTGTCCGTCGTGCGTAAATGATCGCGGAGCGTGCCAGGAACATATGACAACACATGCGGAACGTGTTAGCCATATGCCGAGTATGTCGGAAAATTTTCAGCATGCTTGAAATTTCACAACGTATTACACGTACCACGTAATATGATGCATACTTCATTGTTTTCCAGCCTACTCTTAACGTATACACAACTTACCTATACCGTATTTGACGTGCGCCTAGCGTTTTAGATACATTTTTCATAGGCCGGCATACGCTGACAAAATCGTCAAGGTGTGACTGCAATGTTGACACTTCAAATTCTCAGGCGGTTATGATTTAAATCGGCGTCCGGCAGGTTCTTAACAGGCTACGCCACGAGTTCGCCGGCGATACGTTTAGCGCGCTATGCGTAAGTTAAACTATCATTGGGCATAGGTTGTGAACGCCGACAACAGGCTAAGCATTCGTTGGTAAAAGTTATCAATAACACAACGAAACGTTCTGTGCCCGTTACTAATATGTTATGCATACGACCAACACGTTATGAATACGCCCAAAACTTAAAAAAAACATCAAATTTCAGCGTACGCCAACGTTTTACATACATTTTTATACGTTGCCATTGCTGGTTAAAACGTCAAGGTGTGGCAGGGCCCTTACTGAAGTGTTACGGACTGACTCACTGACTGACTCACCTAAAGACTCTGCTCAATCGCATAAGCTCCCCGTACTATAGTCCAGGTGAGCTAATAATAATAATAATAATAATAATAATAATAATAATAATAATAACAACAATAGCGAGAATTGCTTTACAATACATGTCCCTGACCAGTCTCAATGAATGTTCAGGAGATAAAAATTTGTTTACATTTATTGCATGCTCAAGCCAATATCGGAACCAAAATGAAGAAGAAGAAACTGTGTAACCCACCAATTTTAGGTCTATTTGGCAAAATGAAAGCAAAATCAATTTTCATTTACTGTTATATTTTATAGACGAGAAATCAACAAAGACAACGATAGTAACAAACCAGAGATAAAAATTTGTTTCCTTTTACGCACACCGGAGCCGATACCAGAACCAAAACGAGGATGAAGAAACACTCAAACCCACCGTGTTTTGTTCATTTCTCGGCTTTGCCTATTTCATATTAAAAAATAACCGATGTACATTCATGAAGCAAAAACATGCATATGGCTTATGTGCACATACTGTATAATAATACATCATGGTTATATACCGGGGATCATTCTAATTGCACTGGAACATGGACTAACACCCAGGCCTAACGTCTGAGGTCTGCCAATTTGTGCTGCTTCATGCAATGGTGGTGCATGGTTATATTGGGGTGGAGTCAGGCCAGCTGTCCAGCTAATGGGTGTAAAGCCGTGGGGTTGGGTTAGAACAGTTGAACACTGACCAATGTATAATATGACATTTTCTAAGTTTAAAAAGGGCATAACTCTGTGAAAAATTAACAAAACGCCCTGAAACTCAAACTTATTCTGCAACTTATCATAATAAAGCCATGGACCAAGTTTCAGTTGAAGATGTTAAAGGGTTAGTGAAAAATTCTGAAAAACCACAGGTGGGACGGACGAACAGATGCAGACTGAGAAGAAACCTATAGTCTCCTGTGGTGAAACTGAGGGAACTAATAAATAATAATCATACGAGTTCCAAGGAACTTTTATGCAGGATGGAGCCATTAGGCTCATCAAAACCTGCACAATGGTTGTCACTATATGGTTGTTTGTTCATGCTATATCCTTTTTAAATGCTGAACATTAAGCAAGGAAGCAGCATGTATCATTTTAAAAGTCTGGTATGACTCAGCCAGGGTTTTACCTGCCAAACTGCCAGTCTCAGAGCAGACGCTCAAACCATAACACCACCAAGGCTGCTTTTTGACCATCAATATGTGCACGAGGATAGCACGTAGAGACAAAGAGAATGCAGGAGTACAACTTGGTGAGTTGAGTTGACAGGTATGAAGGAAAATACTCCATGATTGTCTGTGAATATTTGTTATTCCGAAGTGTGTGGATTGCTCCATCTGTTAGCTCTGACGTGTGAGCAAGTCGATCCCCCCTCCCTCAACATCCTCCTCCGACATCTGCTCTCTTTTATATCCCATTGTTTATCCACTAACAATATGATTGTAATGATACATGTGCAGCTGTTTTTATCAATCTGTGTTACGTTTTATCTTGCACATAAGTACTTTGCATTGTGAACATGACCTGCATTGAAGACTGAATGAATTAGGTTGTGATGTAGACACAATGGATTTGATGGGTTTTTTTTAACCTATTTCAATTTTCACCCGTGCTGCCCCTGTGTTGCATTAATTGGGTTATTGTGATGCAACAAATCTAATCAAGGAGGCATCTGCTTCATATAATTTGACAAAACCATGCTTGCATATTGCAGGTGTTTTTCTACCATCTGTATTCAATGGTCTTATCTAAACCGCCTCTTTAGCCTGATGGTCATACGTTATGACTTATTTTTGTTGGAAAGGTTGTTATTACTTCTTGTTTTTTGGTATTTATATTTTACTTAAATTTAATTGCTATGCATGTTTGTTTGTGACTTGTCAATTTTTGTGATCATATGTTTTACTTTGTGTTTGCGATATTCAAATTCACTGATTTTACTAAAATGTAAATGTCAGTTCATTGTCATGGATCTTTGATTGGTTCAAGTCTCACCCCATACATTTATAGCAAACAAAAACCCCTCTAATGTTAAATGTGATGCTCGGTGACTTGTTCAGAACACAGTTCGATGCAAAACATTCAACATCCACAGCAAACTGTTTGTAACTTTTCTGACTTTGATGTAAAAGCATTTTGATGAACAGTAAACCCTTGAAAATCGTGGAGGTTAGGATCCTGGAATATGCCAGGATAGTTAAAACCGTGATTGTGGAAGCCAAGGGCCAATGGGAAAAGAGGGGTTCGGTTCCTGGTCTGCCAAGAAATAGAGGTCGGTCGGCGGCAGCTAAATATGTACATAATCAAACTTTAAATAAACGTGTTTGTATGAATATATATATATATATATATATATATATATATATATATATATATATATATATATATATATATATATATATATATATATATATATCAAGTTCCCATTGAGATAAACATGAAAATAAAATAAATACAGAATAATACAAGAAAAAGAGCAATCAGAGAATGCAGACCATAGCCAGGACTTCTTTTCTGTGGTGAGTTTTGTGTACTGGTGTGTTACGTATTTAATATGAGACATTATTGGAACTGCCACTTTATAACTGCTGGCAGTGATGACCGGGTACCAAGACGTCCCGCTTTGATGCAACTCCGCTTTGATCAGACACCTACCCCTGACCCATAAAATAAATTCAATTCAAATCAAATGGAAGACCGAATTGGAACAGTCCTGCATTGGAGTAATCAGAAGGAACCAGAACAAGCAAAAAGCAAAGATGAAGTCATCAGAAGGAACCTGGATTGGATTTGCATTTCAGCTGCTCCTCTTCTACCCTCAAACCAATCCACGCACAGCCAAGTGAACCTTATTCAAAAAAAATGAAATAATAATCAAAAATACAAAAAGAACATGTATCAAAAAATTAAATAATTCTGGCTGCCATACCATGCATCCAATCAAGTTGAAATTTAAACCATTTATTCACCATCACTACTAGATTGTAAATGTGAAGTTTCACTTCAATTGATTTTGCAGTTTCAGAGGAAACATTATTTAATATTTTTCTTCAATCCATTATGGCTGCCAAACCATGTGACTGATCAATTATTCCTTTACAAACTTGTACACGCATGGCTTGGGGAACATGTTTATGAAGTTTCCCCTCAATTTATCTCGCCATTCTGCAGAAGATTTTTTATAGGTTTTGGGGTAAATCCAATATGACTGCCAAATCATGTGACCAATGATCTCATATGTGTGAACCTTCTGTTCCTTATGGATAGGTGGTCATGCATATAAAGTTTTGTCTCAATCTGTTCAGCCACTTCAGAGAAGATTTTTGAAGATTTTTTTTTAAACAATATGGCTGCCAAACCATGTGACTGATCAATTATTCCTTTACAAACTTGTACACGCATGGCTTGGGGAACATGTTTATGAAGTTTCCCCTCAATTTATCTCGCCATTCTGCAGAAGATTTTTTATAGGTTTTGGGGTAAATCCAATATGACTGCCAAATCATGTGACCAATGATCTCATATGTGTGAACCTTTTGTTCCTTATGGATAGGTGGTCATGCATATAAAGTTTTGTCTCAATCTGTTCAGCCACTTCAGAGAAGATTTTTGAAGATTTTTTTTTAAACAATATGGCTGACTAATCACATGAGCATTGACATCATCTATTTTTTTTTCTGTGGACCATTTTAGCCCTAAATGGCCCTCAATTTTCATACTGATCAGATGTAGTGTTCTACATATGCAATTATGATGTCTTAACGAATGCACCTATGATGTCATCAAAAATCATACTTATTCCCCGTGAGGAGTACTTGCAGTGTGCCAAGTTTCAATTTTTTTCTTGGTGCGGTTTCAGCGAAACAGAGGTCCAAAATTTTTACATTTTTCTAACATGGCTGCCACACCCCGTGACCTATGATGGCATAATTATGATCGAAACATTCTACATGAGTAGTTGCACATATGATGACAATTTTGTCTCAATCCGACAGGTGGTTCTGTGTGGACAAACAGACAGATAGACAAACAAGTGGACCCAAAAGCAATATCCTCTTCTTCGGTGAGGGTAATAAACAAAAGCACAAGACTTTTACCTTTTAAATTTATTATGCAACAGTGTGGTGATTTTTACAAAACAGCGAGGTTTGTGAAGGTGAACATATTATGTACTCCTTTGTCCTGTCCTCTGCCATAAATAGAAAACACAAGACTTAGCTCGGGATGATGATGCTGTTCGAGGGTGTGTTGGTTAAAAACATGTGGATGCATAATTTGCGATGTTTGTTCGATCATTCGGAGCACGACAAAGTCACCTGCTGTATTGCCGCTTAGAAGAAGGGTAAAACGATCCTTATCCACCTTGACACGGAGCAGATCATTCCTACTTGGAGAGGAAAGTATCAGGTGGCATCCTCTTCCAATATCATCCCATCTTTTTGGCGTCTGCCATGGTTGAACTGGATGGAGTCTTTGGCCCCAGGTGCCTCGTGGAAACGTAAGTAATTCCGCAATGGTTCCTCCCATGTTATCGCATTTGACTCCCGTTTACCACACAGTCGATTCATTGATCCCATAATGGCAGCTCACAGATGCTGCACTTTGACCTCTTTCCATCCCATCTAACAACTCGATTTTTTTTTTTGTTTTGCACAATGTCATAACCTTTCTCTGTCTTTTGGACACGACTAATTTTGTCCATCATTTTAATATTTGGGTGCTATTATTTTTTGTTGTATGTCTACTAGATCTTGTAGATTAAGTATTGCAGGATCGCCCAATGTTATTTCCTGTTCGATGATCATTCATTTTTGAAATTTAGCTTCATTCCCATATGCTGGTTTGATTGCTACAATTAACTGTGTGCGAGAAATCACAAAAGACTTGTAATGGGAGGTGATCGTACACACGGATTCAAACTATGACTCATCTCTGCTCATGAACTGCGATTGGCCGAAATGAAATGCCGCAATAACAAAATCAGAAAAACAATAGATTGCCAGCGATTGGTCAAAACCAACGATATTAGAACCTGTGATATTTGACGGGTAACTGCATAAGTAATTAATATGCAACCGCATCAGTCAGGGATACTTCATGTGTCAAAAATATTTTCGGTGTACAGCATTAAATATGAGGAAGTCTTCATTTGGTCCCACCTGCTAACAAGTTTTTTTTTCACGTAATATTACCCTGATTAGTCGATAAATTACATACACTACTCCTCAGCATCACATTTTACAAGAAGACTTGCTCTAGCATTTTCCCTGTTCACAAGTTATTATTATTATTTTGTATGCAGCTGGTGGCTGCTGGTTTCATCGTTGCTGGGAGTGCAGCTGTGCCACTGATGCAGTGCCCCCTGTTTTCCAGTAAGCTGGTACTTATTTTGCTGACCTCAGAAGGTTGACAGGCTGAGTCAACGCAGCAATCTTATTTATTGGCACCACAGGGACTCAAACTCAAGACCCTAAGATTTTAGACTATTCACCTAAACTGTTGAGTCAACACCAGGCTTTTACAAGAGTAAATCTCTGCTACATGAATCACATGGACCACAATACATTTACTACAGTCCAGCTATGGATCCCCACCCCTTCCATATAACTAATGTATGTGTGTGTGTGTGTGTGTGTGTGTGTGTGTGTGTGTGTGTGTGTGTGTGTGTGTGTGTGTGTGTGTGTATGTATATGTATATGTAGGCATATATATATATATATATATATATATATATATATATATATATATATATATATATATGTACACACACTCACATATATAATATATATGGTACCAATTGTGTTTAAAATAGAGGCCAAAAGTAGGATATCCAAAGTTGTTCGCTTTTTTTTTGCCTTTCTTGTCACACAATGAAATAGTCTGCAACCGAGTTGTCTCGGCACCAGAGAGTCTCGGGAGTGTAGACTGCGAGGAATTGGAATATCTGGGACAAAGTTTGGGGTATTAAGTAAAGGCTGAATTCTTTCATCTTTTCCTGCATCTCCTACCCACAGCGCTTCATTATTTTAAGTGATTCCCAAGGCTGTGTTGGCGGTTGTAGATGTGCTTACAAAGAAAGGGATGGATCTTTCACCTTCATCTCTAATTAGAATTTTTCTTTATCCATCTTATTTGGCTGTATTAATTTTTGTACTGTATACATATAGGATTTAGCTGCAGTGGGGGAATTGTTCATATTTCAAAGAAAGCATATTTTAAACAAATGTTGTGAGCCCTGCAACCATCATGTTGTTTAATTCCATGTTAGACTTTGGCAAATGTATTGTGTTATATTTATGACGTGGTGTTTCATGGGAACAAATATATATTCCCATTTCGGAGTCTGCATGTATTACACTGTCTGAGGCTATTTAATGCTGTGCTGGTACAAAACTGCACGTGTGTGTGTGTGTGTGTGTGTGTGTGTGTGTGTGTGTGTGTGTGTGTGTGTGTGTGTGTGTGTGTGTGTTTGTGTGTGTGTGTACTGGTTGTACGTACAATTAAATCCTGCAGAGTGATGTCAATGTTGTGTGAGTGTAGTGTTCATGTGGTGTGTCCCATTGGGAGTGTAGTGTTTATGTGGCCGATGACGTGCACTGGGATTGGGATTTTAATGGTATCGTGGAAATGTGATCCACTCCAGGAGAGAGTGTATGGTTCTCTCTCATGCATAAGTTCAAGTTTTTTTTATAATCAATCACCCCACTGATGCATTTTCTAAATTTAATAGCTCCAAAAATAAAATAATAATTTTTTTTTCACTGGAAAAATAAGTCTTTCTTCATAACACCATTGGAAAACCGGTAAAAAAATAAGGTTGATGTGCGAAATAAGAGGCTTAAGACATTTCCATAAATTTGGTACAAATCGTGAATGTGAAAAAGATATCCCTGTTGATAGATCGGACGTTCTGTGGAGGATGTGCTCATGAGTATTATATTGAAGATTTTTTTTTTTTTTAAATAAAGATATGTATCTTTCTAACACCCCCAGGAGACTTGTGGAACAGCAGGAAGCAGATCAATTATGTAAACACGTTATGAAATCCAGTGAGGTGAGAGAGACAAAAAGAGATCTCCGTAGGCAAAATCCCAAACCCTCAAGCCGAACATGAAAGAGCGCTCTGCTCACGTGGGATGGCAAAATCTTAACTCAGCAACCAATATCGGTAAAGCAATTAAACATCCTTCAGCAACGGAAAATGGTTGAAACAACCTGGAATGTCAGTCCACGAGACGTGATGACACAAGGAGAGCTCAAACTTCAGGGACTGGAGGTTCCATTTACACACACACACACACACACACACACACACACACACCAACACACACGAGACTTTGGCCCAGGAGGAAGCTGTGCTATACTTTTCTTCGGTGCCAATTTGTTAGTGCTTTTACATCATGAACTTTGTTCCATTTACTTGTCCAACCAATGGCAGGAGTGGAAGGGTGGTTTTTATCTGATCTCTAACCATCAATTGCCCAACACTACTACCGGGCTTGAGGACCTCCCTCTTGAAGGACGAGTGGTAAGGAAGGCTTTAACGGAAGTGTGAAGACACTTTCCTGCCTGGCAGCGCACTATTTACACTGTCGTGGAAATGACTCACCGACTTGTGTTTCACTGGAGTTAAAGTAAAGTTAAACAAAAGTTCACTGGAGTTAAACCGCATTCAGAGCCCGATCTTCAGTGACGCATTTCCTATCTTGACTCGCGGAGTTTCATACCGCATGTCTGTTCTGTTCATGGCCCTTTCCTCCAGCAGCACTTTCTCTCTGCACCCGCAGCTTCGTACCACGTTCTGCATTGCGGCCCTATCTTCAGTGGGTTTTCACTCCTTTCAACCGTGGTATTACTATCATCCAACTCCTTCTGATGAGCAGTTTATTCCCATGGGTACTGGCCATTTATGACACCTGAGTCACCGAGTGGATAATATTATTTTGTGCACGTGACGCCAAATTGGTCCACTGGTGATACGCCATTTCTTGCTTCTTACTGAACTTGTGACTATTCACCCGCACTCAAGCTTAACAGCTTCTGGAATACCGCTCAGACTGGACAAAGTCACCAACCTTGAGCAGTGAGTAGTAGTCAATAACTCGATTTTCTATGTTGGTAACGATGACGTGATCTCTTGTTATCATGTCTGTCAAAGCTCCGTCCACCAATGACGTCCACCAAGGTGCATCTGATGAGGTAGCCCCATAACCATAAGTAGCCATTAGTTTAAAACTCCCTCCCTTCTGACCCACTGATCCCACATTGTGGTTTGCACAAGTTGAAGTGCAGTTCCTGACCAGGCATGTCACCACCCAGGATACATGTTTCACTGTTGTTGTTGGATCTCTCCAGCCAGAAATAACGCAAGAAGTGAGGGACCTTCTCATTGTTCCTCCAGCCTCGGAACATTATACCAAACTCAAGGCTGAGCTCATCAAGTGTACCCCAACTTCAGAGCAAAAGAGACGACATCAACTACTCATTTCTGAAGAGCTTGGTGACAGAAAACCCTCTCAGCTTTTGCGAAGAATGAGACAGCTGCTTGAGGACAATACATTGGAGGGTACCATCTTAAAACTGTTTCTCCAGAGACTTACCACCAACGTCCAACTGATCTTGGCCTCAACTAAAGAGGCTGTCAACATCCAATAACTGGCGGACCTCTCCAACAAGATCATGGAAGTTTCTTCTCCTTTGTCCTCCACTATGCACATCAGAGCTGTTGCAAAACCTCAACAGCGACTTGAACCTCAACCAGACCAAGTCTATGCCGTGTCCACGAAGATTGAGAACTTGACCAGACAGGAACAAGCTTCACAGCGCTTCTTCTCTCCATTCTCTGAATTCGCCTTCATTGCATCCATCAAGAATTGTGTTAAATCGCATCTCTGACCTAAAACTTTTAAAAACCACAGTTTGCCATGGATGCTCGCTTTCCATCAACCATTCTTTTTTTTTCAACTTCAGTGCCAACTCACCCCCTCACCCCTCACTCTCACTCTCAAAGCAACCATCCCACTCTTCTCCCTCCAAGCCTCCCTCTCAACTCTCTCTCAAAAATTCCCCCCTCACCTTTCTCCCACCTTTCATCCCCCTCACTTATCCTTCTCAAAGTTGCTCCCCCTCTCATCCACCAAGCTGCCTCCCTCCACTGCCCTCTCACCTCCATCTCTTCACTCCACCTCCTCAAATCCTCAACTGCCTTCTTCCTTGTCTCTTGTCCCCCCTCTCCCCCAGCACCACAGAGCCTTTTCTCCTCCTCATTCGGCCCCCTCCCCTCGCTATTCTGCAATACCCCACACTCTTTCAACAACCCTCCTTACCTCCCCCCCTCGTCCCTTGTCCTACCCTCCCCCTCCACCTCCTGCACCCAAAGCCTCCTCCCCTACCTCTTCATTAAAAGTGTGGACCTCAAATACCCGGGGCCTTCGCTCAAACCTTTCAGATCTTTCCATACAGGTTGCCATTGACAAACCAGACATTATCTGCCTAACAGAAACTTTCCTCTCCCAAGACGTGTCTGACTCCCAAGTATCTCTCCCCGGCTACTCCCTCTTACGGTATGACAGACCTGAGCCTCGTCCTGGTGGAGTTGTTGCTCTCTTCATCAAAGACTCTATTCTTCACTCTCCATGCACTGCTCTCACTCCCCCACACCCCCAGGAATACCTCTGGCTTCGGCTTCCCCTCCACTCCCACTTCATGTTTATATGTGTACTGTACCGTCCACCGAACAGTGATGACTCCATCTACACCTCACTATCCGAAAACATGGACCATCTTCTATCTTCTCATCCAAACTCTCTCTTCCTCTTATGTGGCGACTTCAATTGTCATCATGCCAGTTGGCTAGGTGTGGGTACCTCTCACCTGCCATGGCACCTCAGCAAAAGCTTTCTGCGACTCATTAGGACTGACTCAATCGGTCAACTTCCCGACCCGGATCTCAACCAGTGGTACTCCATCTCTTCTGGATCTGATTTTGACAAATTTCCCTGACAATATCTGCTGCTCTTCCTTCGCTCCAATCGCTTCTTCTGACCACGTCCTTGTTAAAGTGGACATCTCTCTGGCTGTTATCAGAGAATCACCTCACCACTGTCGAGTCTGGCATTTCACTCAAGCCGACTGGCAGGGTCTCCGAGCAGCCATCAAACTTACAGACTGGTCTCCTATCACTACTTTCTCAAACATCAACTCATCCTGGGAATTCTTTCAAAGAAACTTGCTCTCCTTCATGCGCAGATTTATCCCCTCCCGTGTTCAGTTGTCCTACCCTTCCTCCCGCCCTTGGTTTACTGAAGCTTGTGGCGAGGCAGTTGTCCTGAAACAACTTGCCTTTGCCTCATGGAAAGCAAACCCAACTGAGGGCAATCTCAGTTCCTTCCACAAAGCTCGGAACAAGTGTGTATCTACCCTCAGGAGAGCCAGAAAACAACATCTTTCTCATCTCAGGTTTGAACTCTCAAACCTCTCTCCCTCCTCAAAATCCTGGTGGCGTTTAATCAAATCTGTTTCTGGTGTATGTTCCCCTTCCATCCCTTCCCTTACCTCAAATGGCCGCACTGCTGATACCGCACGTGATAAAGCTGAATGTCTAAACTCGGTGTTTGCAGCTAAATCTTGTGTCCTAAACCCATCACTTTATCCACCCACTTTACCCAGTCACACCCAACTGTCCCTGGACTCTGTATCCTTCTCTCCTGACAAGGTGGAGAGCTTGCTTTCAAACGTCGAGTCAGATTCTGCAACCGGTCCAGACGGCATCAGCCCACGTGTCCTCAAAGCCTGCTCTTCTGCTCTTGCTCACCCTCTCTCTGTTCTATTCACCCTCTCATTTGCCCAAGGTCATCTGCCATCTGCTTGGAAATCTGCTAACATCACTGCCCAGCATAAAAAAGGTGCAAAAACAGATCCCTGTAACTACAGACCAATCAGCCTTCTCCCAATCATCAGCAAGGTTATGGAATCCATCATCGCTTCAGACATGAAATCCTTCCTCTTCTCCAATGGCTTGATTTCCAATCATCAATTTGGTTTCAGACCAGGTCACTCTACCCTGGATATGCTGCTTCTGCTCTCCCATCAATGGATGGAGGTCCTCAATGCCAGATATGAAATCTGAGCCGTATCCCTGGACATATCACGTGCTTTTGACACAGTCTGGCACCCTGCACTACTCACCAAACTCTCTTCCCATGGTATTCAAGGCCATCTCCACTCATGGCTCGCAGACTTCCTCTCCTGTCGCAGTCAACGTGTGGCCCTAAATGGAGTTCTTTCATCCCCTCTTCCTGTGCAGGCTGGAGTTCCTCAAGGTAGCGTTCTGGGCCCTGTTCTTTTTCTGTTTTTCATCAATGACCTCTCTGACTCTCTGGAAAATCCTCTATTTCTCTTTGCCGATGACTCCACCCTCTGCCGTACCATCTGTCATCCCTCAGACCGGCAAGCAGCAGCTTCTTCGCTCACTGCAGATCTGGATAAAATCACAAACTGGTCCAACTCGTGGAACATGTCTTTCAATCCAGACAAATCTCACACTCTCACTATGTCTTTTCAAAAGGACCATTTAGAACCCCCCCCCCCATCCACTTTCTCAACAATCCTCTGGAAGAAGTCTTTTTCTTCAAGCTTCTCGGTCTCACTATCTGCCATGACCTTTCCTGGGAAAGTCACATTTCCAACCTCGCCTCAAAAGCCAGTCGCCGACTGGGAATCCTCCGTCGTGCTAAGTCCTTCCTCGGCCCTCTTGAGCTCCTGACCACTTACAAAGCTTTTGTCCGTAGCCTGATGGAGTACTGCTCTCCCCTCTGGGCTGGTGCTCCTGCCTCCCACCTTTCTCGGCTTCACGCTGTCGAAACCAGGGCATTTAAGATCATCGGCATCTCCCGCAATGAAGCTGAGTCTTTGGGCCTCTCACTCAATCACGGCAGGTTGGTCGGTGGTCTTTCTGTCTTCTACCAACTCCTCTCCAGTCTTGCCCCCCCTGCTCTCTCTGCGATTTGTCCCCACCACATTTCCACAAGGCGCTCAAGGTCTGCCAACAACCCCCTTCTGGTAAAACTACCAAAATCACGAATCACTGCTCACCTTCACTCTTTCATTCCTCTTTTTTCCCGCCTTTGGAATAAACTTCCTCACTCTATTCTTTCCCATTCTTCCCTCCAGGCTTTCAAAACAGTTGTTCACCACCACCTCTTATCTTCCCCCATCCAAATCCTCGATCTTTTCTACCCCCGATAATCCACCCAAGCCCACTTCCTTCAATTCCCCTGCTTTCCTTCCTGAAAGTCCCTGTAATGTCCATCTTCTCTTCGCCATGTTCCCCGTCCCATCCCCATCCCTCTCCCTTCCACAGTTCACCGAATGTGTCTGTTCCCCACTGTTTTGTCCCTTCCACTCCCGCCCCTCTTGTCTCATGCCCCCTTGCTGTGAGTTGTGTGTTAGCTCTCAGATGAGCCTCCACAAGGTATACAAAAAAAATAAAAACCTCTCACAATGCAACTACAGGTGGAAAGAGAGAGAGAGGAGTAGAAGCTGAGGGCATGGTCCATCTTGAAGTTGATCAAGAGGACACAATCCCAGCTCAAGTGCCCACCAACATGCCAAGCAGATGTTCTGGTACTGTTAGAAGCATGGAGAAAAGGCTCACAAATGCATCAGCCCATGTTCATACCAGTTCCACGCTTCAGTGCAGGGAAATTCCAACACCAGCGACTCGCGGCGACAAGTCAGCCGGACAGTGGTGCATCTCGTTGCCTATTTTATGTAACTGACAAGGCAACAGGTACAATGTTTTCAGTATATACTGGTGCCGAAGCAAGTATTGCAACTTCTTTTCACAAAAGCAAAGGCCAGCCTACATCAATCCAGCTGCAGGGAGTGAATCACTCACCCATCACCACATACAGGGAGAGATGTTCAACGCTGGATCGATGAGTATTTTGATGGGTATTCGTGGTTGCTGAGTTGCCTACACCCATCATCAGGGCTGATTTTCTTTTGCCAGTTTGGCCTGCTCGTGGATGTCAAACATCACAAGCTCATTGACACCACAACCGGCCTTACTGGATGAGGAATCATCAATCACACACCTCAATCAGCCCCAAGTTAGTGAAAGCTCCATCTCCTTCATGTTATGACACCCTTCTTCATGAATACCCAGAGATTGCTTATCCAGTATACAGGAATTGTGAGACCAAGCACCCGACCACTCGCCACCTAGTAACTTGTGGACCTCTAGTTGCAGCACGACTATGGCACCTTTCCCCAGATCGTCTGAAAATTGCTAAGTCAGAGTTCGAGCACATGCTTGAACTCAGCAGCATATGACAATCTGACAGCAACTGGTCTTCGCCCTTGCATATGGTACCTAAGGAGCCACCGGGTGACTGGCGGCCATGAACTCACCATTCCTGATCGCGATAAATTTACCCATTTGCGGGATTTTTCATCCTCCCATGAAAGCACACATGGTTTCTCAAAGATAGACCGAATCAGAGCGTATCACCAGATTCGGCACACCATGCCTATGCTGTACCAATCCCTAGTATCCATCACCCATTCACGCACAAGCAACCTACAAGTCCTGCAAGTATTTCCATACCCCTCTATCTCCAATGCATCTTGTTACCCATCTGATTTCAATTTCAACTTATCCACCCCCTCCACTACCATTATCTTTTTGGGGTGACCATTCCATGCATTTACCACTCTCTGATTGAAAGACCCTTGCCTTCAAACTGCCCTAACTCTCATATTCTTTACCCTCAAATTATGGCTCCTCGTCCTAACAATGTCCAATCTGCTGAAAAACTCTACTTCACCTATCTTGTCCACACCCTTCATTATCTGAAACACCTTTATCAGATATCCTCATAATCACCTACTTTCTAACTTAGTAATAACCTCACCCAAAAGGCAAAAATGCCATTCTACCTTAGATTTTCCAGTGGGTTCCACTCTACCCCACTTGAATGGTCTTACAAACTGAGACGCCCTTGTGTCGTACGTGAGAACGGTTTGCAAAAACAAGGAATTCATTCGGAACACAAAACCCCCAAATGGTATGAAATTTTTCTTCTCCCTATTTGCTTTCATTCTCCTTGTCAACGAAGGAAAAGATAACCAAAATGATGATGATTCAAACATTTTTTTTGCCAAATGATCGATATTTATGATGTGGGGAACAAGAAAAGGTTTGTAAAGTAATATTTGGACAAGCCGGTAGGCGACATGGGTGGTCGCGACATAATTGCATACTAGTCATACAGTTTTTGACGGATCGGGCTGAACATTTTTGACGAAGAGGTTGATTATAGTGCGCATAAAAGCCTGGAAGCCCATTTTTTATTTTCGAAAAAATATATTTTTTAGGATTTTTCTAAAATTTCAAAGTCCCGTTGCTAGGCAACGTTGGTGTCCATAGCAACGGTGCTCAAAAGCATAGAACTAGATCCTGGTATGAACCTACCTGTCAAGTTTCATCAAAATCGGTTGACTCCTCTGGCCTCCAGAGCTGTCCATTACATACAAACAAACAAAAAAAAATGACGGTAAATGGATACCCTATTTTTGAAGGACTACCATTTGAAAAAATAAAACCTAAATCAAAAATCGGCTCGAGTAAAATTTTCTAAATATCTCGAAGTGTTTAATTCCGGTCTCATTTCTCCACATTCAAAACTGGGACAAGTATTGAAAATACCGTACACGGTTTTTCGGCCGCTGCATAGCAATGAAACTCAAACGCGCACACTCCCAGCCCATATGGCACCTGTTCGCCAAGTTTCATCAAAATCGGTTTGCTGGTTTGTGCTGTGGAGCCTCGCGTTGCAGACACACACACACACACACACACACACACACACACACACACACACACACACACACACACACACACACGGAAAACCCGACAATAAGGCTACTCGAGCGACCACCCAATATCCTTTGTAGTAATAATATTTGAAATTATCATGAAGTTTCAATTAAATTATTAAGTGCAGTGTATAAAGTGTTTTATAAAATAGTTTAATTAGTACTTATTTCAACACAGCATTGCAATTATTGTCTGCATAATCATTTTGAAACATTATTTCAGATGGGAAAGGTTGTATAGAAACTCCCAACGTTCAAGGAAAAGTTGTTTTGTGTCGGAATCTCTCGACTCTGGTAGTCTTTCACTCAGGACTTGCTATGTTGTGATGTGTGTTTGTCATGTGAGAGTTTGGAAAGATTGGTAAACAGAGCCAAGGAACACAATAGATCTCCCAGATTGGGTGGCGTCATGGTTAGAGCATCCATCTGCTCTGTCTGTGAGGCTGTGAGGTCAGCTTTTTGAACCTGACCCTGGCTGAACCATACTTTTAAAATGGTATGTGTTGCTTTTGGCTTGATGCTCAGCATTTAAATAGGATAGAGCACAAAACCATAGGTTTGCACCCATTGCATGAGATTTATGGGCATAATAGCCCCTTGCTGCTTTGGAGTTCCTTGGAAGGTAACTCATATTGTTATTAACTTATCTATTGGAGACCTGATCTCGATAATCTGTTCACGGATGTGATGCAATGCTGCCATGCGACTCACTCAACCTCTTCCTCCTCGTCACAGAGTATGGTTATGTTTGTTTGCTGTAAAATGTGCCCTATTAAAGGATCTCAATGGGAAGATGGACTGTGGTTCAATAACTGAATTGGGCATACAATGGTGCAGAATTTTGGAGTCCATCATAAATGGCATGCAGCACAACTTTCACATCTGCATTCCTTTGTATATGTTAAATATTCAACATCTTTCAGAAGGGAGACCTTGTGGCATCATATGCAATAATATACATGGAAACTATTTGTCCCATCGTGCTTGTGGTTTAGGCTTAAGTCACATTTGCTCTACAGCTAGGATACGGTGGCCATACCTACCCCCCCCCCCCCTGAATTGACAGAAACGTGCGGCGGCCGCAGAGTTTCTGAGGTGGCCTCAGGGTGGCCCTACGCCATATGGCTATTTTTTACAGGCCGTAGGGGTCGCCGTGGAATTATAGCGTGGAGTTATAACTTTGTTAATTTCTACGTTCGCCGTAGCAATTCGACAAGCCAAGCTGTGACGTATATGTGTTCCACGTCGACCGTACGTAGGGCTTACAGTGGGCTTGCGTTATTCGTGCGGCTGCCGTAGACTCTTATCAATGAAAAATGAATTTTGCCAACCCCCAAAAATTACGGCGGCCGCACTATTTCCACGGTCGCCGTAGGGTAGTCCTAAGGCATCCCTGTGTTCAACGTACGGTGGCCTTGCGGTCTGTGTGACTACCTGCGGGCAACGCAGGGTCTACGCATGGTTCCCCTATGCCCGCCGTGCGTCCTACGTGCGGCCTCCGTGGCAGTCTGCGTCGACCGTGCGTCCACGGTGCGCTACCGCTAGAGATCGGAGTATAGGTGTTTGCCTATACTCCGAACTGGTATATTCAGTTATATATATTATAGTTATAGTATATTCAGTTATATATACTGGTATATTCCGAACTGTTATCTTTTTATTTCAGTAAAAAAAGAACTGGTATATATATACCCACTCGTTACCATCCGTCTGGCCGCACATTCGCCTTCGGGCCCCCCTGCGGTCACATTGCGGGCACCTTGAGGCTACCTTGCGTCTGCCTTGAAAATTCTATGGCCGCCGCAGGGACACCCTAAGGTCACCGTGCAATATCAAATCAAAGACCATACGGCACCCCCATGTTTTCGGTCTCCACAATTTCTAAATATGCCGTGCGGCTCCCTGAAAAATAAAAACATATGTGACTGCTACATTGTGGGACCGTGGAAATACTGCGGCCGCCCTATAATTGCTAGTGGCCATAGATTTTGTAGACCCTTCGGCCGCCGTGCCAAATGTGACTTAGGCCTTATCCACATACAACGTTTCCTTAATCCATGGATTTGCATATATCTTAAGTGTACTCACCCTTATTCTTACCATTATGTTAATCAAAGTTTATATCTGCATCGTTTGAAAATATACAGGCAGGGATTTCGCGATGGTGCTGGAATACAATTAATTGCCTAATCACTTTAAGAGGTACCAAGCGATCTATAACTTCCACAACCGAAATGAATACAAGGCAGCAGCATTATCACAGTACAAAGGACGTTCTCCAAAATGCAGTTTCCCCTGCTGACACTGCATCAGAATGGAAGGTTTTTTTTGTCTTTTTTAAGTGTTTAATAGGTGTGTAGTAGTGCAATGACTTCATATCACAAGGTCAATATCTCGTGTTACCTGTAACATGTTATAGACTGCAATTATTTTCTTTATTGGACTGTATTTTGTTTTTGTTTTTTGACCAAGTACTGTGGCCTACTTTTTCAAATATAGGGAAATGTTCAGTCTTGGAAATGCAAGATTGCTCAAAAGGCCAAATTACACATACGAAAAGTCACAATTTGGTGTCTGTCTGTCTGACCACGATACATTTGGTCATTATTTATCTAATGTCAACCAAGCTGGACAAGATAAGTCAGGGTCACACGATGGAGGTTGTGGTAACTTCATTTGCCCTCCCCCCTCACCATCCCTCCCCATGATGGTTTTCTGCTTTGGGTGAAATCCATGTTGAAGTGTGTATTTGTGTTAAGATAGCTAATCGTGGCATTTTTCCAAGGCTGCCTCCAATAGCAAAAGTCACAAGAAAAAGAGCAATTAGAAATTGCAAACACTTGGCAGGACTTCGTTTCAGTGGTCAATTTTTTTTTTACATAGATTTTAGGGTAAATCCAATATGGCTGCCAAACCATGTGACCAATGACATCATATGTGTCAACCTTTTGTTCCTTATGAGCATGCAGTCATACATGTAAAGTTTTGCTTCGATCTGTTCAGCCACTTCAGAGAAGAAGATTTTCGAAGGTTTTTAATTTTTTTTAAACAATATGGCTGCCGAATGACGTGACCAATTATATCATGATTTTTTTTTCTGTGGACCATTTTATCCCGAGATGACCCTCAAAAATGTTCATACTGATTGGATGTTCTACATATGCAATTATGACGTCATAATGAGGGCACCTGTGATGTCATAAAAATCAAACTCATTCCCCATGAGGAGTACATGCAATGTGAGGAGATGACGAATGGGTTTTCTGGGATGCCCATTCAAATGAATGGGGGAAAAGGGAAAAACTTTCTGTCTCAAGCTCAAATGCCCAAAATAGGAGACTGATTTTCTCCCCACCTATCCCCTTCCCTCCCCACCTATCCCCTTCCGTCCCCACCTATCCCCTTCCGTCCCCACCTATCCCCTTCCGTCCCCACCTATGCCCTTCCGTCCCCACCTATCCCCTTCCCTCCCCACCTATCCCCTTCCCTCCCCACCTATCCCCTTCCGTCCCCACCTATCCCCTTCCCTCCCCACCTATCCCCTTCCCTCACATACAAGCAAATATAAAATTGAGACTATGAAAGATTGAGACTTACTGATTAAAGCACTTCTTCCCTTTTATATTTTCATTCCACTCAAAGAGCGAACCAACGAATATTTGCCCATGTTCTACCTCAGGGAATAACTTAATTTTCTTATAACATTCATTTCCATCGAGTATATTCACAAAGAAAAACTTGGAACTTGGTTCTTGGTATACGTGCTTTGTTGAGCAGAAATGAAATCATCAACTTCTCTTAATGCTCTTATTTGACCACCTCCTAAGCCACATATCATTTTGAGATTGTAGTAAATTGTTTTTCCATTGTTCAATTGATAACCATCAAAGCTTTCAGTCCATTCAAGGATATTAATTTTTTTCTTTAAATCCTCCAACTTATTTGTAATTAAATTTATCCGCTTATTTGTTTTATCTACTTTTATCCCGGTGATTTCTTCAATAAAACTTATTTGATATTTCTCACATTCTTTATGTTTCCCATTTAAATACCAAAGTTGATTACATCTCCACTCTTTGGTTTGGTTATTGCTTGGTTCTATCATTTATAAATCAGTAAAAAGATGGTGGTCGCCTGTTAAAATTCCCAACCCAATATCTTAACACTTATACTTATAACCATAAGGGAGACTATTGATTCCATTCTCTAAAATATATCTTTTATCATCAAAAGCTCCAAATGCTTTCTTATTTATCTCTTCTGTATATAATTGATGTTAATAACTTCTTATTGTATTCATTTTTCTGTACTCTTCCTTCTTTAAGGTTAAACAGTTGTAATAAAGTTTATTGTTTCCTTGATTGTATTTTTCTTTATTCCCTTTAGCTTCTTATCACACCTTTCAATGTCATTATTATCAATATACGTAAAAGCATAAGACTTTGATCTCAATCCTATAAATTCACTCATGACCTTCCCACCCAATTCATCTTTAAACTTTCCAATAACCTTTTTATTCTTTGATGAAAACAACACATCACCTGACTTATAATTACTTGTTTCATATATACCAATATTATCAATTATATATATATATATATATATATATATATATATATATATATCATATCAAGGATGAGAGGGAGAAGAGAGAGAAGGAGGAGAGGGAGAGAGAGGAAAGAGAGAGGACAAATAAATATAAAAATATGGAAACCAGTGAGATTATAAAAAGATCAAAGGTATTGCAGAAAATAAATAAATCTCAACGCACCGTTGGAGGAAAACAAAGAATTGGCAAGTCTATTAGAAATATATGCGTTAAGACTATTAACATCGGTTTCAGGGAGAAGATTTAAACAAGAAAGTAGAGATGAAGAAGAGAATGAAGGAAAAATTATATTATTGATGCTGTTGGTGTAATTGACTTTAATTAAAGTTTTACATTTTTTACAATTAAAGATTGAAGAGCAATTAGCTGATTAATTACATAAACCAATAATCACAAAGTTTCATGGAAGGAAGGTTTATTCCAAGGAAGTTGATTATATCTGGTCCGCTGATTTAATTGAACTCAATAATGATAAGGGGTACAACAAGTATGCTTTAACCGTTATTGATTTGAGGAGTAGATATGCGTGGGATGCCGTCTGGACCGGTTGCAGAATCTGACTTGAGGTTTGAAAGCAAGCTCTCCACCTTGTCAGGAGAAAAGGATACAGAGTCCAGGGACAGTTGGGTGCGACTGGGTAAAGTGGGTAGAGATAGTGATGGGTTTGGGACACAAGATTTAGCTGCAAACACCGAGTTTAGACATTCAGCTTTATCACGTGTGGAATCAGCAGTGCGGCCATTTGAGGTAAGGGAGGGGATGGAGGGGGAACATACACCAGAAACAGATTTGATTAAACGCCACCAGGATTTTGAGGAGGGAGAGAGGTTTGAGAGTTCAGACTTGAGATGAGAAAGATGTTGTTTTCTGGCTCTCCTGAGGGTAGCTACACACTTGTTCAGAGCTTTGTGGAAAGAACTGAGATTGCCCTCAGTTGGGTTTGCTTTCCATGAGGCAAAGGCAAGTTGTTTCAGGACAACTGCCTCGCCACAAGCTTCAGTAAACCAAGGGCGGGAGGAAGGGTAAGACAACTGAACACGAGAGGGGATAAATCTGTGCATGAGGGAGAGCAAGTTTCTTTGAAAGAATTCCCAGGATGAGTTGATGTTTGAGAAAGTAGTGATAGGAGACCAGTCTGTAAGTTTGATGGCTGCTCGGAGACCCTGCCAGTCGGCTTGAGTGAAATGCCAGACTCGACGGCGGTGAGGTGGTTCTCTGATAACAGCCAGAGAGATGTCCACTTTAATAAGGACGTGGTCAGAAGAACCAATTGGAGCGAAGGAAGAGCAGCAGATATTGTCAGGGAAATTTGTCAAAATCAGATCCAGAAGAGATGGAGTACCATTGGTTGAGATCCGGGTCGGGAAGTTGACCGATTGAGTCAGTCCCAATGAGTCACAGAAAGCTTTTGCTGATGTCCCATGGCAGGTGAGAGAGGTACCCACACCTAGCCAACTGGCGTGATGACAATTGAAGTCGCCACATAAGAGGAAGAGAGAGTTTGGATGAGAAGATAGAAGATGGTCCATGTTTTCGGAGAGTGAGGTGTAGATGGAGTCATCACTGTTCGGTGGACGGTACAGTACACATATAAACATGAGGTGGGAGTGGAGGGGAAGCCGAAGCCAGAGGTATTCCTGGGGGTGTGGGGGAGTGAGAGCAGTGCAGGGAGAGTGAGGAATAGAGTCTTTGATGAAGAGAGCAACACCTCCACCAGGACGAGGCTCAGGTCTGTCATACCGTAAGAGGGAGTAACCAGGGAGAGATACTTGGGAGTCAGACACGTCTTGGGAGAGGAAAGTTTCTGTTAGGCAGATAATGTCTGGTTTGTCAGTGGCAACCTGCATGGAAAGATCTGAAAGGTTTGAGCGAAGGCCCCGGATATTTGAGGTCCACACTTTTAATGAAGAGGTAGGGGAGGAGGCTTTTGGTGCAGGAGGTGGAGGAGGCGGGGGAGGGTCGGACGAGGGACGAGGGGGGGAGGTAAGGAGGGTTGCTGAAGGAGTGTGGGGTATTGCAGAATAAGCGAGGGGAGGGGGCCGAATGAGGGAGGAGAAAAGGCTCTGTGGTGCTGTGAGAGAGGGGGACAAGAGACAAGGAAGATGGCAGTTGAGGATTTGAGAAGGTGGAGTGAAGAGATGGAGGTGAGAGGGCAGTGGAGGGAGGCAGGTTGGTGGATGAGAGGGGGCAACTTAGAGAAGGAAGAGTGAGGGGGATGAAAGGTGGGAGAAAGGTGAGGGGGGGGATTTTTGAAAGAGGTGAGAGGGAGGCTTGGAGGGAGAAGAGTGGGATGGTTGCTTTGAGAGTGAGAGTGAGGGGTGAGGGGGGTGAGTTGGCACTGAAGTTGGAAAAAAGAATGGTTGATGGAAAGCGAGCATCCATGGCAAACTGTGGTTTTTAAAAGTTTTAGGTCAGAGATGCGATTTAACACAATTCTTGATGGATGCAATGAAGGCGAATTCAGTGCATGGTGAGAAGAAGCGCTGTAATAGTTGGATTGTTTAGGCAATGAATGAAGGAGAGGTCGAAATGAGAGCAGTCTGTTAAAATAGCAGAAGAGTAGTGCATTGTGAAACAGTAAAGAGTACCACATGTGTGAGAGAGGAAGATGAAGCATTATAAGATCGTTTTTGTTGTTGATATTAATGTATGAGAGAGTTCAACAGATTAGGTCATGGAAGTGTAAAAAAAAAAAAAAAAAAAAAAAGAAAAGAAAAGAAAAGAAAAGAAAAGAAAAGAAAAGAAAAAAAAAATCGAGGAAGACGAGGAGGAAGTTAAGAGGAAGAAGAAGTAGCAGAATCGGGAGAAGGTTGTTGTTGTTGTTGTTGTTGGGTTTTTTTTTTTTTTTTTTTTTGATTTTTTTTTTGAGATAAGAAAGAGATTAGTTGGGAGAATGGGGGATGTTTGGAAAGTGGGGAGGATGAAAATTGAAGGTAATGGGGAGGATAGAAATTGAAGGTAATGGGGAGAAAAAACAAACAAACAAAACAAAAAAACGATCGAACACCAAGTGGAACCGGTAGGCCTCAAGCCTAGGACTAGGCCTCAAACACCAGGTGAGAACGTCGACATAAATACTCACAAAATAGCACGATTTTTGAAACAAAACCGAACTAGGAACACACATTAACATGTAGGTGAGAAAATTAAACAGTAAAAACGGGACAAATAACAACCGGAACTTAACTTTGAGAATGTCAGCAGGGAGCCCCGAAGGAGACCTCTTGCCGCTCAAAACCGGAACCGGAAGTCCCTTTGAAAAACAAAACAGGTAATACTCTTATGTTAGCTTTCCAACAGATATTCAATAAAAGCAAGAGAAAACCTGAAAAATTGTGGACTGATGAGGGTACAGATTTCTACAACAAAACATTTCTGAATTTTCTTTAAAATAACAACATTACATTATACAGTACCTTTAATGAAGGAAAAGCGGTTGTTATTGAGCATTTTAATCGCACGTTAAAAGAGAGACTATATAAAAAATTACTCATCTCGGTTCTCAACAATGGTTATCTTTAATTCAGGACATTGTAGATAAGTACAACGACACGATTCATACCTCAATGAAAACGAAGCCATCAGAAACATTTACAAAATTAAAATATGAAAAAGAGATTAATGTCAGAAAGCCGAAGTTCAAAGTTGGTGATATAGTAAGAATATACAGTTGGAAATCTCATTTTGAAAAAGGTTATACCAAGCGATGGACAAATGAAATTTTTTAAATTGTTGATGTCGTCGGTACAGTTCCTTGGACTTACAAATTATGTGATTTAAAGGGGAAAGAGATTTTAGGTTCTTTTTATTCACAGGAATTGCAAAAGACAAAGATAAATTGAAAAATTTTTTGGACTCCGCCCACACAAACCACATCCACACAAGCCCCACCCACATAAGCCACATCCACACAAGCCATATCCACACAAGACCCACCCACGCAAACCCCACTCACAAAAGCTACATTCACACAAGCCCCACCCACATAAGCCACATCCACATCCATCATATCCACATAATTAGTGATTAGTTTATTAGTTCCCATACACACTATGTTTATTTAATTAAAAAAAAAGTTCCACCCACACAAGCCCCACCCACGCAAACCCCACTCACAAAAGCCACATCCACACAAGTCCCACTCACAAAAGCCTCATCCACACAAGCCCCACCCACATTAGCCACATCCACATCCATCATATCCACATAATTAGTGATTAGTTTATTAGTTCCCATACACACCATGTTTATTTAATTTTAAAAAAAGTTCCACCCACACAAGCCCCACACACATATGCGCACACACACACACACACACACACACACACACACACACACACACACACACACACACACACACACATACACACACACACATATACACACACAAAGGCAGAGATAAAGACATAGGGAGAGAGACAAAGACATGAAGACACACAGAGAGACAGAGGGATAATTTCTCACCTTTGACTCGACTCATTCAAGATTAGAGGACGTGAGAATTTTTTTCCAGCCAACAAAAATGTCATTCAATTCTCTTCTGAACGATCGAATGTCTTCAAGGAAGTCATTCATTTTTAGTCACTCATCGTGTAATTCAAAGGCCTCCTGTTCTCGATCAGTGATCAACGATGTTCTTATTGGGGGCAACCTGTTAGAAAAAGACACAATAATTATTCGTTGAATAGTGATTTAATTCTGTATAAAACAACAAATAATGAATTGGGTTGAGGATCTCACCTGTCATCTTGTGAAAACGATTGATCCGCAAGGTCAGATAAATTATCTGCACAATCCATTCTCTAAACAAAACATATGAAGTCCGAGCAATAAATACGAAGCCCGAGCATCCGAAGCAATAAATAGCCTCATGTTGATGACGTAATGGTAGATTACACAACAATGGGGTTTTCAGGGTGTGCCCCACATAGGAAATGACTTTGGAATTTTTTTGGCTTGGTTCAGGCGAGGCAGCTTGGCTGACTCCAGACTGACTCATTTTAACACAAAAATGAAACTGCTTGCTTTGAATGATTTTGAGAAAACTTACGTTTAAAATATATTTTTTATTAAAAGCTGTTTTTGCTTACTTTTAGCTAAACTTTGTTCTGTTAGTGTTCTGATGATTTAAGATATAACCATGAGAGACATGGGCACAGAATACTTCCTCATTTTCACAGCACGACTGTGCTCTTAAAGGCACTTCCCCATTTTACAGAACCAAAGGAGGGATAGTGAACTTCCCTTTCTTTCGTGCTTGAAGAGATAAAGTGAATATACTCGATGGAAATGAATGTTATATGAAAATTTAGTTGTTCCCTAAAGTAGAACATGGGCAAATATTCATTGGTTCACTCTTTGAGTGGAATGAAAATATACTGAAACGCAAAAGAAACTTACCACCTTTTAAACCTTCAAATATCTACAATAACACTGCGTGTAGTAAATGTGTGAACTTATTTGTGGACAATAGTGTCCTCATTGTCAGATAAAAAGGTCACGGATGGTCACTTCAACCTTCAATGGTCACTTCATAGCACAGCTGTTGAACAGCCGTTTTGACTTTCAGTGATTAGCCAAGGGGTATGGGATGATTTTAATGAGCTGCACATGATGTCTTGATATTGGCTTTAAAAAGGCCAGTGCAAAATGGGCATTTCAATCAACATGCCACGATTGTCAAGGGATCAACGGCAGTGTGCCTTGGGCATACTGCAAGGCGGATTGAGCTACCGTGAGGTGGCACGTCGCCTTGGCTGTTCACACCAGACGATATCGGCCTTGGTGGACAGAGACACCCTCCACAACTCTACAGATGACAGACCTTGATCAGGGAGGCCAAGAGTCACCACTGCAAGGCAGGACAGGCAGATGGTCCTAAGTCAGATGGCTTCAGACATTGAGGACTGAGTGGGACAGAATTCAGCAGCAATTCATCCTAAGACTGGTAGGTAGTATGCGCCGACGATGCACTGCCTGTATCCAAAACAATGGTGGCCACACACGCTATTGAAAGGGGACTGACATTGCACCCTGTGCTGTTCTGTACTGTAGAACAAACTTATGAGATGGTGTATCTTGGTCAAAAACTTGACATGTCATCAATAAAATGCCAATGTTTCAATTAGCAATTGTTGGTTTGTTTTATTTTGAACTGTTACAATGTTATTACATTTCAAACAAGTGGTAAGTTTCTTTTGAGTTTCAGTATATATTAGGACTGTGATTATGTTGGGGGGAAGAAGTGCTTTAATCAGTAAGTCTCAATCTTTCATAGTCTCAATGTTACATTTGCTTGTATGGGAGGGAAGGGGATAGGTGGGGAGAAAATCGGTCTCAATTTTATATTTGCTTGTATGGGAGGGAAGGGGATAGTTGGGGAGAAAGTCAGTCTCCTATTTTACTTTTGCTTGTATGGGAGGGAAGGGGATAGGTGGGGAGAAAATCAGTCTCTTATTTTGGGCTTTTGGGGCTTGAGTCAGGAAGTTTTTCCCTCTTTCCCCATTCCTTTGAATGGGTGTCCCAGAAACCCCATTTATCATCTACTAATGTGCCAGGTTTAAATTTTTCCGTTGATGTGGTTTCAGAGATACAGAGGTCCCAATTTTTGGGGTTTTTTCCAATATGGCTGCCACACTACGTGACTGACATTATAATCATCATCAAAACATTACACATGAGTATTCGCACCAATGGTGAAAATTTTGTCTCAATCTGACAAGCGGTTGCGGAGAAAAACCTGAAAGTTCTGTGTGGACAAACAAACAAATAAACAGATAGACAAACAAATGGACCCAAATGCAATACCCTCTCCGAATCCGTCAGTGAGGTGACGGTGACAATGCCTGATCCAGTAGAACACATTGGGCTCAATAAATTTTTGAAATATGCTATATATTGTTTTTGGTCCGATCACTCAATTGTGAAGAATCACATTAAAAATTAAATAATTATCGTACCCGGATCCGGATCCAGATCTTCACCAAAATTGAACTACTTCGTCCTTGTCACACACCCAAACTGTCCACCAAGTTTTGTCCGAATCCATCCACGACTTTTGAGATATCATGCTGTATATCATTTTGGACCCATCCTCAATGGTTAAGAATCACTTTAAAAATTAAAAAAATTATCTGATCCAGATTGAGATCTTCACAAAAAAACGAATAAATTCGTCCTTGTCACACACCCAACCTGCCCACCAAATTTCATCTGAATCAGTCCGCAACATTTTGAGATATCCTGCGCACAAAACAGACAAACAAACAAGAAGAAGATGTCATCCAGAGCACAATACTTGTAAAATCCATGAAGCAAATTTGACCTCAAAAATAATTGGTGGTTGATTTCAATGACTAAATATGCAACTCTTCTTCAAATTTCAAGTCAATCAGATGAAAATTTACAATTTTAGAAATCGCGGCCTTTGTTGTCCTCTTGGCCCATGTTGAATTGAAATATTATAATTGGCAAGTTGAATTCAGTGACCTGATATGCAAATCCTCTTCAAATTTCAAGTCAATCGGATGAAAATTGAGGATTTTAGAAATACCACTTCAGTTCTTCACATTCTGCCTATGTTGACCTTTTGGTCCATGTTGACCTCAAAAATAATACCTGGATCCGGATTCGGATCTTCACAAAAAACGAATCAATTAGTCCGTCACACGCACAACATGTCCACAACTTTTTGAGATATCATGCAATATCGGTTTTCGCCCCATATCTCAATGGTGAGGAATCACTTAAAAAATTAAATAATTATCGTTTCTGGATCCGGATTCGGATCTTCACCATAATTGAATTGATTTGGCCTTGTCACACACCCAACCTGTCCACCAAGTCTCGTCCAAATCCATGCATAACCTTTTGAGATATTGTGCTGTATATCATTTTTGGCCCTTTCAATGATGAAGAATCAGTTACAAATTAAATAATTCTTGTATCCATATCTGGATTCGGATCTTAACCAAAATTGAACCAGTTCTTCTCAGTGGCACACCCAATCTGTCCACCCAGTTTCGTGTGAATCCATCCATAACCTTTTGAGATATTGTGCTATGTATCGTTTTTGGACTTATCTCTCAATAGTGAAGGATCACTTAAATTCTCAGATCCGGTTCCAGATTCAGATCTTCACCAAATTTTAGCGTTGCTGTCCTTGACCCATTGACTACATACACAAAAAAATTCAGAACGATTTCTTGAAAACTGTGCCCAAAAATGGTGTGACAGACAGACATACAGACAAACGCTACAGACCAACATACTTGACAAATAAGTTTTTTTTCTCCAAGTAATAACGAAATCAACTGACCAATATACTTGAAAAATCTTCGATTTTGCAAGTAACAAACAGACAAACGGGTGAAAACATAACCTCCATCCACCTTCGATGGTGGAGGTAATAACAACACCAATGATAACTGCATAATATTAATGTTGTTACAAAACAATATGAACACTGATAATATCCACAATCCCCAAGGGGTTTTTCCTCCTTGGACAAACCTGTGCTAATGTGTATAAATAGCTTATCGTGGCACTTTGTGCCTGTAGCTACTGTAATCTCTATACCCTAAAGATAAAATGACCCTCTCTGCGTCTCCCTAGGGAACCGGTGTACTAGTAACTTTAAATGGGAAATACTAAGGATTAAATTGGCCCCTCTATTGTAAAGGATTTAACGTGGGTGGTTACATATTGTTGCATTACAATTTACTCAGGGATTGTGTCTGCTCACAGGGTGCGTTCATTTATAACCACAACCAAAGGGCGCAAACCACACTCTCAATCATCAGTCACCTTCAGGCCCTGATACTGAATGTTTAACAATAGGACGATTAACAATATTATTTGGAATATGACTTATCCCTCAATGAAGTTAATGCCATGTTTAATTATACATATCCACTTAACAAGTCGCACCACTATCTCACTCTGTTATCTAACCATGATTCTTAGCCAAAATCAAACCTCGTGTTACTTATCCTTAACCACAACACCAAAAGGAATATATTGCAGAAAATCTGAAGTAGTTCAGTTCAATACAGGGAGTAATTGAAGTTTCAGAAAGCAGATGCTTCATTCAGGGCTGCACAGAAGACCGAATCATCAGTGAAGAGCATGATGTTGTATTGCACAACAATACAACAGCAATACAACAGAAGCAGGCATGTGGATTTTCATAAGAGAGATTGATGTCAGGCGATAACAAAGTAACATCGTCATGAAGGCATTGTATGATCTAACAGCCACAGCACGATTTAGAGATGAGGCTTATTAGCGAGTTTCATTTGGGAAAAATGGGAAACAGTGGGTCACTGGTTACAATGGCTTCTCTTTTGCAGAAACAATGATGCAACAGGATTTCCACAAATAAAGAATCCCACCTGATAACAGCGAACCAATCATAGTGTTTCTATAGATAAAGAAAAGGTACATTTATATATTTTATAACTCATTATAGATATTTATATATTGGGGGGGGTGGGGGGGTGAAGCTGGCAGGATGGCATATAAGTACGTGCACTCGCCTCTGAGCTGTCTTGCCTAGGTTTGATTTTGGGCCCACCTACAAACTGTATGTGTCATCCTGTTGTATTACAGGCAGGGTGAGTCATTGACATGTGGACTGTGTCCCTCAGATGGATGGTAAACTAGGCATCCCGCCTGTTAGCATTAGTTGGTGGATGTAAAAGATCCCACGGTGTCCTTCACAAAGAGTTGACAAGCTATCGCTGAGACTCTGAACAAATTCCAAATTCCTGCCTTAACCTCCAGTGCGGCATTGCATCAGCAGCACGGATGTGCACCTCTAAGCCAATGATGCTACTCATAGCCATGTGCTACCGAACGAAGAAGAAGAAGAAGAAGAAGAAGAAGAAGAAGAAGAAGAAGAAGAAGAAGAAGAAGAAGAAGAAGAAGAAGAAGAAGAAGAAGAAGAAAGTACGATGAACATCATGGAGCACTATTGACAAGATCAAAAAAGCTTTCAGATATAGCACATCCCAAACAATGGACACAAATCGTGTTGGTCCGTCTGCTCAAAGGAGTGGGTGGTACCTGCATTCCACATCCACGTCGCGATATGCATTGAACTATTTCTGGTACAATAATAATAATAATCATTATTATTGCAAATAACATATACTCGTGTTTGTGTATATATATATATATATATATATATATATATATATATATATATATATATATATATATATATATATATATATATATATATATATATATATATTTAAGTAACACTGCGCGGGGTATCGTGTTCTAAGAACTCTGTAGAATATATATATATATATATATATATATATATATATATATATATATATATATATATATATATATATATATATATATATATATATATATATATATATATATATATATATATATATATATATATATATATATATATATATATATATATATATATATATATATATATATATATATATATATATATATATATATATATATATATATATATATATATATATATACATATATATATATATATATATATATATATATATATATATATATATATATATATATATATATATATATATATATATATATATATATATATATATATATATATATATATATATATATATATATTCTACAGAGTTCTTAGAACACGATACCCCGCGCAGTGTTACTTCAATTTCACTTCAATTTTAATAAAAACAATGATTTCAATGATCGGTTAAAAAATTTGGAAGTTTGGTGCTGTTGAAGTCATCCAGAAGCAGTCCTGAATGCCACATTTATACACCACCCCACTGAACCTTTATTTTACTTTGAAGGACTGCAAAACTGGAGGTTCTTGGAAGTATTATGAAGCTGATTTGTGCACTGCAGTGTTCAAATATGTAATTAAATTTAAATAAAATAAAGATTGTAAAAGTCTTATAAATAAATTAATTCCGGAATGTGCTGTCATTTTTCCACAGTGTCTATTACAGTGTAATATACCACCTTATTGAATAAGGTGGTGTGATAATTACACCACCTTATTGAACGCGTTACATTAGTTATTCATGCCTGTCGTATGTGTCCATTATGATGTACTTATAAAAACAGTAAGTTTCCTGTTTGGAATGATTTTCAATTTTGTTTGACTGCCAGACAGGTAGACAGAGTAAATATATTATCTCACTCCTCTCTATGCATGTGCGATCAGGATGAAGTCACACCCAAAATACTGGTAAACGAAAGACTTGTCCTTCTATTCATGTTCCAATCGTCATCGAAATATAACATTCCTTTTAATAAGTTGTTCCTCGATCATAAACTGATGCTCATAAATTTACAGATGGATGCATAGACAGACATGAATCAATTGCTTAACCCCACTTTTATTTTTACGTGCACGGGGAATAACATCACACCATAAAACCTGCCAATCAATCAGCAAATAAGACGTACCATAAAATATCTGCGAATTCCCATTTTCTTTGTATTTATTGATAAAGTACTAGTTATTAAAAAAGAAAAACCCCACCCCAGTCGTTTTAAGCATTAATTAATATAGAAAATATTTAGGCATGATTGGCACAAAACAAGCATACAGTATAGCAAATAATCTTGAAGATGCAGATATTTTGTGATTTTGGTATTTTTTTCATTGCTATTTTTCAAAACTTGTGATCAAGCAATTCTCGTATTTTTCCAACACATTTAAGTAACATACTGCTAACAAGAAAAAAAGCAATCAGAGATTGCAGACCCTCACCAGGACTTGTTTTATGTGGTGTTATGTGGCGTTTGTGTACTGCTGTGTTGCCTAATTAATAAGAGGCATTATTGGAACTGACACTTTATAACTGTTGTCAGTGATGACTGGTTCGGCCATTTCAGAGATTTTTTAACGTTTAAAACAAAACAAAACAATATGGCTGCCGAATCGTGTGACCGATGATGTCATCAAAAAAATTTGTGCACTATTTTATCCCAAGATGACCCTGAAAATTTTTCATACTGATCCGATGTAGCGTTACACATGTACAATTATGACATCATAAAAAAAAACACTCATTCCCCATGAGGAGTACTCACTGTGTGCCAAGTTTCAATTTTGTTCCTTCGTGCGGTTTCAGAGATACAGAAGTCCAAAGTTTTTCCAATTTTCCAATATGGCTGCCACCCCACATAACCCATGACATCAAAATTGTCATTTAAACATTCTACATGAGTAGTCGCACCAATGGTGAACATTTTGTCTCAATCCGACAAGAGGTTGCGGAGGAAAACACGAAAGTTATGTGCCTACAAAGAAACAGGCAAAGAGACAAACAGACAAACAAACGGACACAGATGCAATACCCTCTCCTTCAGCGATGGTAATAAAGCTGACAAACCAGAATAAAATGTCACCAATTGGATGAATGTCCTGCCTTGTGCCCATTCCATTGGAGGTGTAAAGACATTGGGACTGACACAATCTGTCAACTTCCTGACCCGGATCTGAACCAACAGTTCCCCATCTCTTTGGATCTGATTTTGACCAATAACCTTGAAAATTTCTGCTTTCTTCCTCTGCTCCAATCGGTTCATCTGACCACATGCTTGTCAAATTAGACATCTCTCTGACTGTTATTAGAGAACCACCTCAGTGCCGTCGAGTCTGGCATTTCACTCGGGCCGACTCGCAGTGACTTCAAGCAGCCATCAAACTTCTGGACTGGTCTCCCATCTCTACTTTCTCCGGTATCAACTCATCCTGGGAATTCTTTCAAGTAAACTTGCTCTCTCTCATGCACAGATCTTTCCCCTCTTGTCTTCACTTGTCCTACCCTTCCTCCCACCCATGGTACACTGAAGCTTGTGGTGAGGCAATTGTCCTGAAACACCTTGCCTTCACCGCATGGAAGGCTATTCCAACTGAAGGCAATCTCATTTCCTTCCACAAAGCTCATAACAAGTGTGTCTACCCTCAGGAGAGCCAGAAAACAACATCTTTCTAATCTCAAGTCTGAACTCTCAAACCTCTCTCCCTCCTCCAAATCCTGGAGGCGTCTATTTAAATTTGTTTCTGGTGTATGTTCCCCATCCATCCCTCCCTTACCTCAAATGGCCACACAGCTGACACCACACGTAAAAAGGCCGAATGCTTAAACTCCGTGTTTGCTTCTAATATTGTGTCCAAACCCATCGCTTTCTGTACCCACCTTACCCAGTCGCACCCAACTGTCCCTGGACTCTGTGTGCTTTTCTCCTGACAAGGTAGAGAGCTTGCTGTCAAACCTCGACTCAGATTCTGCAACCGGTCCAGACAGCATCAGCCCACGTGTCCTAAAAACCTGCTCCTCTGCTTTTGCTCACCCTCTCTCTGTTCTATTCACCCTCTCTCTGTTCTATTCACCCTCTCATTTGCTCAAGGTCATCTGCCATCTGCTTAAAATCAGCAAACATTACCGCTCTGCATAAAAACAATTGCAAAAAACAGATCCCTGCATCTACAGACCAATCAGCCTTCTCCCAATCATCAGCAAGGTTATGGAATCCATCATCGCTTCAGACAATAAATCCTTCCTCTTCTCCAATGTCTTGATTTCCGATCATCAATTTGGATTCAGACCAGGTCACTCTACCCTGGACTTGCTGCTTCTGCTCTCCCAACAATGGATGGAGGTACTCAATGCCAGACATGAAAGCAGAGCCATCTCCCTAGACATATCGTGTGCTTTTGACACAGTCTGGCACCCTGCCCTGCTCAGCAAACTCTTTTCCTATGGTATCCAAGGCCATCTCCACTCATGGCTCGCAGACTTCCTCTCCTGTCGCAGTCAACGTGTGGCCCTAAATGGAGTTCTTTCATCCCTTATTCCTGTCCAAGCTGGAGTTCCACAAGGTAGCGTTATGGGCCCTGTTCTTTTTCTAGTTTTCATCAATGACCTCTCCCTGACTCTGGAAAATCGTCTTTATCTCTTTGGTGATGACTCTACCCTCTGTCGTACCATCTGTCATCCCTCAGACTGGCAAGCAGCAGACTCTTCACTCTGTGCAGATCTGGATAAAGTCACAAGCTAGTCCAATGCATTTAGCATGTCTTTCAACCCTGACAAATCTTACACTCACTATGTCTCTCCGAAAGGACCGTCTGGAGATTGCCTGGAACCCCCCCACCCCCACCCCCACCCCCTACATCTACTTTCTCAACAATCCTCTTGAAGAAGTTGAACAATCCTCTTGAAAATCTTGCATTCAAGCTTCTGTGTCACTGTCTGCCATAATCTTTCCTCAGAAAGCTACATTTCCAAACTGGCCTTTCAAGCCAGTCACCAACTGGGTATCCTCGTTTGTGCAAAGTGCTTCTTTGGCACACCTGAGCTCCTGACCACATACCAAGCTTTCGTCTGCAGCCTGATGGAATACTGCTCTCCCCTCTGGGCTGGGGCTCCTGCCTCTCACCTTTCTCGGCTTCATGCTGTGAAAGCCAAGGCATTTAGGATCATTGGTATCTCCCACGATGAGGCTCAGTCTTTGGGCCTCTCACTCTCTCACTGCAGGCAGGTCGGTGGTCTCTCTGTCTTCTACCATCTCCTCTCCGGCCTCCCCCCTGCTCTGTCTGCGATATGTACCCCCCCACCCCATATTTCCGCAGGGAGCTCAAGGTCCACCAGCAACCCCCTTCTGGTAAAACTACCAAAATCAAGAATCACTGCTCTCCTTCATGCTTTCATTCCTCTTTTTTCCCCACCTTTGGAACAAACTCTCACACTCTCTTCAATCCTATTCTTCCCTCCACGTCTTCAAAACAGCTGTTCACCACCATCTCAAACCATGATCTTTTCTACCCCTGCAAATCCACCCCAAACCCACCTCCTTCAAATTCCCTGGTTTCCTTCCTGAAAGTTCCTGTAGTGTCCATTTGTTTACACTGTGTACCCCACCCCATCCCTCTCCCTTCCACAGATCTCCTCATGTCTCTGTTTCACAGTTCTTTCCTCCCCCACCCCACCCCTCTTGTCTCCTGCAACCTTGTTATATGTTGTGTGTTCACTCTCATATGAGCCTCGACAGTGTATACCAAAAAAACAAAACACATCCAAGAGAACACACAATGGTACATCCATCCATCCATCCCATCCTCTGTGCAGAGCATTAGTGCTGCCAAAGCAGTCTCCTGAGCTATTGGGCACAATCCTGGACGGGTCACCACTCCAACACAGGATACCAGCATGCTGGTACTCATTTTGCTGACCTCAGAAGTAATGACAGGCAAAGCCAACCCCACCTGGTATTAATTCAACAGCTGAGCAGGATTTGAACTGATGAATCCTTGGATCCCAATCCCACTCTCCTAACCATTAAGCCAACACCAGGCATGCAAGGAACCGGCGAACACATAATGTGATAACACAAGTATCACAATCAACCTACTGCAGTTTCTCCCTCATTTGGGCATTCACAGGACTCATGCAGAGTTGCCATCCACGTACAAATGCTCAAAGGAGTAAAATGTCTCCCATCCATAATAAAGCCCATCCTTAATTGTCCCTTTTGCACATGCTCACATATACACACTGTCCATCGCTGTCACCGATGAATAGGTCGATGTCGATGAGTTCCCTGGACGAGCATATTCAAGACATGTAAAGGTTTTGATATGTGTGAGGAAAGTGCGCAAGTTGAAGCAATCGAAGAAGGTCCAAGACGTAACAAGGGGAACCTTTGGATTGATCATGTTGTAGTGAACCAGAAGAGCCTGGAACATGCAGCAATGGACTGATGGGAAATGGGGCGAGCGAAATGGAGGCAGACGTTGTATGCCTTGGCATAATCCATATGATGTTTGCCGATTGTCTCGGACAAGGATTATTGAGATTGGACGTTTTGTCCGTTCACGGGGGATTTGAAACTGGGCAGATTTGTCCCGTTAAATAGGAATGATCTCACCTACTCAAGTGTGTTCACTGAAATCGTTGCGTTTGTCTTTAACAAGCAACAAATCACCAAAACTATGTGACGGATGGAATTTGACACAATGTTTGCTGCTGTTGTTCTCTAAACTTGATGTGATGAATGCTTTTTGATATTTATTTTTTTTCAGGATTATTTTCTTGTCTTGTTTTCATTTTATGTTTTTTTTTTCCATTCAATTCTGGATTTCAGGTTTATTTTGTGAGTTGGCTCTCTGCTGTCTGTTTGAGATGGATGGCTTTATCTCTGTTATGCCAGCAGTGGTGGCAATGACAAGAACAACATTTATTTTGTTAACTAATAACATTTTTGCTTTGAAATATTTACAGTCAATTGTCTATGATCTGTTTGACGGGGTTATGGCATTTATTTTCTGAGACCTTGTCTAGTTTGCTTCATTCGTAAGAGATGCAGCTTGGTTCACAATGTCTGCAAATCCGAGGTTTCCCATTTCACACGGAGTGTTTTTTTAATGATCAGTTAACAGAAAACATAAGTGCCAAGGAGATTACAATTATACTTCCCTTAAAAAAATTACAAGATTGTCACAGCCACCTTAAAGCGAGTAAAAACTAAAATTCTCTTTTACTTTTTGTGATAGTGCTTTAAGACATTTAAACATCAAAATGAAATTGCATTATCCTTTTAACGATTTAAAATTGCACACGGAGCTAATATTGTGTTTCAAATTATTATTTACTAGACGACCCATGAACCGTTGGGTTCCTGTTGTGACAGCAGTTGATAAAAAAAAACATTAAAAAACAAAACAAAATAAATAAAAGATAGCTCCAGCGAACTGTAGCACTGAGGTTGTTTGCATTGATCAAATAATCCCGAAGAGTACTTGACTGAATCGGGAATTGATTTTTTAAATAATTTTTTTTCGTTGCATATACATACATACATACATACATACATACATACATACATACATACATACATACAATATGAGAGTTTTAGTAATATATAGATAAATGAACAACATTTACATTTTGGTGAAATAAAATTAATTTAATGCAAAATAATAATTTGTCGCTTTATTTTTTTTTAACCTCTGCCCCCGAATGTGGTAGAAGGTTATGTTTCCACCCCTTTCTGTCTGGTTACCTGTTTGTCTGGTTTGTTTGTGTGCACGATATCTCAAAAGGTTGTAGATGGATTCAGACGAAACTTGGTGGACAGGTTGGGTGTGTGACAAGGAAGAATTGATTCGATTTTGGTGAAAATCCGAATCCGAATCTGGATATGTGAATTATTTAATTTTTAAAGTGATTCTTCACCAGTGAGAGATAGGGTCAAAAACGATATAGTACTGTTAGGCATGATATTTCAAACATGTATTGATTGGGCCCGATATGTTCTCGTGGATCAGGCTTCCTTCTTCCAGGGTCCTCCTTCCACACATCCACCCTGTTTCGGTATCCATTACCAGTTTATAAGAGCTTTATATTGCAGGTTAATTTCAACATCAAATGGGCAAACCGGCACAGTTGCAGTCCGGCACAGCACATTAATGCAAAACCGGCGCAGCACAGTAACACAACCATCCACTGTCCAATGCAGAATCGTCAGCCCTCCCCTCTGTAAAAGGAATCTATCTGTGGACACTTTTCTGGCTCCTTGGCCATCATCAGCATGGAGTGAACTCTCCTCGGCCTCCTTGATCCTTTTCTTAAGTATAGTGAACATTTTTCATTTCAAGATGCTTGTCATACAATCAAATCAGCCAGAGAGGATTCTTGTGTGAACTTTCAGCACACTGAACATTTAATGAGGACTGGTGAGGTTGTATGGGGTGCATGGCACAGGCGAGAGGGGGTGACATCATCCTGTTTCACCTGAAGTCAAAATATCATTAGTTTTGAAAATGTAATCTGTTTGTTGTTTTCTGGTTCTCCCCTCCCAACACCGTCCCTGACAATTGGATATGGAATTGGATATGTAAAATTCCCTTACAATTGGATCCCGACTTGTGCATTTTTTGGGGGGTTAATTACAAGTCTTTGACCGAACAAATAGTATAACAAGAGTATTTAAAGGGCGGAAATTTTTTTCTGTTGATAAAAAGTTTCAGTTATTTTGTTCACGGACGTTTATGTCAGGTCACAAAATTCTGATCACATCCTCATTGTTTGATCAATTTTTTTCCACCTAAACCTCTTCCCGCTGTTTAGTACACCTACCTTCTGTTTAAGCATTCCGCGTTGCCTTCTCCGACATCAATGCTGAAGCATCATCGGTGTTTGTCTGCCAATACTCGATCTCTGTTCACCGCACAACCTTTTCAAATATCTTTAGCAAATCTTGACAAATAAGGAATAGATTAGGAATGGAAAAGACGTTTCACAGAAAGAGGATGAAAGAAAAGGTGTAGAGTGTTTATGAGGTCAAAGTAAAAATGCTTAGCTCTTTGCACGATCCTCGACTTGGCAGACAAAGCAATTGGGTTTATCCCTGCAGTTCACAATGAGCAGTTTTGGACAAATCAGGATTACAACAAGATTTATCGGAGAACAAATATTGCAGAAATGTTTTGCATGACCTGTAGAAGAAATGTGTTTTACGAAACCAACCTAATTAGAAATTAGGATTGTGCGTAAGTGTAACTGATGGGGATCGTCATCGAGTGAGAGTTTAAATCTGTTTTTTATCTTATTTTAACTTCTCTCACGCAAGCAAATGATTTTGCTCACACTGAAGTAGTGCATTCCCTTTTTAAATTTTTATTTTATTTCTTGCATTGTACACAAAAGCATTATCCACCCACCAGCGGCGTGGCGCGATCCTCACGGACTGCCTGAAATGCTGCCATTTCCTTCCATCATCACCATCCATTTCTGATCTCTAACTGCATTCCTTTTGCTTTTGTCCCAGGCAGAATTTCTTTTTGCATTTCCCCGTCAGCATCAGCCTTGGTTCATAATTTTTCTCCGAGTGAGTTATTTGTCCATATTGAATTAACTTCTGCTGAGCACAATATTTGAGGTTATCGTTTAGGCTGACTTTTTTTTTCTCTCTCATTTTACCATCTGACAGACCTGCTGAGCATTGCAAGGTTCTTGCTAAAACATCAAAGTAGAGGTAGTGACTCAGCTGGTACACCGGCCCAACTGTGACAATCATCCAATTCTGCACACACTTTTCAGCAATTTACACTCCTGACTCTTAATGCTCACCATGAGCACAGCAAGTTTGCATTTGTATGCCATCTCATTTATCTTTTTGCAAGTAATAACCCCTTTCTCTTTTTGTATGTTCACATCTGCACGTTATTCACACAGGTGACACATTTGGCACAATTGGGAAACAAAACTTTGGCAGCTTTTGTGACATTTTAAAGGTGGAAATTGCTTGAATTGTTTATTGTTAATGATGGTGAAAA